>NC_091998.1:21531881-21860214 GCF_044704955.1 Pristiophorus japonicus | reverse complement strand
CAAGGGACCTATGTTTGTCTTCACTAATCTTTTTCTCTTCACATATCTATAAAAGCTTTTGCAGTCATTTTTTATGTTCCCAGCAAGCTTCCTCTCATACTCTATTTTCCCCCTCCTAATTAAACCCTTTGTCCTCCTCTGCTGAATTATAAATTTCTCCCAGTCCTCAGGCTTGCTGCTTTTTTTAGCCAATTTATATGCCTCTTCCTTGAATTAACACTATCCCTAATTTCCCTTGTTAGCCACGGTTGAGCCACCTTCCCCGTTTTATTTTTACTCCAGACAGGGATGTACAATTGTTGAAGTTCATCCATGTGATCTTTAAATGTCTGCCATTGCCTATCCACCATCAACCCTTTAAGTATCATTTGCCAGTCTATTCTAGGCAATTCACGTCTCATACCATCAAAGTTATCTTTCCTTAAGTTCAGGACCCTAGTCTCTGAATTAACTGTGTCACTCCACATCTTAATAAAGAATGCTACCATATTCTGGTCACTCTTCCCCAAGGGGCCTCGCACAATAAGATTGCTAATTAGTCCTTTCTCATTACACATCACCCAGTCTAGGATGGCTAGTCCTCTAGTTGGTTCCTCGACATATTGGTCTAGAAAACCATCCCTAATATACTCCAGGAAATCCTCCTCCACTGTATTGTTACCTGATGGGTTAGCCAAATCTATATGTAGATTAAAGTCGCCCATGATAATTGCTGTACCTTTATTGCACGCATCCCTAATTTCTTGTTTGATGCTGTCCCCAGCCTCACTACTACTGTTTGGTGGTCTGTACACAATTCCCACTAGCTTTTCTACCCTTTGGTATTTCGCAGCTCTACCCATACAGAATCCACATCATCCAATCTAATGTCCTTCCTTATTATTGCGTTCATTTCCACTTTAACCAGCAACGCTACCTCACCTCCTTTACCTTTCTGTCTATCCTTCCTGAATGTTGAATACTCCTGGATGTTGAGTTCCCAGCCTTGGTCACTCTGGAGCCATGTCTCCGTAATCGCAATTATATCATATTCATTAATAACTGCCTGCGCAGTTAATTCGTCCACCTTATTATGAATACTCCTCGCATTGAGGCACAGAGCCTTCAGGCTTGTCTTTTTAACCCACTTTGTCCCTTTAAAATTTTGCTGTAATGTGGCCCTTTTTAATTTTTGCCTTGGGTTTCTCTGCCCTCCACTTTTACTTTTCTTCTTTCTATCTTTTGCTTCTGCCCCCATTTTACTTCCCTCTGTCTCCCTGTATAGGTTCCCATCCCCCTGCCATATTAGTTTAACCCCTCCTAAACAGCACTAGAAAACATTTCCCCTAGGACATTGGTTCCGGTCCTGCCCAGGTGCAGACCATCCGGTTTGTACTGGTCCCACCTCCCCCAGATCCGGTTCCAATGTCCCAGGAATTTGAATCCCTCCCTCCTGCACCACTCCTCAAGCCACGTATTCTTCTTAGCTATCCTGCAATTCCTACTCTGACTAGCACGTGGCACTGGTAGCAATCCTGAGATTACTACCTTTGGGGTCCTGCTTTTCAATTTAACTCCTAACTCCCTAAATTCAGCTTGTAGGACCTCATCCCATTTTTTACCTATATCGTTGGTACGCTATGGAATCCACAACTGTTTGATTTGTACATGGTGCTTTGTAAGTGGGCCAAAAGAACCACATTGGCTTCTTTATAGCTCGTAGCTTTGTTTTGGATTGGGAAATTGAGAATGTCCATGCTGTAGTGGTGGAGTTGCCGTACTGCTGACTGGATTCCTCCTTCTCTATAGGGAGAACTCTAAAGGCACAGAGATGAGTGCTGAGTTGGAGGGACCTGGCTAGAATGCACGATGGTTACTGATGAAGACACTCTGTGATGCCTCGCAGGGTGAGGCATTGCTGTTATCTGGCTAATGACTAATAATAATCAGTGCGGTCAGAAGTTGGTATCTAAACAACTAGGGTCTTTGTTAATCATCATCGTCATAGGCGGTCCCTCGAACAAGGATGACTTGCTTCCACATGGGTTCACAGATGTGTCAATGAAGGACCCGATGTTCCAATCTTGAACTCCAATTGAGGGACTCTTTGTTAATAGTGCACTACTGACTGCCTTTTCACTAGAGATATCTATATAACCCAGGATGGCCTATCCTAAACTTCCTTATCTAATCCCTACCCGAACAACTGGACTGTAGCAATGAGCATAGACACACAGGAACAGGAAGATGCCATTTAGCCCCTTGTGCCTGTTCCGCCTTTCTGCCGCAGAGAGCTGTGGAAGCTGGGTCATTGAATAAATTTAAGACAGAGATAGACAGTTTCTTAACCGATAAGGGAATAAGGGTTATGGGGAGCGGGTAGGGAAGTGGACCTGAGTCCATGATCGGATCAGCCATGATCATATTAAATGGCGGAGCAGGCTCGAGGGGCCTTATGGCCTACTCCTGCTCCTATTTCTTATGTTCTTATGTTCTTATGAAATCAATGCCTAACTTCATATTCCTTTGGCCCATATTCCTACATCTGGTTAACAAAAATCTATCAATCTCAGATTTTAAATTAACAATTGATCTAACATCACTAGCCATTTGCAGAAGAGAGTTCCAAACCTCTCCCATCCTTTGTGTGTAGAAGTGTTTCCTAATTTCACTCCTGAAAGGTCTGTCTCTAATTTTTAAACTATGCCCCCGAGTCCGAGAACCCCCAACCAGCGGAAATAGTTTATCTCTATCTCTACCCTATCTGTTCCCCTTAATATCTTGAAAACTTTGATCAAATCATCCCTTATCCTTCTAAATTCAAGGGAATACCAGCCTAATTTGTGTAATCTCTCCTTATCATTTAAGCCTTGGGGCTAGAAATTCAATTTTTGGTTATAGCGGTATTTTTCCACCAAATATACCGCTATGAAGCCGCTATGATGCCGAGGTCTAATATTCAGTAAAAAAATGCGCCCAGCGGTAAAAATCGGCATTGCACGAGGATTCATGGCGCAAACTGTGAATTTTCTGCAACTTTTCTCCAAGGCCAGTACTGTTTCGAGAGAGGCCGAGGGAGGGGGGAAAACACAAACATTTATTTTCCAAAAAACAAAAAATAAAAAATCACAAAACATTCACAAGACCCTTTTTATCGAAACGCTGCAAAAGAATTAAAAAATAAAACATTTTAACTTACCTTTTTTGCAGGTCTTCCGCCATTCCAAGGGCTGCAACGCAGGTTTTTCCCGGGCACTTTTTTCCCGTCCTATCTCCCGGTGCGCTGCGAGCCAAATATCGGGCGAAAGCACTTTATCCAGTCTTGCATGCCGGCGGTCCTCTCCCAAGCGCTATTTAAAAACCGCCAGCGCAAGACGTCAGGGAATTTCCCGCCACACCATTTTCGACCAAAAACGACGAAATAGCACCGAAAATCCCGGCACAAGGTTGGGGAATTTCCAGCCCTTGGAGTCCAGGTATGATTCTGGTAAACCTACGCTGCACTCCCTTCAAGGCCAATATATCCTCCCTAAGGTGTGGTGCCAAGAATTGCTCTGGTGTGGTGTAACCAGTAGAGCAAAGAGCACCAATACATTGTTCTCTAAAATTTTCTGGGGTGGAACATCTTTGTTGCAGTCTGCACCCCCTCTACATCTCTGCTGGTATCTGCCTGAAATCTGGACAGACAAAGGACACTTGTACTCCAACTCCTGGGCAGGCATTTCAACACCGCCCCCCACCCCCCCAACCCCATCAGCACCACCTTTAGCCCAGCAGGAGCTCGGCAATGGACAGCGACAGTGAAGGAAGGAATTTACCCATTGGTTTCCCATCACAATCTGGGCAAAAATTGCAGCAAGCAAGAAGCCTCGCCCGAAGCTGGGTCCTTCGTTAAATATGAAGATCATGATGTCATTGGGGCCTGTCGACTATATTAACTTGAGGCCTGAGCGGAGGAGAAGTGGTTGACTTCCCTGCCAGGCCAAAGCTGCTGGGAGCTGGATCGAGGGCCAGAAGAAGCCGAGCAAGGTAAGGTTCTTCAAATTGTTTTTGTTTCCTTGTGGGCTAGGAGGAGCAGAGGTGTCTTCCAGAGCGTCTGGGGTGGAAATTCGGTCGCGCCTCAGTTGGGGCGGTGTCCCGGGCAGAGCAGTATATTTTGCGCCGTGAAATTCACCAGCTGGGCTCGGAGTTTGGAGCGGAGTGCTAAGGGAGGCGTTGCACACCTCTTTTAGGGCGCCAGGCCTGCTGAGCAAGCGAAAATCCTGAGCTAAACAGCCGGCCTCGGAGCGCCATAACAGAGGCCTGGGGCGGGGTGGGGGGGGGAACCATGTTCCCACCAGGGGGTGCTATGGAGAGCTACGTGTTGGGCGGAAACCAAGAATCGAGCCGGTGTCGCAACCAGGGGCGTTGCACACCGGCTCGCCTCTGCCGGGCGGTAATGCTCCGCGCCCCATTGATACCGGCACCGAATGTGCCGGCGGGGCAATGGAAGCTGGCCGCCCGCCCAGAAGTGCTTACCGCCACCATTGCCGCCACTCCAGGGTGCTAAGAAGGATGACAGAAGACCAAATTTCCACCCCACTAAAGCAACCCACCTCATTTTCTGCTGGTGGATTTCCGGTTTCACCCAACGAGGCCTCCAGTTGAAACTTTAACGGTGAGGCAGGAAGGATGCGGCAAACGCGGCCCGGGAGAGGGGTGGGGTGGATCGCAGGTCTGATCACAGCCCAAATTGGGGGCCCCCGCTATATAGCATCGGTTAGAGAGTTGGAGAGCTCTGCGACAATGGGGGTTAAGGGAAAATCAATGTAAAGTAAAACAATATACTTGCTCCCATTTCTGGCAGAGACCATACTGATTATTTGGACACTTAAAGGTGCCATGTTTGTGCCTGAAGGGAATTAGTCATGCTACAATCAATCTAACAATAGAAGGACATGTGCCTATTAATAGTTTGCTTTATCATAGCATCTTACCTGTTAAGTCATTTTCATAGATGTGTTTTTTAATCATGTATATCTTAACTAAAACAAATGAAACGACTAGAAATATTCCTATTGCGGCTCCCAGTAAGGCATACTTGATCTCTAGAAAAGAGCAAACAAAACATGGATGATCAGTATTGATAAACAGAGAGAGCTCTGCATCATTCCTGCTCTATTCAAACAGGAATGGTGTAACCTGCTAGATTGACATCGGGTAAAAAGAAAGACTTGCATTTCTATAGTACCTTTCACAACCTCAGGACATCCCAAAGTGCATTACAGCCAATGAAGTACTTTTTGAAGTGTCGTCACTGTTGTAATGTAAGAAACACGGCAACCAAAATGTGCACAGCAAGCTCCCACACACTGCAATGAGCGACTGTTCTGAGTCGATTAATAGCAGCTTCTCTATGGAAATAACGTATTTCAGGGGAAATTAGTCCGTATTTTATTTGTCACACTCAGTGTGTGGGGTAGATCAGAAATGTACTTCTGTAACATTTTATATTTATTAAAGCTGGGAAATAGCAGCAAAACCTTTTGTGAACTGTCGGAACTCCGATTCATTGCTTGTGGGTTCAAGTCCGACTCCAGAGACTTGAGTACACATCCAGGCTGACACTCCAGTGAGGGAGTGCTGCACTGTCGGAGGTGCCGTCTTTCGGATGAGACATTAAACCGAGGCCCCGTCTGCCCTCTCAGGTGGACATAAAAGATCTCACGGCACTATTTCAAAGAGCAGGAGAGTAATCCCTGGTGTCCTGGCCAATATTTATCCCTCAACCAACATCACTAAAATAGATTATCTGGTCATTATCACATTGCTGTTCGTGGGAGCTTGCAAAATGGCTGCCACGTTTCCTACATTTCAACAGTCACTACATTTCAAAAAGTACTTCATCGGCTGTAAAGCGCTTTGGGATGTCCTGAGGTCGTGAAAAGCGCTATATAAATGCAAGTCTTTCTTCTTTAAATAACTGCAGCATACCACATGTGGCACTCTGGAAAATACTACGAGTCTGCAGCCCACAGGGGTGAGATAAAGAAATACATGTTACAGATTAGCCAAAATATAAACACCAAAGCTGCAAAAAACACAGCAAATCACTCAGTCTCTGGTAATGAAAAGCAAGTTAAAGTTTGGCTTGTGCTGCTTCACCAGACTTGAAAGATTCAGCCTGCCAATGTGCCTTTGACAGGACTGAGAGGCCCAAGAATAGGAAGAGATGGAAGGCAGCGACAGATATATAGTCAAGTGTTCAGATACGCTGACTGCTTTTACAAAGAGGAAGTTAAAGGCATTTTGAACTCATTAAATGGCTCTTTGAATTCTTATAGTCGAGTCACAGCTAATGCACAGTCATCAGAATAAGTAAAAATCAGGCTTGCAAGCATGTATTTCCGAAGCTGAACAGAATAGTTATTTACCGATATCATCTTCATTCTTGGCTGCTCCGTTAGTAGATGCAGTTGTCGTGAAATAGTCTGTAACATAAAATGAAATCGAAAATACTTAATGGGGCACAACTACAAGTCAATAATTATCCACCTTCCTCATGGCAGTGACAACGCCACATTCCTCTCATATGATGACACTCTGAGATGAAAGTGCTGAATCAGATGTCTGACAAGGCTTCCACCCACGATTCTCTACATCCTTTTATTTAAATGAAAAATGAATATCGGTTGGTTTGGGTTATGAGCATGCGAGGCTCCCCACCCGATTCTCTTAGGTACACTCCACCAACACAACGCTTTAGATGCTAAAGAAAGAAAGGTTTGCATTTATATAGCGTCTTTCATGACCACCGGATGTCTCAAAGCGCTTTACAACCAGCGAAGAACTTTTTGAGTGTAGTCACTGTTGTATTGTGCGAAACGCGGCAGCCAATCTGCGCACAGCAAGCTCCCACAAACAGCAATGACCAGATAATCTGTTTTAGTGATGTTGATTGAGGGATAAATATTGGCCCCAGGACACCGGGGATAACTCCCTGCTCTTCTTCGAAATTGAGCCATGGGATCTTTTATGTCCACCTGAGAGAGCAGACAGGGCTTCAGTTTCATGCCTCATCCAAAAAACAGAAGTGCAGCGCTCCCTCAGTTCTGCACTGGAGTGTGAGCCTTGATGTGTGTGCTCAAGTCTCTGGAGTGGGAGCTGAACCCACAACCGTCTGACTCAGAGGTGAGTGTGATACCCAACTGAGCCACAACTGGGGAGAATCTGCCCCAATATATCTGTACTGATGTCAAAAGAGGTCCTGTTAGTGAGACTCTCTCTTTAGAAATGTAATTCTTGCTTGTGATTTAAATTGAGCTCAATTATTGCACAGGTGCATTTATGGAGAGGCTAGATAAGCACATGAGGGAGAAAGGAATAGAAGGATATGGTTTTACGGTGAGATGAAACAGGGTAGGAGGAGGCTCGTGACTAGCATAAACACCACCATGGACCTGTTGGGTTGAATGGCCTGTTTCTGTGCTGTAAATACTTTGTATTATTCTGTAATCCTTATAACACAACATCGGACTAACAAGGAAATAGATTTGAAAACATCAATTTGTTTTGGGCATACCAAAAGGAAGAACGTATTGCAGTTTTTTCCAATTTATTTTTGTTGAATTTTCCCCCTCTGATTTTCTCTCTTCCTCACTTGAAGATGTTGAGTTGTGCTGGGGACTGGTCCAAGGCTACCAGAAATCCCTCCATTGTTCACCCGCGTGGCCATCTTAATGTAGGAATAGGCGATGAGTATTAGCGGGCTATCTCGGCAGGAAAGCACCACTGCCAGATCTGATTCTGTGCTTACCCAACAGGGGAGTTTCCAGCAGAGGTCAGGAGAGAAGCACATGAGGGAGAAAGGAATAGAAGGATGTGCTGATTGGGTGAGATGAAGAGAGCTGGGAGGAGGCTCGTGTGGGGCACAAACGCTGGTGTTGACAAGTTGGGCCGAATGGCCTGTTTCTGTGCTGTAGACTCTACGTAATGCTATGTAATTAATATAAATGAAATCTCTGCTTATTTTATGGAATTTATTATAACAAAGATAAAACATTTATCTATGATAGTATATTTGTTGGGTCAACACACACAGAGGTAAAGTCAGTCAATTCTACCCCTGTAACTGTTTTTACAAGCTGCAGAAGTATACGTCATTGTCTGGTGTACCAAGAAATATTCATATACATTTGTAACTTGTTCCTGTTGAACAAAAGGGGGTTCAATATGCTAAAGTATACACAACGTCAACGGAATCATTCTTTCCATTAGCTGGCAGGGGGCTCGATTCGAACAAATTACCACCTATTCAAAGTGGTGAATAGCAGCAAGAACCCACAACCCCCCGAGATGTCTGCGCTCCTCCAATTTTGACCTCTTGACCATCCCTGATTTTCATCACTCCACCATTGGCATCCGTGCCTTCAGTTGCCGAGGTTCCAAGCTCTCTGCCTTATCCTCTCCGCCCCTCTACCTCTCTTTCCTCCTTTAATATTCTCCTTAAAATCTACCTTTTTGACCAAGCTTTTGGTCATTTGCCCAACAATCTCCTTATATGGCTCGGCGTCAAACTTTGTTTGATGACGCTCCTGTGAAGCCCCTTGGGATGTTTCACTGTGTTAAAGGCGCTATATAAATGCAAGTTGTTGTTCATATTACATAAGCACCTTTAACATAGTAAAATGCCCCAAGCTGCTTCACAGAAGCGTTATCAAACAAAATTTAAAAATTGATGAATTGCCGGACCGGGAGCCAATGTAGGTAGGTGGGTGATGGGTGATGGACATCCTCCATAATTGACAACCAGAGAATAGCTGTTCATGTAATGTTGAAAAAATTGCAGTTCTTAAAGTCCCGCATATCTTTAGAGAATTTTAAGTGAGATATCAGAGGCTGATTTTCTTCCAGCAGGTATCTCAGTGGTAGCATTTCATCGCTTATGTTTTAAGGGCCTAGAGCTGGAAAGTGAGATTAGGCTGGATAGCTTCTTGTTGGCCGGCATGGACACGATGGGCCGAAATGGCCTCCTTCCAAGCTGTAAACTTTTATGATTCTACGATTCTATGATAATTTTTTGTTGAGGGAATAACACAGGAAGAGCATCTTTGTCGTTTGGACATTTCAAAATCGATTAGCAAAGTTTATAATTACTATAAATGTACTCTCTGTACTAAATACTAGTCATTTACCTGTTTATTGTTAAATAATTGTGTGTGTTGGCTTATAGCCAACAAACTATGTAAACTAGAGGTGATCCAAAACTCGGCTGCCCCATGTCCTAACTCGCATTAAATCCCGCTCGCCCATCACCCCTGTGCTCGCTGACCTACATCGGCTTCCGGTTAAGCAACGCCTCAATTTCAAAATTCTCATCCTTGTTTTCAAACCCCTCCATGGCCTCGCCCCTCCCTATCTCTGTAATCTCCTCCGGCCCAATCCCCGAGATATCTGCGCTCCTCTAATTCTGCCCTCTTGAGCATCCCTGATTATAATCACTCAACCATTGGTGGCCGTGTCTTCTGTTGCCTAGGCTCCAAGCTCTGGAACTCCCTGCCTAAACCTTGCCACCTCTCTACCTCTCTTTCCTCTTTCAAGATGCTCCTTAAAACATATATCTTTGGTCACCTGCCCTAATTTATATTTATGGTGTCAAATTTTTATCTCATAACACTCCTGTGAAGCGCCTTGGAACGTTTCACTACGTTAAAGGCGCTATATAAATACAAGTTGTTGTTGTTGTTATAGTCTGAGCCTTGATAGAATGTGTATTCTCCTGTCTTGCAAAGACAAAACGGTCATGAGGTGCCATTTAATATATTCCAGTAAGGCAGAAACAGTGGCATGGATTCTCCATTTCACTTCCAGGTTTTGCTATATTTTCCAAGATATGGAGCCTGTAAAAGCACATTCTGACTTGTGGCAGGCATTAGGTCCATTTGCAGCAGTGGGCAATGATTCCTAATCCAAGGCGAATACCTTGCATAAAAGCCCAAAAATGTATAATTCATGTCTAAAAATTGGCAAGCAACAGCTCCAATTACCAATAATTTACAGTCAGCAGTCGGAACTCTTCCGCTCAGACTGTGAGAGAAACCAGAGCTGCATTTACACTGCATGCTTAGTGGTTTCCGCTTTGCATGTGGCACTACACTTACCGTGTAAGTCCAGAGTCAGAAAGTCCAGCGCGAAGTGGGGTGAGAATTCCTGGAGGCAGCAGTCTCACACTCCTTCAGTTTGACCCGACAGGCAATGTCGATCCGGTGCTGTGTGAAATCTGGCCAGCAAAGTGCCCAGGGAGTTTGTCGGACCTCTTGGACACTTTTTTGATCCTTACCTCGATTTAAATGTTTCAAGACTGGGCAATCACCCCTCCACACTTTCCAAACATTCAAACAGTTTTGCTCTGTCGATGATAGGTTGAGATATGTAGAGTTCACTCGCAAACAAGATACTAAGGGGGAGAAATTCAGTTTGATAGTGACCCACGCGGGGGTCGGAACAGGGGCGCTAAAGGGTTTGCAGCTGCGAGTCGACATTGGCGGCGCTCGGCAAATTCGGTGTGCCGGTACCAGCGGCTCTGAGGAGTATCGCCCGGGAGCGTAACACCGGTGTGCAATGCCTCCAGTATCGACACGGAGGCAAAATTAGCTTTGCGCTGCACCCATAGTGCCCCCTAGTGACCCCGTCAGAGAAAGCTGGCGCGCAGAGCTGTCCTGGGGCACTAAGGGAAGGAATGACTGCATGAGGGAAGTGTGATTGATATATATTTTTTTGCGATTTAACTTTATTTGGGGTGAGTAATGTATAGGGAATGTTTTTTGTTCCGATTTTATTTTTGCAGGGAGGCCTCTCTTAGGGCGCCACAAAGCCGGCTCTTTAGCAACGGATTTTCAGTTGCTCAGTCGGCCGAGCGCCCTAAGAGAGGGTGTGGAACGCCTCCCTGCGCGCTCCGCCCCACTGTCAAGGCGCAACAACTGAATTTTGTTGTTCCTGCCGCGAAAAGTTTTCTGGTGCTAAATTTAGCGACATTAGCGCCTTAGGAACCCGCCAAGCAAATTTATAGCCTTAAATGTTCTAGCCAGGCAGAAGCTGAGCAACATGAACATGAACTTGACTGAAATGTGACCTGCTACCACCGGTCTCAGGCTCAGTGTTAGGCTGGTGTGATATTGAGGATATTATCTGAGACTGGTGTCTGTATAGTGTGAAGTGGAACCAGCAGATCCCAGCTATATTGCTGTCTGTAGGTCACCTTGAGGTTAGCAGCAAAAGGTCTCTCTGCATGGGTGGTTGGATGGCTATGTTTTACCATTGGGAGATCGTAGGCAGGGACAGCTGTGGCTCAGTGGATAGCATTCTTGTCTTGGAGTCAGAAACTTGTGGGTTCAGGTTTCCACTCCAGGGACTTGAGCACAAAAATCTCGGCTGACACTCCAATGCAGTGCACTGAGGGAGCACTGCACTGTCGGAAGTGCCGAGTTTATGATGCGACATTAAACCAATTCCCTGGCTGATCTCTCAAGTGGATGTAAAAGGTCCCATGGCACTATTTTGAAGAAGAGCAGGAGAATTCTCCTTGGTGTCCTGGCCAATATTTATCCTTCAACCAACATCACTAAAACCGACTATCTGGCTCTTGTCAGATTGCTGTTTGTGGGAGCTTGCTGTGCTCAAATTGGCTGCTGCGTTCCCACATTACAACAGTGACTACACTAAAAAGTACTTCATCGGCTGTAAAGCGCTTTGAGAAGTCCGGTGGTCGTGAAAGGCGCTATGTAAATGCAAGTCTTTCTTTTATTTCTTACATGACATTAAAAAGATTCCAGACTATTTGAAAACTGCCCAATGTACCATCAGTCTGCTTGGGCATTGAGAAATGTTGTTCTGGACGAGACCAAAGTTATACTACAGTAATGTACAAGCGAAGTGGTGTGAGACTGCTATAGACACTATCACACCTCCTGCTTCAGCGCACTTGAGTCACGCCAATAGCCAACTTACAAGATGCACTATTGCTTTCACATAAAGGAGAGTTGAAACTTCCCTGCAGCAAGTTATAGTAATCTGTAGCTGCGAGTAAGTACAGCCCAGATTATATTCGATGCTGCAGCTTCCTCCTTCTCACTTCACTCAAAACACCTTGTGATATATTCTTTAAGACATCACTCACAAACGCACTGCAGAAAATGTCTCCAATACATCATGTGACTTTTATTGTATTTACAGCAGTAGTTGCATTACCTCAGTAGTCCACTAGGTGGAGCAGTAGTCCACTAGGGGGAGCTCTATATTACACAGCTCTGTGAATACAATGCTGCATGTGATGTTGTGTGATTTGGCGGAGGTGTTGTGCAGCCAGTGTCACCTGACTGGCAAACTTGACGATCGCCAGCGTGAAGAAAGGGGAATCATGGCACTAACCAACTGCAACAGCAGCTTGTCCTCCTCCTGTGTACCTTAGCTGATGGAGATGCAAACAACGTATCCAGTTTACAGCATACAGCCCCTGGACAAGAGCTGACTGTCAGACATGGCTGCATGGAGTGACATCACTATTCCCAACCCGAATGGAGATGATTGGGTAATTCCCCCATCAATCACTGCTGTACGTGACTGGGACTGATTTTGCGTACGTAATTTGTTTTATGTAACTATGTACAGTTTTTTCCAGGAAATAATCAATACCGCCCTGCCTCCAACTCATTGGCTGACACAGTGGTATTAACTCTGGGAGACATACCAGTAATACCAGTTATGAGCGAACAGTCAGCTCGAAGACTTTACCTCACATGCGCTGTATATTTTACACCAGTCATTTGAACTTGTTTGCCTCAGTTCACGAAATGCCTGCCTGATGCACCTACTCTATCGAGGGTCACCTAGAAGTGAAGTGGTCCGCCTCGGGTGTGTTCTGACTTGACCCTTACCTCTGCTGCCATAATGTGGCAGTACAATCAACACTGTAATCCACCCCACTCACTAGGCAACAACAACAACTTGTATTTATATAGCATCTTTAATGTCCCAAGGAACTTCGTAGGAGTATTATGAGACAGAAAATTGGACACCGAGCCGCATAAGGAGAAATTAGGGCAGGTGACCAAAAGCTTAGTCAAAGAGGTAGGTTTTAAGGAGCGTCTTGAAGGAGGAAAGAATGGTAGAGAGGCGGAGAAGTTTAGGCAGGGAGTTTCAGAGCTTAGGGCCTAGGCAACAGAAGGCACCAAGGGTTGAGCGATTATAACCAGGGAGGCTCAAGAGGGCAGAATTAGAGGAGCGCAGCCATCTCGGGGGGCTGGAGGAGATTACAGAGATAGGGAGGGACGAGGTCGAAAACAAGGACGAGAATTTTGAAATCGAGGCATTACTTAACCGGGAGGCAATGTAGTTCAGTGAGCACAGGGGTGATGGGTGAGCAGGGCTTGGTGCGAGTTAGGACATGGGCAGCTGAGTTTGGAACACCTCTAGTGTGTGTAGGGATGAATGTGGGAGGCCAGCCAGGGCTGCGTTGGAATAGTCAAGTCTTGAGGTAACAAAGGTATGGATGAGAGCTTCAGCAGCAGATGAGGTGAGGCAATTGTGGAGACGGGCGATGTTACGGAGGTGGAAATAGGCGGTCTTAGTTATGCTGCAGATATGTTGTCGAAAGCTCATTTCAGGGTCAAATATGACACCAAGGTTGCGAACAGTCTGGTTCAGCCTCAGACAGAAGTTGGGGAGAGAGATGGAGTCAGTGTCTAGGGAACGGAGTTTGTGGCAGGGACTGAAAACAATGGCTTCGCTCTTCCCAATATTCAATTGGAGAAAATTTCTGCTCATCCAGAACTGGATGTCGGACAAGCAGTCTGACAATTTAGAGACCCAAATGTCATGGAATTGAGCTGATAGCAAGGGGAGGGGGAGGGGATGGAGGGGGGTTGGTGGGGACAGAATGGTATCACCTGTTACACAAGAAAGGTTTATATAGGGTCTGGATGCAATTTCTGCGATCTGGAGGATTCCGTGTTCCATGTTTATGTGGAATGTGCGAGGTTGCAGCAGCTCTTCCATAAGTTGAAGGGGCTGCTCCTCAAATTCTGGTTGCACTTCAGTCCCACACTCCTGATCTTTGGGCACCCTGTGCAGAGGGGAGCGGGCAGGTCGGAGGGCCTCCTCGTGGGACTGCTCCAGGGCCTGGCCAAGGGGGCCATCAACCGGACCAGGCAGCGGGCGGTCGAGGCGATTGTTCACCCCAACTGCCTGCCTCTCTTCCACGGTTACATCCAAGCCAGGGTGTCCCTGGAGATGGTACGCTCGCGGCCTTCCACGAGAGGTGGGCGCCGGAGGGACTGGAGTGCATCATCACCCCCGGCAACCAAATTTTAATTTGATTTATTTAATGTCCAAAGTTAATTTGGGAATTTGTTGGTTCTGGTCCCCCTTTTAAGGGGGGCACTTGATTTATAGTTTTACTTAAAAAGTTATAGGGTCTGGAATGGGAGATGAGTTTTCTGGCTGAACATTAGTGCAATTATTAAGACTGTGCAGAGCTTGATAGTTTGGGCGAGGACTGGGAGAACTACTTAGTTGGACTGAGCTTTGAATCGCACAGCAACTTGAATCAAACATTACCCTTCGCAGGGTTCAGCTGCTTGAGCTTTTGAGCCACGCCCTTGTGACTGTCCGGACTTTCTTGTTTTTGAAACAACTGAGAGGCGAATCGAATCTTAGAGCCGCGAAAGTCTGTGAAATCTGAGATATTCATTCTTTCTGCTCACTGGCCCGATCAAGATGCCTGACCGACACAAGTTATTAAATGTGAAGGAAGGGCTAGGTTTGAGTCTATCAAATGCATTGCGGTCTGGTGTGCAGGGGAATATAGAAAAGTAAATAGCCCATTGTCTGTAGCACCAATAAGGAAGAAGAAAGTAGCAGCAGACATTCATACAAAACTGCAGCAAAACTATCAGCTCAGGCATGGCACTGTACAGTTTCACTTTCTCTCACCCCTTATTTTCATCGGTGCCTCAGTCTTACCGCCTCTCTTTTGATGCCCAGTTCCCCTCTGTGTGGGTAAGTCAGGCTATGGAAAGCGTGACACCTGCTCTTCCTTACTCCAGCCCTTGGCCAGCTTCCCGCATTAACATGATGTCTTTTTTTTAACTATTTCAAGTATGAAGTCAGATGGAAACAGTCAGGTATTTACATGTCCAAATTTGAAGAAGCTTCTTTCACTTTCAAATTCGGCAAAAGTGAATGTTTGTTTAGCATCACAAACTTTTACAGCGCACCTGGGCAAGCTCTCTGAAAAGGCTTTTCATTGTCTTCCATTCCCCCACCCTCTCCCCAGACCCTTTTACATTTTTCTTTTTCAAATATTTAACCACTTCCCTTTTATAAACTACAGGTAGAACGTCCCGAAACCGGAAACCTCGGGACCGAGGTCATTCCGGTTTTCGGGTTTTTCCGGATTTCGGAGAAGAAATCCGATGTCCCAAATCTGGAAACCCCCTGGGCCGAGTTTCCTGTATTTCCGGATTTCGGAGAAGAAATCCGACGTCCCGAATCTGGAAACCCCCTGGGCCGACTTTCAGATATTTCTGGATTTCAGAGCATTACATCCAACGGCAGCCTCGAAGCTGGGCTGCACCGGTTTGCATATGTTTTTGGATTCATGTTTGGAAAAAGGTATGTACAGCTTAAAAGTCCGTTTTTCGGGAACTATTTCCAGATTCCGGATGACTCCAGCAATCTGCACAATGTCCGGTTTTCGAACAATTACGGATTTTGGACGTTCTCCCTGTATTGGCAAAAAGAATCTAGGGGACAATTGAGGAGAATTTGTTTTAGCAACGAGTAGTTACAATCTGGAATGCACAGGCTGAAAGGGTGGTGGGTGCAGATTCAATAGTATCTTTCAAATGGGAATTGGATAACAACAACAACTTGTATTTATATAGCGCCTTTAATGTTGTGAAACGTCCCAAGGTGCTTCACAGGAGTATTATGCGATAAAAATTTGACACCGAGCCGCATAAGTAGAAATTAGCATAGGTGACCAAAAACTTGGTCAAAGAGGTGGCTTGGAAATATATCGCCATTCCTTCATCATCGCTGAGTCAAAATCCTGGTACATCCTCCCTGTGGGAGTAGCTTCACCACATGGACTGCAGCGGTTCAAGAATGCAGCTCATCACCACCCTCGAGGCAGGCAAGGCTTCATACCAGGAGCGTGCATCTGCAAAATCACCCCGATAACTCCGCACAAACCGGGACGGCAAACAGAATTCGCAGAATATTGCAAAGTGTTTAATCCAGCCAAGTCCGCACCTAAAACCATTTCCACTGCTGTTTCAGTCACTATGTAGTAATCTTTAATCACTGTGGAATGTATAAGTTTAGAGTGGAGCAGGCTATGAGAAATAAATCATTTTGCTCTAAGCAATACCGTTACTACAGACAGAACTATTCTGCTTAAAGAAAAAGATTTTGCAGGATGTGGAAGCATGTAGGGCGGGAGGTTGATGGATGAGGGAGCACAGAGAGGGGGATTAGTGAGGGTTTGCGTGAAATGCCTTGAGGAAAAACTCTGTACACGACCTCAGCAGGGAACTGGGTAAAAGTTCTGGTTAATGCGCTTACTGTGCTTTTTCTAACATTTGGAACTTAAAACCAGTCAAGGGTGGGTGCAGAGTTGGGGGAAAGGCTTAGGTGCTCCAAGAAGAGGGTTGGGGGGAGGAGTGGGTGTTGGGGAGAATCCATGGGTGTTCAGGCCAGGGGTGGGATTGGGAGCAGAGTGCAGTGAAGGTGAATGAAGGTTACCAACCTTCAATTCGCCTCCCTCCCTGCCTCCACAGAAGGTTTGCACAAGGAAAGGGCGTCTCCCACAATTTTTCTGGGACAACCATTGTTATTTAAAGCTAACATAGGGCTTATACTATACTGCCTTAAATAATAGAGGCCCACTGTTATGTCTGTAATGTACTTATGAAGGACTCCACGAGGCAATGTGTTGTACTTAAACTGTAGTGACCTTGGTCCTTTATTCGTAACTCTAGGACTGAGGTACAAGCATGTTGGGCAGCCTTTTATACTGGGCCTTGCACACCTATGCAGGTGACCCTCAGGTCTCCCATCACAGTGCCGTCTGGTGGATAGCCTCTGCCACAGGGGCAGGAAACCCCGGTTTCCACCAGTTGCACCCTCTAGTGGTGACAACATAGTACATACGCAGTGTAAACCTTATTGAAGTACATCAGGTAACAAGTCTCCATCTTGTGCAACAATACAGTGACTACACAGAGAGTATATCTATAGCCTGCATATATAACACCCAACATTGTGGGAGAGATGTTTCAGGTTTGTGGCTCGAAACTGGCTTTAAGTTGCTTAGTGCAGTGTTGTCCGATAGAGATTGCTGACTAAGCACAGTGTGGTAAAGGGGAATTGTCTCGGGGAATCAAAGGATATGGGGATCAGGCGGGAAAGTGGAGTTGAGGTAGATGATCAGCCATGATCTTATTGAATAGCGGAGCAGGCTCCCGTTCCTATTTCTTATGTTCTTACGAATAAAGGACCAAGGTCACTACAGTTTGAGGACAACACATTGCCTCGTGCACTAATGTTAGTACTGAGCATCTTACATACACTCACACAATACCTGTACTGATAAATGTACTTCACATGTGTATATTTACTTAACAAACAGCTACCACCATTCACTTACAATAATCAAAAAAACACTTTCACACTGTGCTTTTCATTTTAGCATTTTACCAACAAACTCACAAAAAGGTTAACGTTCATTTGCACACTTCGTGCAAGAATTAGTTTGCAATCACATGCACAATGATGGTGTTTATTACTCATTTTTTATTCACGAATCAGAAATGCAATTAGTTATATTTGCATTCCCAATTAGCCACTCGTGGTTAGCGGCTAATATATTGCACAGCATTTGGTTGAATGCAGGAGGCTATTTATTGTTGGAGAAGCACAGAAAACATGTCGGACCTGCTTATGGTAGAGAACTCTGCTTTTTTGCAGGGTATAGGGCAGGAGGAGGTACTGGCCAGTCGGATGAAAGAGCAGGCAAGAAGAAAACAAATCAGCTTGGGGTTGGGGGCTCAGATTGGGACAGGGGAGAAGTGGGGAAAAGCAGCTAGGGGAAACTTTTGGGCAACAGGCCTGATGTTACGTGAACTGAAGCGGGTGGGGCTATGGAGAACAGGGAAAAGCAACTAGGAGGTCTGATTGGGAGGTAAGTATAATACATGGGATGTTTTACAGCATAGTGTGAAGGAAATACAATGACAGAAACTGTTGTGTATGTATAATATAAGTATACTCCCTGTATACTCAATGTACAGTTACATAAGACTACTGGATGTACCTTCACACTGTATAACTATGCTGGTACCACCAGAGGGTGCAACTGGTGGAGACCTAATGGTCACCCGTACACGACAGGTAACCAGGTATAAAAGGGAGCTCACCTTACTGTACCCCCACTCAGGAGCTGTAATAAATGGACTAAGGTCACCACAGTTCAAGTACAATACCTTGCCTCATGCAATCATTATTATTAGAGTGCTTATAGACACAATAGAAACATTTTGTAAAGAAAAGAAAGGCTTGCATTTATATAGCATCTTTCATGACCACCAGATGTCTCAAAGTGATTTACAGCCAATGAAGTACTTTTGGAAGTGTAGTCACTGTGGTAATATAGGAAACGTGGCAGCCAATTTGCGCACAGCAAGGTCCCACAAACTGCAATGTGATAATGACTAGATAATCTGTTTTTTTGTTATGTTGATTGAGGGATAAATATTGAGTGATAACTCCCCTGCTCTTCTTCGAAATAGTGGCATGGGATCTCTTATGTCCTACCTGAGAGAGCAGACGGGGCCTCTGTTTAACGTCTCATCTGAAAGTCGGCACCTCAAACAGTGCAGCGCTCCCTCAGCACTGCACTGGAGTGTCAGCCTAGAAAAGCAACAAGGAGGTCCGATTGGGAGGTAAGTATAACTCACGGGATGTTTTATAGCATAGTGCGATGGAAATACAATGACGGAAAAGTTTTGCAGGTAACATGACACTTACAAGATGTGGCTACTATATGCAAGATCTTTTTACGTACATATATAATACACACATATATCTGTATAACATCTGGCAGAGCATTTCTGTAACCCTTTGGAGACTCAGTCTTTCAGACGTTCAGCATTCCCCAGCAAAAGCCCTGTCAGGAATGAGCAATTTCCTAGATTTCTGGGGAAATGGGCCCTCAGATACAGAGCAGCCCTTAAACCTTTTTGGGAACCAATTTGTTGCACGCAATCTGCGGTAGAGAAAAGTGAGATATGTTGGACTTAATCCTGCTCCTCGTTGATGACAGAGGAGCATTGATAGCTATTGTGAGGAGGTCCAGCAATTAAGGGTGTCCCAGTAGCCTGGCTGACAGAGAGGAATGCTGCTAAAGCAAAGTACAAAGGAGAAATGTTTCCAGTTTAATCAACATTAATAGAGATTTACAAATCTAGCAATGTAATCCCTTATTAAAATATGAAATCACCGTGTAAATTCCGAACAAGCTTGAATGCAACTGCTAAACATTATATTCATCCCCTGCTAAACCTCTCCATTAATTTCAGGGAATTGAGTGTGGTGCATGTTGATTGTGGAGAGTGTTGAAAGTTCAGTAATAGTATTAATGTTCGAGACAGGGTAATTATCATGAATACACGTCCACGGCGTGCCAATGGATCTTTGGCTGAATCTTGAGATGTTGATGTTGGGTGCCCTCTCACTCGAGCAATGCTCTTGGAGAGTGTGAACACAACAGTGCGAGCTAAGGCTAGAACTCGGCCGTTTAATTTGGCAAGCTGCTCCGAATTAAACATCCAATGCTGCACGTTGGACAAACAGCCTCCTGTGAACATTTGACATCTGGTGAGGTCATGGATCCCAGTGTCAAATTAATCATGCAAAATGTGTTATACAATGTGTGCCTTTTGACATTTTGATCTAGATTTATCTATTGCACATGTGGAGCCTGATTTGCGCTCCCCATATAATTGCAAGCACACATTTGGGGCCATAAACTTGCACATAGTCACCCCTCCCCCCACCATATGTACCAGAATTGACTTATCTTTGTGTCACATTATGAAAGTTTTTGACATTTTTTTAGCTTTATGAAGAAATTAGCAGCCTAAAAAAATGTTGAAATATATGTTGAGTAATTTGATTTGTTCCATTCCTGCGTTTTTATTGGTAGATTTTCTTCACAGCTCACAGAGACCCGATTTGTTGCTGGTTTTGTACATAATTTAAGTCAATCAACCGCAAGAAATGTTCATATAAGTGTGAAAAGAAAGAAAGACTTGCATTTATATCGCACCTTTCACAACCTCAGGATGTCCCAAAGCGCTTTGCAGCCAGTGAGATACTTTTGGAGTGTAGTCACTGTTGTAATGTAGAAAACACAGCAGCCAATTTGCACACAGCAAGCTGCTAGAAACAGCAATGTGATAATGACCAGATAATCTGTTTTAGTGATGTTAATTGAGGGATAAATATTGGCCAGGGCACTGGGGATAACTGCACTGCTCTTCTTTGAAATAGTGCCGTGGGATCTTTTATGTCCACCTGAGAGGGCAGACGGGGCCTCGATTTAACGTCTCATCCAAAAGTGTGAGGTTGAAGTGTGACGCTAACATGTGACATAAGAAATGTGACAGAAATTGACTGTGAAATAGGTGCATTTTATGTCTTTGTGATGTTATAAAGCTGATTTTCACCATTGAAAATTTCAGTGACTAGGATAGAGAATATCGTCTGAAAGGGTTTTGCACTTTTTTCTGAGTGAATTGATTGGTTCAGTGTCTATTTTGTTGATAGATTTTTCACACTTTTCATAGGCACCCAGTTCTGTTGTGTTGCTCTTCTTTGAATATGAAAGTTAAGTGAATCGCGCAGCAAGAAATGTACATAATTGGATGTGTGGCAACACGGTGTGACACTGCTGCGTAACACAATCGTGTCAGCTGTGGCTCGGTGGGTAGCACTCTGAGTCCGAAGGTTGTGGGTTCAAGTCTAATATATATATATAGCTCCACCTAGTGGACTACTGTGGCATTGCAACCATTGCTGTTTACAACATTAAAGAGGGAGTCACCTGACAGCTTCCTGAAGTTATCAGCCATCTTAAAGCCTGTGTATTTGTGAGGTCGTACCGAACACATAACAAAGTCTCATGCCAGAGACTTCAGCACATAATTCTAGGCTGACGCTCCAGTGCAGTGCTGAGGGAGAGCTGCACTGTCAGAGATGCTGCCTTTGAGATTAAATGTTAAACCGAGGCCCCGTCTGCCTTCTCAGGTGGACGTAAAAGATCCCATGTCACTATTTCAAAGAGCAGGGGAGTTATCCCCGGTGTCCTGGCCAATATTTATCCCTCAATCAACATAACAGAAACAGTTATCTGGTTATTATCACATTTGTGGGAGCTTGCTGTGTGCAAATTGGCTGCCGTGTTTCCCACAATACAACAGTGATCACACTACAAAGGTACTTCATTCTCTGTAAAGCGCTTTAAGACATCCGGTGGTTGTGAAAGGCGCTACATAAATGTAAGTTTTTCTTTCTTAAGGGCGGGTTCAATAAGTATGGGAGCAAATTTCAGACAAAGTCAATACTGTTTACAGAATCCAGAGCTTGGGAAGAAGATGGCTGACCTGAATAAAACTTCAGTACACCACAGCACTCTATGCCAAGAAACTGCCTTAAGTATGTATGGCAAAATGTGTAGCCTCATCATACATTGGCCTTGGCTCAGTTGGTAGAACTCGCACCTATGAGTCAGAAGGTTGCAGGTACTAAGACCCACTGCAGAGTTCAGCACATAATCTCAGCTGACACTCCATTACAGTACTGATGGAGCACACCGCTATCAGAGGTGCTATCTTTCAGATGAGGCGTCAGATCAAGGCTCCTTTCAGCCCTCTCAGGTAGATGTAAAAGATTCAATGGCACTATTCGAAGAGCAGGGGAGTTATCCCTGGCGTCCTGACCAATATTTCTCTCTCAACCAACATCACTAAAACAGAATTTCTCGACATTATCACATTGCTGTTTGTGGGAGCTTGCTGTGCGCAAATTGGCTGCTGCCTTTCCCGCATTACAACAGTGACTGCATTTCCAAAGTGTGTTGCTACAAAGCGCTTTGGGACATACAGCATTTTATAAATGCAAGTCTTCCTTTTCTTTTTCATTATAACCTAGTCTTTGGGGTCGAAATTCATCAACTCACTGCTGCCGACATTGCTCTGGAAGATCCGCCCTGTCATGTATCTTACATTATTATATATAACTGTATCCCAACATGCCATACATGACTGTAATAAGATATGACCTGTAACTACCAGCATTCCTTACCACCGAGGGTGCACTTGCAAGAGACAGGTATATAAGGACAGGTCTCAGGCAAGTGCAGCATTCCAGAGCTGTGAAATAAAAGGTGCAGGTCCAGAGTGACCTTGACTTCACTACATGCCTCGTGTGAATCTGTACTGAGGGGACAGGACTTTACACGCCCAGTGGCCTAGAGCGGGGGGAGGGGACAGCCGCCGGGAGCCACCTGCTGACTTCAGAGGACGGCTGAGTGGCGCGACTGAACACCCGCCCGCCGAGCTCCCGTATTGATGCAGGCAGGAGTCGGTGGCAGAACGGGGATGGACCACTGCGAGGAGGCTGGTCTGTCCCCGACGGTAAGTATGAAGAACCTGAGAAAAAGCTTAGTGAACATTTTATATATAGTTTTTCCCACAGCGACTTACCTGGATGGGGGTCCCCTGAAGGTCTTCCGATAGTTTTTTAAATTTTTTACTGAGGGTTTTTATTTTCAGGCCTTCGACCCTCCGTGGGCCCGACTCCATCCTCGGCGACACTTGGGCGGCAAGCGCCTCTGCCGCCGAGAATGCGACCTCCCGCCCGCTGCCGCCCAGATTGGCGCCGTACGTTATCCATTTGCCGCCTGCCGACCTTCGAGGGACCTCGGCGATGAATATCCTGCCCAAAGAACCGTCCGGTACCTCGGCGGCCAATGGCGACACTTGGGCGGGCGGAGGCCTTGATCAAAATAGAAACATAGAAACATAGAAAATAGGTGCAGGAGTAGGCCATTCGGCCCTTCTAGCCTGCACCGCCATTCAATGAGTTCATGGCTGAACATTCAACTTCAGTACCCCATTCCTGCTTTCTCGCCATACCCCTTGATCCCCCTAGCAGTAAGGACTTCATCTAACTCCTTTTTGAATATATTTAGTGAATTGGCCTCAACAACTTTCTGTGGTAGAGAATTCCACAGGTTCACCACTCTCTGGGTGAAGAAGTTCCTCCGCATCTCGGTCCTAAATGGCTTACCCCTTATCCTTAGACTGTGACCCCTGGTTCTGGACTTCCCCAACATTGGGAACATTCTTCCTGCATCTAACCTGTCTAACCCCGTCAGAATTTTATATGTTTCTATGAGGTCCCCTCTCATTCTTCTGAACTCCAGTGAATACAAGCCCAGTTGATCCAGCCCCTATATATTTTTCTGACTCATCCTAAACATTTATAGAAACCTATTTGGTCCGTCCTGCCTTGGAAGGAACAGCTCACTGAATGTTCACTGTGATTGGCAATTATAGAGGTCAAATACAAACAGCAGGTTACAACTGAGACTGGAATCAGATGGTAATCTCGAAGGGGCGTAATACTGAAAATCCGTTTAAGGCAACCTTGCTGCATGATGCAAGTTCATTTAGTATCAGGCAGCAGGTGTCAGTCTCTGTTCTACCTAAACTAGCCGAAGTTCAAGACTGTTTATCTGCTAGCAAAACAATATGGCACATAGTCAAAGGGGGAATGCCAAAGGTGGAGGGGGCCCAAGGTATGACCCAGAGATGGTCCACAACGATAGTCACTATTGGGGAACTGAGCGACAAAAGCTAGATGGACCGGCCAATCTGAATGAAATACCGAGAGGCACAGTGGAATTCAATTCATTATTAAAATGACATCAATCTCAAAACTGCCATACAGGATAATAATATTACTTAAAGAGTTTAGAACACGGTGACAGGCATGCAACAAATCTAACTTTATCAACTGCTTATGACTCAGTTCTCTCTCATGGGCCTGTCAATTTGTTCTGTCTACTCTGTCAACTAGCTCTCTCTGATGATGACTTGACGTCTGATGTGCTTCCTCATACCTCATGCTTGCTGCGTGGTATTTCATCGACTTACTGGATTTTGCGTTTGTGTTGCACAACTGTGAGTTTCATGCTGGTGTCCGCCAGTGTTGAACAATTGCTGCTTCCCATTGTTTTTACGTTTTGCTGCCCCGCCCACCCTCCTGTGGCTTGTTGGAGGTGAACAGCGAAACCGAGAGAAATATTTTACAAGAATTCTGCTCCACCTGCATAGGATCATTACACACTGATACTGTGCTATCAGAACTGGGCCAGTACTGATTGATATAAAGGATTCCGATTGGGATTTTGCCCTGGCTCCTGACTGAGCAGCAACTGCTGTGGGTTAGCAAGGTAAACCTGCACTTGCTGTCTGATTGTGGATTGATAGTGGAGCCAAAGCAAATGCACCACAAGCAAAACTATTCACAATTACAGCAGATCTGATTCCAATGTCGTCCTCTGGGTACAGCCCTTTTCAATGTCGCGGCTATCCAAATAGGACTTATAACGCACAATTGCCATAGCAACCCTGCACTGGTTCTCTTATCAGCCGTGACTTCGTGACAGCGCCCTCACCACTGGGTCAGAAAGATGTGGGTTCAGGCATCTGAGAACATAATCTAGGCTGACACTCCAGTGCAGTACTGAGGGGGCGCTGCACAGTCTTTCGGATGAGACGTTAAACCGAGGCCCCATCTGCCCTCTCAGGTGGACGTAAAAGATCCCATGGCTCTGCTCGAAGAAGAGCAAGGGAGTTCTCCTCGATGTCCTGGCAAATATTTATCCCTCAACCAACATCAAAAAAAGAGATGATCTGGTCATTGCTGTTTGTGGGAGCTTGCTGTGCGCAAATCAGCTGCCGGGTTTCCTACATTACAACAGTGACTACACTCCAAAAGTACTTCATTGGCTGTAAAGCGCTTTGGGATGTCCTGAGGTCGTGCAAGGCCATTGGCCGGCCTTTCTTTACCAATGGAAAATATAGCAAACCATATGGTTCTCTCATGTAACTGTTCTGTTTATTACATTCTTGACCTTATATGGTGGGTGTTGTGAAAGACTGAAATCAACAATCCAGAATTTCCGAGTTTCTTGGTGATCTTTTTGCAGCATGTTCCCTTTCAGAGAATCCAGTTTCTGTTCCTCCAGAACACGCTTGCTCAATGCGATGAGAACCTCTTACCGTCGGTCACTGGCCATGACAGGAAAGCTGCAGAGACCTGGATTTACTTCTACGACAATGCCAGCTATTACTGTGCAAGGAGTGAGTAACTGTTTGCAGAATGTAATGAGCTAGAAAAGATATTTGAAAGTGCAGTATTGTGTAAATATCTGAGAAGGATGTTCCTATTCCAGAAACTTGTGATAATGTTCTTTCCCTTGGGGCCCCCTTTTCCGATTATTCCTGCTGCTTTGGCTCAGTTGATACCCAGTGTATCTGTGGAGGCCAGTGGGCCAAGTGAGTTGAAACTATCAGCCTCTAGGTGTGTAACTGGTTTGGAGCCCTGAAAAAAATAGCATTTTTGTTTATCCGGCCTTTATACAGAGGTCGAATAGGACATGACCAGGATCAGGGGCCTGAGCAATTTTTCCCACCCTCACCATAGAGGGTGGGTACCAGAGTTTCTGGCTACATGGGACAGGTGGGTGCTAGAGCAGTACCCACAACTGTCCCATGTTAATAAGTTGCTCTCCCGTCGAACCCGCAAACTCTGAGGTAACCCCTGGGATTACAATTTTCTGCCCCATATTCTAAGCTGCTTCACTGCAGTGCTGAGGGAGTGCTGCATTGTTGCACATGTGTGAGATGTTGAACCAAAGGCCCAATTGTCTATTCAGTGGGACTTGAAAGATCACAATGCAACTACAATGCACTACACTTCAAAGAAAATGTCTAACTTGTTGGCTTTGAAATGCACTGGGGACATCCTGAGAGCGTGAATGTTCCAACGTGAGTGCATGTTCTTTCTGAGGCGAGTGTTAAAGAACTCCAATGCCCAGAATGCATTTCTGAAGATACTGGTCAGGAGTGTCCTCGGAACTGCTCCCAAGCTGTCTCCGTAACTTTGCTGGAAGTTCAGTGGCAAACTCGACTTGTGAACGAGCTTTCTGCCGCAATTCCTCAAGGAGTTAAAGCAGCAGTTCAGGAGCAGCCCCAAGGAAGTTCCAACCATTGCTGCTCAACTGACCGGTATCTCTTCCTCAGTGAAATGGTTTCACTGGTGTACTGTATGCTCTCATCATAGGCAGTTTCTCGGAATCGAGGAAGACTTGCTTCCACTCTTAACATGAGTTCTTAGGTGGCTGAACAGTCCAATACGCGAACCACAGTCTCTGTCACAGGTGGGACAGACAGTAGTTGAGGGAAGGGGTGCATGGGACTGGTTTGCCGCACGCTCCTTCCGCTGCCTGCGCTTGATTTCTGCATGCTCTCGGCAACGAGACTCGAGGTGCTCAGTGCCCTCCCGGATGCACTTCCTCCACTTAAGGTGGTCTTTGGCCAGGGACTCCCAGGTGTTAGTGGGGATGTTGCACTTTATCAGGGAGGCTTTGAGGGTGTCCTTGTAATGTTTACATCCACCCGAGAGAGCAGTCGGGTAGCTTCGGTTTAACATTTCATCTGAAGCACTGACATCTCCCATCTTGTTCAGTACAAAAAAATAAAACCAGACTACAAGTTGTTCAGTGATATTTTGAAAAGTGACTGATTTGTTAGTAGCAAAGGGGATGCCCGTATAGAGCTTCACAGGGATGCCAGGGTGACAGTGTAGGTCTTGAGTCAGTAGCCTGGCTCCGATCAAACCACCTCCCACAGCTCCAAGGTCTTGTTCTCAATGTGGGGGAGGTACTTTAGATTGGGACGCCCCTCTCTGGTGGTCTACCAGTGTCAGGCAAGGTGCCCCAATTTGTCCTGCAAGAAGAGTGAATGAGGGTCAGGCTGGTAGTTGAGGAGTGTGTACCAAGTGGCATGAGAGTGGCAAAGTAAGAGATGCGGGGGTATGAGGCTGTCCATGTGAAGGAAGGGGTTTTAGGCTTTGTAATTGCTGTGAGGAGAACTGGGCAACCATCGTGCAAGATACCAAGCTGATGTATCCACCACTACCCCCCACCCTCCCCGACTCCACTCACCACCCACCCCGCTCCTTAACCAGAAAGCATGGTGATGGGTCAGTTGAGAAAGTGTTGTTTTAAGAGAATGAAGAGTGTACTGGTGCCCGGGGCGGGCAAAGTAGGAAAGGGAGAGTTGTGCTTTGCCTGCGCTGCTGAGGATGTGGAACTTTTAGCACCACTGTTCTGTAGTCCTGTGGGTGAGCGAGTTGGCAGTCAGTGTCAGTGCCACCTCGCTCCAGGTGGCACGAGTTATTGTTTGGATGACTTGGTAGCACCCATACCCAGGAGCCGAGTTCTTCTGTCTTCAAGGCCATCCAGTTGGGTTTGAAGGTCTGAAGGAGTGACGTTGTGCGTTCTTCTTCTCTGGCTTGGTGCCCTCTGGGGGCACAGATGATGGTTGAGTGGTCAAAATTCTGTACAAGTCCAATAAAAGATTACTCAGACACGTAGTAAGGATACTCGCGAGTGAAGTGAAAGAGCAGAGCACTGTTTCCCTCCAGCGATCGATGTCCTCCGCGCTCAGAGGCAAATCAAGCCCTCGCCTGAGGGTGGATCCGGCACCAGAGAGCAGACGAGCACAGACCGTCTAACACGACTGCGTTGAGATGATCCAGCTGAGACGAACTGAACGCATCTTCCAGGCTACAGTGGCAAGACTCCAGAGGAAGAAAATTGGACCCAAAGGCGACTTCCCAGCTTTGGTGGCAGAACCCGGGGAGAAGAGGATCACCGCAGTCGACATCGTGGATGGAGGAAACATGGCGCCTAAATCACGAGGTGATGCGCTGAAGAAAAAGATGGCGGTGGCCAGACCACGAGGTGCAGCGCTGATGGAGCAACACGTGGCACCAAAGGGAGAAGAGGATTGGGGTAAAGATAGCAAGGCTCTCTTAAAGGAGGCCTGCAACCCACCACACTTAAAGGGACAGTTCAACATTCTCAATCAATGTAAGAGCAACTGTGAGGTAGATGTAAAATGTGTAATTGATGATCAGAATTGTTAACATGCAATAAGCAAAGAAACGTCGCGCGATCGCGATCAGAGCCACAGGTTATTTACAATGAGTAATGAAACATTGTGTGATGTAGGTTTTCAACTGCATTCAGTCAATGCAGTGGGCAAACACCCATCGGGAGCACACAGGTCCAGCGAGCTACCCAATGTAGTAGCCTACATCCCTGGGACCAGAGTTATGCACCATGGAGTGTGGCCACAAGCAGCCAATACATAACAAGCAATCTCAGGAGGGCAACGGCATCGGTATCGATACCCTGCCCCTGATTGGCTCCAGCTCTCAGGCACCCAATGGCACCAACCACCACAAGCCTGAAAGAGCAAACTGTGCTAAGGCACAGCCCCCAGACCCTATCGCCACCAAGGCCACACCCGGGAACGAAGGGTCACCCGCAACAGTTCTCCCAAATGGGACCGGGACCAGCCAGGATCCCAAACCAAATAACGCTCAGGCAAGCGAGTCAGCAGTTCCCTGCGCACTGCCAGACGACTGCTCCTCAGGAAGCAGCAGTGACTCGGGGCACAAGGAGAGGACAGGGAGGTCACAGGCATCTGTGAACCTGCCCCACGCTAGGAACAACGGCAAAAGCTCCGAGAGCAGGCAACTTGTGCCAACCGGGTTCCCACTGCCAGCACTGGGCACCATGCCACCACCAGACTATCTGGACACCATCCAGCAGTCCTGGCATTAGTTTGTCTTCACGCACCAGTGCTGACCCCAGCACTGACTCCATGAATATTCCAAGCATGTACCGCGGATGCAATACGATAATTGCAAATTTTTTTTTGGACTTGAATGTAATGAGCCACTGGCACAATCTGTATGTGGGGAGGGGGGCGGGGGGAGAATGGAGTGGTCATGGACACACAAACAGAAGCCACCAGCAACTCTACTGCCAACGAAACACCACCCACTCACCCAAGATGAAAACGACCCTCCAAGGATCAACCAGATAGAGCTAAGCTCAGAGCACAGTCAATGCAAAGGCAATTTGCACTAAAGGCTTGGGGGAGAGTGATGTCATTTACCCTACATGGTTACTGTTTGTATTATTAAAAAGTTGTGCCACCAGAGGGCATCGCAGTGGGAGACTTGTAGGTTACCTGTACAGGTGTGCCAGGCCTAGTATAAAAGGCAGGCCACCAGGTGTGATCCTCACTCTGGAGTTATTAATAAAGGACTAAGGTCACTACAGTTCAAGTATAATACATTGCCTCGTGATGTCATTATCAGAGCATCTAAAGACACAACAATTGTAATGTGGGAAACGCCAGAACAATTTGCGAACAGCAAACTTCCACCAACAGCAATGTGATAATGACCAGATAATCTGTTTTTGTGCTGCTGATTGAGGGTTAAATATTGGCCAAGACACTGGGAATAACTGCGCTGCTCTTCTTCAAAATAATGCCATGGGATCTTTTACCTCCCCCTGAGAGAGTAGACAGGGCCTTAGGTTAACATCCCATCTGAAAGACGGCACCTCCGACAGTGTAGCACTCCCTCAGCACTGCACTGGAGTGTCAGTCTAGATTTTTTGTTCAGGAGTGCCTGGAGCGGGACTATGAACCCAGGACCTCGTGCCTCATGACTGAGAGGCAAGAGTGTTACCCACTGAGCCACAGCCAGGCTTCCAGTGGGCGCAAGACCTTTTATTCTTAAAGGGGTAATGGCGGTGCAATTCATTGCAAGGACATTCTCCGCCTCTTTGTGTACGCTCACCCACAATTTGAGATCGCGTAACTCCATCCCCATACTAGAACGTCATTTTTGTCTTGATTAACGGAGCATGATTTTCTTCAGAGGGAGCAGAAATTCATCCCCATGATGTATTGTTTTCAAACATTTTTTTCTTTGTCAGTTCACACTTAAGATAAACATCCTGACTGCTCGCTTAATTGCTGCCATCCAGTGACATTGAATGTTACTGTTGGACAAAAGTGTCCTTTCTGTTTTTCCAACTTCATTGAGCGCGTTGCTGTTTAATGTTCTTGGCTGCTTTCTGCAACAGAGGATCTGCAAAAATGATCGTCTGGACATCTTTGAGGTTTCCTGCGCAGAATTGGTGAAGTTTACGGGGAAGCGCCACGTTTACACGTTCTTCTTTTGATGGGCATGGCTACGAGGCCGCAATAATGTTCCTTCAGACAACATCTTATTTCTGTGCAAGCGCTGTGAAGAGTGTTCCAGTCCCTAGTAAGAACAGTGCAGTCTGCAGGTAGGGCTGCGCGCCAAGGTTCCAAGGTTTGGTTTGGCTCCTGCTCTACCCAGACTAATCCAGTTGACCAAAATGGGAGCAAGTCTCTGAAAAAGAAACCGTGCACTTGTAAGGCAGCCAATGTTTTTTTTCTCTCTTCCAAATTGCAGGGTTATTGTGCAAGTGCAAAGCGCATCGTCAGCGTACAATTGCACTTTTTTTGCTTTCTGTGGAATGTAATCTGAGACAGGTCCCGACTGAATCAGCAAACGTTCAGTTTGACTAAACCCATGAAATCTGGGTTGGCTCCGACTTTGGATTCAGTTCAGGTCTGACTGCTTACAGTGAATGATTAAAGTCGTACCACTGCTTCTCTCAGCCGTTTTACATCAGGTGGCAAGGGAACATTGGTGCTGCTATAAATGACATCATGCCTATAATTAACCTTATTCTACTATTTAACTACTAAGAAAGAAAGACTTGCATTTATGTGACAGCTTTCACAACCTCAGGACGTCCCAAAGCACTTTACAGTCAATGAAATACCTTTTGAAGTGCAGTCACTGTGGCAACCAATCTGTGCACAGCAAGCTCCCACAAACAACGGTGTAATAATGACCAGATAATCTGTTTTTAGGTGTTAATTGAGGCATAATTATTGGCCAGGACACCGGGGGAACTCTTCTTTGAAATAGTGCCGTAAGATCTTTTATGCCCACCTGAGAGGGCTGACAGAGTCTCCATTTAACACCTCACATTGAAAAGACAGCACTCCCGACGGTGCAGCACTCCCTCAGCACTGCATTTTTCAGCCAAAACTTTTGCAGAGGTCTCTGGAGTATGACTTGAACCCACAACCTTCCTGATTCAGAGGTGAACGTGCTACCCACTGAGCCACAGCTGGTTCCCTCAATAATGGTTCCTTCCTCATAAACAGACGGTTAGGCTCATCTTTGGGTTTTTCACGGCATGGGGAACAAATTCAATTAAAATAAAACATACGATTTAATTCATTAATCAGGGTTATTCCACCCTATTATATGGATCAGGGCAACCAGACAGTAGATAACAACAACAACTTGCATTTATATAGCACCTTTAATGTAGTGAAACGTTCCAAGGCATTTCATAGTAGCATTATCAAAAAGCCACATAAGGAGATGGTAGGCCAGATGACCAACAGCTTGGTCAAAGAGGCAGGTTTTAAGGAGCATCTTAAAGGAGGAAAGAGAGGCAGAGAAGTGGAGAGGTTTAGGGAGGGAGTTCCAGAGCTTGGGGCCAAGACAGCTAAAGGCACGGCCACCAATGGTGGAGCGATTATAATCAGGGATGCTCAAAAGGCCAGACTTAGAGGAGTGCAGAGATCTCTGGGGGAGGGGGAGGGGGTGCGGGGTGGGGCTGGAGGAAACTAGACAGATAGGGAGGGTGCGAGGCCATGGAGGGATTTGAAAACAAGGAAGTGAATTTTAAAATCGAGGTATCGCTTAACCGGGAGCCAATATGGGTCAGCGAGCATCAGGGGTGATGGGTGAGCGGGACTTGATGTGAGTTAGGACACAGGCAGCTTAGTTTTATAGTAGTGGTGTAAAGAAGTGAGTTTGCATATTTGGGTTGAGACAGGGATTAACTATGCTCCATCTACTATTACTTTGATTCCATGAAAAAGACACTGGAGATGATTTCCGCTGTGCACTAAGAAATCCTAAACGTGTTCTTTATAAATGCATTTCTGTTTTTGTTACACATGGCACATATGGTAGAAAGAAAAATTCAACTAGATTTCATTAGATTTTAATGAATAACTACATTTATTTCTCAATTCAATAAATTACAATTTCTATGCAAACAGGCAATAATACAATGGGAACGGGGATCGGGTCAGTTTGAAATAAGCATTTATTACTTATTTACTTCATTAACACTCTAAGCTTTTAAACATTCAAAACTTCTAACTCTACCCTTATAACACGTCTGGACAGTCAAAAAAATCACTGCTGCCAGCGTAGAGGAAAGAAAAGCCTGCTGGGAACTGAAAAAGAAACGGGAAGAAAGGAACTTGCATCTATATAGCGCCTTTCATGACTTCAGGACATCCCAAAATGTTTAATGACCAATTAAGTATTTTTGAAGTGCAGTCACTGATGTAATGTAAGCAAACATCACAGCCAAAATATGCACCAAGAATAGTGGCCAGGTAATCAGTTTTAATGATGTTGGTGGAGGGATAAATATTGGCCAGGACAACTTATCTGCTCTTCTGTGAACAGTGTCATGGGGTCATTTCCATCCAGCTAAGAGGGCAAACGGGGCCCCGGTTTAACATCTCATCCAAACGGCACTGAAACACTGAGTGCTCGACTGAAGTATCAGCCTAGATTATGCACTGCAAGTCCTGAAGTGGGGCTTGAGCCCACGACCTTCACGGCTTGGAGGCAAGAGAGCTGCCTGAGCCAAGCCTGACTCAGACGTTTAAGGCCTAAAAAGGTCTTTCAGTTCTTAGAGGGGTTGTCAGTAACTCTGAAGCAACATTATCAAAGGTGACCCAGAATATCAAAGTGTCTAGTATATTAGACAACAGGAGGTGAATATTGTATGATCTATTTATATCAGAATACATTATAATATTGAAGGAATACAAAGGAGGTCAAATATCGATGTGTTTTATAGCTATGGTAGCTGATTTATTAAAATTAGTTAAATTTGATTACAGGATTAGTAAAGACAGGGTCGGGACATTGTTAGTAGAGCATAAAATACGTTACATAATGTAACATAATGTAATAGAGCTCCCCTAGTGGACTACTGCTCCACCCAGTGGACTACTGTGGTACTGCAACTACTGAGATAAATAATAAAGGATCATGTGGCAAGGTCACGTGACGATGGTTTCTGGTTCAGAGCTATCTTGTGTGTGTGTGTTGTGTTAGTGAAATGGTAAGAATATATCACATATATCAGCTCATGGTGGGCTTAAATTCACATATCAAGGTGAAAGGATTTTCTCGTATCAGTTTTATTATTTAGACTTTATCCTTTTAGAAAATAATCGAGAACAAGAGTATCATAGAATCATAGAATCATAGAAATGAACAGCACGGAAGGAGGCCATTCGGCCCATTGTGTCCCACTGGCCTATCCAGCCTAATCCCACTTTCCAGCTCTTGGTTCGTAGGTTACGGCACTTCCAGATACTTTTTTTAATGTGGTGAGGGTTTCTGCCTCTACCACTCTTTCAGGCAGTGAGTTCCAGACCCCTACCTCCCTCTGGGTGAAAAAAATTCCCCTCAAATCCCCTCTAACCCTCCTACCAATCACTTTAAATCTATGCACCCTGGGTTGTTGACCTCTCTGCTAAGGGAATTATATAGACATAGACATAGACATAGAAAATAGGTGCAGGAGTAGGCCATTCGGCCCTTCTAGTCTGCACCGCCATTCAATGAGTTCATGGCTGAACATTCAACTTCAGTACCCCATTCCTGCTTTCTCGCCATACCCCTTGATCCCCCTAGCAGTAAGGACCTCATCTAACTCCTTTTTGAATATATTTAGTGAATTGGCCTCAACAACTTTCTGTGGTAGAGAATTCCACAGGTTCACCACTCTCTGGGTGAAGAAGTTCCTCCGCATCTCGGTCCTAAATGGCTTACCCCTTATCCTTAGACTGTGACCCCTGGTTCTGGACTTCCCCAACATTGGGAACATTCTTCCTGCATCTAACCTGTCTAACCCCGTCAGAATTTTATATGTTTCTATGAGGTCCCCTCTCATTCTTCTGAACTCCAGTGAATACAAGCCCAGTTGATCCAGTCTTTCTTGATAGGTCAGTCCCGCCATCCCGGGAATCAGTCTGGTGAACCTTCGCTGCACTCCCTCAATAGCAAGAATGTCCTTCCTCAGGTTAGGAGACCAAAACTGTACACAATACTCCAGGTGTGGCCTCACCAATGCCCTGTACAACTGTAGCAACACCTCCCTGCCCCTGTACTCAAATCCCCTCGCTATGAAGGCCAACATGCCATTTGCTTTCTTAACCGCCTGCTGCACCTGCATGCCAACCTTCAATGACTGATGTACCATGACACCCAGGTCTCTTTGCACCACTCTATCTAGGCCCCTCATCATTTTATACACCTCAATTAGGTCTCCTCTCAGCCTCCTCTGTTCCAAAGAAAACAAACCCAGTCTATCCAATTTTTGCTCATAGCTAAAAACATCTGAGCTCTTGCTTCAGGATAGCATCCACAATGCAACTTGATGCTGAAATATGACATGTTTATGAGGGGTGTTCACTTGCAGAATCCTTACTGCTCACACAAAAAGCAGCAAGATAGGAGATGTATGGAAGTGGGGAGGTGCTGCATGTGTTGGAAGCTGAGGCAATGCAAGGCAGGTCACATCTCATGCCTGGTTTGGGAAATCAAAGAAAGATTGGGGAATCATTCTTTTTTTTTTTGGAAAACTTTTTCCTTCCTTTTCAGAAAAAATACTTTGAATAAGAAGGCTGTTATTTGGTGTATCGCTGAATAAGGAGGTGTTCCCTTACACTGAGAGTGGGAAACAGATGAAGAAGGTTGCAGGGACATTGCAGAAACAGCCAGATGCTGCAATCAAAGGTGACAGGGTTGGTCTTCTGGAAAGGTGAGATAAACCTCCCAAACCCACGACCTCTACCAGCTAGAAGGACAAGGGCAGCAGGCGCATGGGAACACCATCACCTCCAAGTTCCCCTCCAAGTCATGCACCATTCTGACTTGGAAATATATCGGCCGTTCCTTCATCGTTGCTGGGTCAAAATCCTGGAACTCCCTCCCTAGCAGCGCTGTGGGAGCACCTTCACCACACGGACTGCAGCGGTTCAAGAAGGCGACTCACCACCGCCTTCTCCAGGGCAACTAGGGATGGGCTATAAATGCCGGCCTTGCCAGCGACGCCTACATCCCATGAACAATTTTGTTTTAAAACTAGGCTGAAGGGTCTTTTTCATCTGAAACTATAGCAGATAAAATCTTTCAGCTTCTTTATTTTTAAGAAAACACCAAAAGGGGAGATTTGCCATCTCAAAGCACAGAAAATTGTACTTCCTCCACTCGGATTTTCTGCTATTAACATTAATGAATGGAAAATCCTGACTTGGCGGTGCTGAATTTCCTGATGTGTTTTTGGCACATGGAAGGAGTACTGAAGTGTAACTCTCCACTTAAGTATCATCATGTAGACAGACAGAAGAAAGAAATGAGTCACGGTTAAGAATAAATTGCCAATGTAATATCTGCCCAAATAGGCACTCTCTAAATGTGCTTTGAGTAATGCATTATATACATCTGTGCTGCTTATTTAAAGACCAGACATGCTGTGCAATTAATTTTATTTTCTGTGACTCTCCTTGACCCATAACTTCCGTAGTTCACTTCCTACGGTTATCTTTGCACTGATTCATGTGTCATTACAAGGATTGCATAAGCTTTGAGCACATAACCGCAACAATAGGCCCAGAGCTCCACTCGATTGCGCTATTTTTCTCGGCATAATTCACCCCGATGTCGGCAAAAGATTGCAGAATTTTACGTGCAAATTGCCTTCAGCACAATGGAGTTTCCACAAGCTTTGCACCAGTTTTAAAAACATCGCGCAAGAAGCAAGCCCCACCTACAAAACTCTCATGCCCTGGGATGAATTACTCACCATTGGGAGTTTCCGCTAATTGCGCTCGTTTGCGGGCATTGGAGGAGGCTCCAATAATTAGGCTACACAGGATTGCATAGGATATATGCCACAGAAATAAACCATTCGGCCCAACCAGTCCATGCCAGCTCTATTCCAGCCTCCTCCCGTCTTTCCTCATCTAAATCGATCAGCGTCATCCTCTATTCCCTTCCCCCCTTAACTACGTCAGAAATCCGGAAACCTCGGGACCGAGCCCATGCTGGTTTTCGGATTTTTCCTGATTTCGGACGTCGCTGTTGGTGCTCATCGCCGTCCACCGACCCTTCGCTTTTCGCTGCCCGCCAATCCACCGATCCTCGCTGACCGCCAATCCACCGATCCTCGCTGACCGCCAATCCACCGATCCTCGCTGCCCGCCAATCCACCGATCCTCGCTGACCGCCGATTCCCACCGACCCTCCGCTCCTCGCTGCCCGCCAATCCACCGATCCTCGCTGACCGCCGATTCCCACCGGCCCTCCGCTCCTCGCTGCCCGCCAATCCACCGATCCTCGCTGACCACCGATTCCCACCGACCCTCCGCTCCTCGCTGCCCGCCAATCCACCGATCCTCGCTGACCGCCGATTCCCACCGACCCTCCGCTCCTCGCTGCCCGCCAATCCACCAATCCTCGCTGCCCGCCAATCCACCGATCCTCGCTGACCACCGATTCCCACCGACCCTCCGCTCCTCGCTGCCCGCCAATCCACCAATCCTCGCTGCCCGCCAATCCACCGATCCTCGCTGACCACCGATTCCCACCGACCCTCCGCTCCTCGCTGCCCGCCAATCCACCGATCCTCGCTGACCGCCGATTCCCACCGACCCTCCGCTCCTCGCTGCCCGCCAATCCACCGATCCTCGCTGCCCGCCAATCCACCGATCCTCGCTGACCGCCGATTCCCACCGACCCTCCGCTCCTCGCTGCTCGCCGATTCTCACCGCCCGCGACCCCCCGGCGCTGCATTTTTTTACTAGACTCCTCGTCCCTCGCCGCCTGATGTTACCATCTTGGCCACCTCAAAAATGTCTGGTTTTTGGACAATTCTGGTTTTCGGACAACAGGATTCGGGACGTTGTGCCTGTACTATTTGCCCCAACTACTCTCTGTGGTAACATGGTCAACATTCTCACCACTCTCTGGGTAAATAAGTTTTTTCAGAATTCCTTATTTGATTTCTTGGTCTATTTTATATTGATGGCCTCTAGTTATGGAAACATTCTCTCTGTCTCTAATCTATCAAAACCTTTCATAATTTTAAAGACCTCTATTAGGTCACCCACCCTTGCATTTCTGGTATAATTCTTATAAATCTTCTCTGAACCCTCTCCAGTGCCTCTATATCATTTTGTATGCTAAGTGTGGTCTAACTAAGGTTTGATACAAGTTTAGCATAAGTTCCCTACTTTCCAATTCTATCCCTCTAAAAATAAACCCTAGTTCCTGGTTTGCTTTTTCATGGCCTTATTAACCTATGTCACTACTTTTAGTAACAGGAGCTTTTGGGCAGCAGGTCATTAATAGCTGTTTTAATTGCTATTGAATGATTTTTTTAATTTACTAAGGAACTGACTACTGTACCCCAATCTAACCAGAAAATAGTTTTGTATATTTTTTTAAGTCACAGTAATTTAAAATCAGGTTACTCATAGGTGGTGGATTGTGATTAAAAATGCTTATTTTTTATGATAAACCTATTTTCAGTTGTATTAATCGAACTTCACCAAGTTACCACAATATATCAAAAAATATTTTTTTATACAAATTTTTTTTTTAAATAAAATTTTGAAATGCTGTCCAATTGTGGCAGTTCAGGGCAGATTCTGTGTTTGCCGATATGCGAATGAGTTTGAATAGAAACTCAGTGGGGGGCGGGGGAACACTTTTCAAAACGGGCACAATTTTGGGCGCAATTTGTGGCGGAATTGCAGATTGCACCTAAAGCAGAAACTCTACCCACTTGTGTTAACTTGGTATATTACATGATTCATATTCATTATGAAGAATGCAATTTTGATTTTTTTTTCAATGTGCTATAACATTTTAAATAAACGCATGCAATTTTTTTTCCAATTGATTTTGTCATTAAAATTAGTTTAATTGTGTTAATTCCCAAATTTCAACCATTAAAAAAAACTATTTCAATTTTCCATGGGAATTCAAGCACGTAATCTGAAACAGTTATCTACAAAAAATTTAGGTAGCATAATTGTGATTTAACAATCGTTTAATAGTAATTGTGAACTTGTTATTGTTGGCGTTGAATCAAATCAGCCAAATAAGTCACTGCATTACCACTAGGTTGTACAATATTAAGATATGCTATTAAGACAAACAGAATTCTTATCGAAGCTGATTGTCAGGGCATTTTAATAATTCATAAAAATCATGTAGCGTACAGTATTTATCTACTCTTGACCAGTTGGTTAAGGTAAGATTTAGGCTAATTCCTACAAAAGGTTTAGAGCCGTCATAGCATTCATTTCACTCATGTCATCTATGGTTCAGTGGGTAACACACTAGCCTCTGAGTCAGAAAGTTGTGGGTTCAAGTCCCACTCCTGGGACTTGAGCACATAAATCTAGGCTGACGCTCCAGTGCAGTGCTGAGGGAGTGCTGCACTGTCGGAAGTGCTGTCTTTCGGATGAGATGTTAAACTGAGGCCCTGTCTGCCCTCTCAAGTGGGTGTAAAAAGATCCATGGACTATTTCGAAGAAGAGCAAGGGGGAGTTATCCCTGGTGTCCTGGCCAATATTTCCCCTTCAATCAACATAACAAAAACTGTTATCTGGTCATTATCACATTGCTATTTGTGGGAGTTTACTGTGCTGCGTTTCCCACATTACAACAGTGGCACACTCAAAAAGTAATTAATTGGCTGTAAAGTGCTTTGAGTCATCCGGTAGTCGCTATATAAATGTAACCTTTCTTTTATTGAGAGTCAACGACATTATGTGAGACTGGAGTTGCACATAGATCAGACCAGACTGCGTAGGGTTTTCATTGTAAATTGCAGCTTGAATGTGTGTCCTGTTGCTCGAGATGCTACCTTGAGAAAAGATGTTCAAGTAAGGTCCCACCTGTCTAGTCATTCAGGTGGATGTTAAAGATTCCATTGCACTATTTGAAGAAGTGCATGGGGTTCCTCTGCTTAGCAATCCTCCTTCAGCCAACGCAACCAAAAGGTAAATGAACTGCCGAGTCACCTCATTACCTGTGTGTGGGACACCTACAGAGTGTGAAACACAGGCATTTTCTTGCGATCAAGTGTCATATAAAATGCAAGTCTTATTATGTATAATATATCTCTCCGAAGTCACAAATGGTTGGATAGGAGTCCATGAAATGGTTGTTAATTACAACCAATATGGATAAACAATAGTACTGTGATTATAATCCAGTGGAACGCAAAGAATAGCGAAGAATCCAAGGACATACATTTGGAATTTTCAACTGGCAATTTCACTGGACTGATGATTAGACTGCAATGATAGTATATCTAACATCATATTGATGATTTCTAGGACTAGAACAGTCATGGATTGTATCATGTCTCACAATGTTCCCCTCACTTGTCCTGATAATGTGCAAACTCACATTGTGATTTGAAAGCATTAAACAAGTAAAACTAGTTCTGAACAGCACTTTCGGCTTTCAAAAGGGAGTTGGATAAGTACCTGAAGGGAAAAAATAAAATTGCTGGGCTATAGGGAAAGGATAGTGGGGGAGGGGGTGGGGGGGAGTGGGACTAGCTGAGGTGGTCTTGCAGAGAGCCAGCACAGGTTCGACGGGCCGAATTGCCTCCTTCTGTGCTGTGACCATTCTATGATTCTATAGCCTTACAAACATTGGCCCAGAAATTGCGGTCGGAGGCATACCTCCAGAGTACGCTCCGACCCGCGAAACATTTGCGAAATTACCACCTGGCGCCCAGGCTGCGAAGACTTGCAGTCTCAGGTTTCCAAACAAACGGCAGCATAAAGGCCCTGGGATCAGGAGCATCCCAGGGATCACGTGGGCTCAGTCCACAATGACAAAGGAGAATTCCATTGCAATAATTTACAAAGGGAAACCCCTAATGATATGCAATGGAATCTCCAAATAATTCTACAATGTAGAGAATTCTGATAATTATACCAATGTACTGAATTGCAATTTTATTCACAAGTTTCTTCATTGCACCAACCTCAATAAAATTGTAATTTTCTTGATAAATAATTTTAAACATCTCGATCCCGGCTAACGTTTGCATAAACTCATTTGAAGTGTATGTGCATAATTTGGGATTTTTAATTGTTTTATTTAAGCCTTATACAAACAGCCCTACTCTGTGCCAGATAAATGCAATTTTCATTTGCTTCGGATGATCTGTCAAGGCATACCTTGACAGATTGCAAGCGCCTGTGGAAATATGGAAGTTGCGGGTCCTTTCAAAGGCACTACGATGGTGTACTTTTTCAAAAGTAGCTCAGAATGGACTCGAAAGATACAGAAACCAAATATTAATTCTCTGTAGCTGTTGATGATTCTACCATTTCCATTTACATCCTATCTCGACTCATCTTTGGTTTCTTAACTTGCGCAATTACCATCTCCTTTTGCCTTGCAATCATACCTTTTGTCTCTTAATCTGTCCTGCCTTCCACCCTATCACAGACCTTCCCTTTTGTTCTTTCCTCCCTGATCCCATTCCCTGCCTCTGTACTTTCTTAAAAATCCTGTTACACCTCTAACTTTTTCCAGTTCTGACGAAGTGTCATCGACCTGAAACGGTAACTCTGTTTCTCTCTCCACAGATGCTGCCTGACCTAGGCCCCGGTTTCCAATGTGATATATTCACAAAGCACAGCACACACAGCTCCTAACATGGCAGGCAGCTCTGTCGGAATCTTCCGGAACAGCCTGGTTCTGTTTATTATTAACTCTGCAGTTGCAGTACACAATACGTCCACATCCACAGTGTGGAGCCACAAACATTACAAGCTTACAGACATTACACTTCTGCCTCCTTAATGAAGAAGTTATTATAACAAACATCATACATAACTTTCATTTTTATAACACAGGATATAGACTCTTTTTTTCCATATTTACAAATTTAACTTTACCACTTGTTTTCTGTTTCGAAGAGGATACCTTCGCTCTCGAACAGAACCTTCCAAACATGGTGTCGATTTCACATTCATTCGAGGCGCATCCTGAGGAACGTTTTCCTCCACGGAATTTCCTTGATTTTCATTTGAACTCACTCTAACTTCAGGCTCTTTGTTTTCCTGACTCGGACTCAGACTTTCATTCTGATTCTCTCCTGGATTTGTTTCCAGTACATTGGATTTAGGATTTGCTACTGGTGTATCAAAACTATCTGATGAGTCAGAAATAATTGAATCATTCCCACCTTCAACTCCTTCCATGCCTGTGGGTAAAATATGATCAATATGAACAAACCTAATCTGTCCATTATCAAACAACTTTACCAAATATCTGTGAGGTCCACATATCTTCACCACTCTTCCTAGTAACCACTTTAACCATTTATGGTGATGGTTCTCACCTTCTGGTTTAATTTCACACTTCTCTCTTTTACTCTACCTCTATCATGATTCTCTTTCTGTCTTAATTGTGTCTCTTCTATGGACTGTGTCAAATTTGGTTTTAACAACGAGAATCTGGTTCGTGGCTGTTGTTTGAGAAACAACTCCACTGGTGTTCTACCAGTAGTTGTATGAGGAGTATTTCGATATGTAATAAAAAAATTAGCCAATTTGTGATCCAATGACAACTGTCATTTCCTTGGATTTGGATCTAACATTTGTTTTAGGAGGGCACGTTTTACAATTTGTACAGTGAGCTCTGCTGTACCATTTGAAGCAGGATGATATGGTGGAACCTTGGTATGTTTCACACCATTTTTGCTCGTGAATTGTGCAAATTCTTCTGAACGAAATTGTGGTCCATTACCCAAAACAATTTCTTCAGGGAGGCCAAATGAAGAAAATAATCTTCGTAAAATGTCCTATGTTTTACTTGTTGTTATTTTTCACATTGGGAACACCTCAACCCACTTCAAATGGCTATCAATCACAATGAACAATTGTTGTCCTTCTAACTCAGCAAAATTAATATGTAGCCTTTGCCACACCCTGGGAGGCCATTTCCATAGCTGTAATGGTACTGATGGTGGTTGCTTGCTGACCAATTGACATGTTGTACATTGACTCACGATGTACTCTATATCTTTATCAAGACCTGGCCACCATAAATAACTGTGTGCAAAATTCTTGGTCAAGCACATTCCCAGGTGCTGGTCATGGAAGTCTCCTAATAAATTTGGACCTGAATTTATTTGGTATAACCATTCTTGCACCCCACATGATACAATCTTTATCGACTGATAATTAATTCCTACGAATGAAGAATGAATGTGTATCTTTGTTTGTTACCTGGTTTGGCCATCCATTTGCAATATACTCATACACCTTTGACATCACTGGGTCACATTTGGTTGCTCTACCAATCTCTTCAGCTGTGACTGGCAGTTCATCAATGTATGAAAAATAAGACACTTCTTCCCTATCTGGTGTAACTTGTGATGGGGAAGGCAATCTAGACATTGCATCAGCATTACTGTGATCAGCTGATTGTCTATATTCAATATCATATGTATATGCTGACAAAATCAAAGTCCATCTCTGCATTCGGGCTGCAGCTAATGTTGGAACTGGGGACTTTGGATGGAGGATTGCTGTTCGGGGCTTATGGTCCGTAACGATGGTAAACTTACGACCATACAAGTATTGACCCCAAAAATTAATGCCAAAGCTTCCCATTCAATTTGCGCATAATTATTCTCACTGGCACTGAGAGTGCGTGAAGCAAAAGCAATTGGTCTCTCCTCCCCACTTCGTGATACATGAGAGATCACTGCCCCAACTCCATAGGAGAGGCATCACATGCTAGCTTAATCTCCTTAGATTATGTTATAGTGAACTAACATGATGCTCTCTACTAATTTGCTTTTACATGCCTTGAATGCTGTATCACATTCTTTTGATCACTTCCAATGGACCTGTTTTTTCAAAGTTAATTCAGTGGATGTGATACAGTAACCAAATTTGGTAGAAACTACTCATAATAGTTCAAAAGAACCAAGAATGAACAATGTTCAGTGACATTCCTGGGAGTGGGTGCATTTCTGATTGCATCCAGTTTTTCCTTGGTCCGATGTAAACCATCTTTGTCTACTCTGTACCCTACGTACTCCACTGAGTTTTTAAATAACTCACACTCAAGAGCAGACACTCGTACTCTGTGCTTCTCTAGCCATTTGAGGACTTCATTCAATATGTTACTATGAATTTGCCTATTTGATGCTGAAATTAGAATGTCATCCAAATGACATACTAACCCTTCAGTACCTTGCAAAATCTGGTTCATCACCCCTTGGAATATGGCAGGGGTGGAAGACACTCCAAACGGTAGCCTATTAAATTGATATAGGCCTTGATGAGTATTTATAGTCAAGCATGACTTGGACTCCTCATCTAGTTCAAGCTTAAGTAGGCATTCGTAAGATCCAGTTTAGAGAAGATCTGACCAACTGTCAGTGTTGTGAACAAATCTTCTATATTCGGCAATGTATTCGGGACAATACCCTCTAGAACCTGGTTTACGGGTTTTCCTTGGTCGGATGTAAACCCACCACACAATCTTACCTTACCATCGGACTTAGGTACAACACCAATGGGTGTAGCCCTATTACATCGATCTATCTTACAAATAATGTTCTCAGTCTCCAGTCTTTTGAGTTCTTGCTCAATTTTCTCCTTGAGTGCATATGGTACGGAACGTGGCTTGTAGTAAACCGATCTAGCGTCCCTCTGTACCATGACACTCACCTTGAAGCCTTGGATCGAACTGCCCGTTTCGCAGAACACCTTCAGATACTTCTTGATAACCTCATCCGTTGATAAAAATCTCGTTTCCACACAGAAAATCTCACTCCAATCCAGCTTCAGTGAGCTCAACCAATTTCTTCCTAGTAAGGCAGGCTTGTCTCCTTTCACTACTATTAGAGGCAAGTTCTGAAATTGATCTTTATATTTCACTGGTACGGTGATACGACCTACTACAGGAATTTTCTCTCCTGAGCAGCCTCGCAGCTCTATCTTGGATTTCTCCAGTTGAAAATCACGCAATTTGTCGAGGTACAGCAACTCTGGTACTATACTCACGGATGCACCCGTGTTGAATTTCCATTGGTATCTTGAATCCCGCAACATCTATATGGATTTTGATACTTTCCGAATCGCTGTCCGTTAACCTCGTGCTCCTGATGATGTTTAACTCTAACATCTCCTCATTCTGTTGTTGTTCTTCCATGCTATGTAGTCTCTTGGGATTTCTACTCATAGCTTTGAATGCTGGACTCATAGCTTTGAACGCTGATTTACCCTTTAGTCGACATGTCTTCGTAAGGTGCCCAGTCTTTCTGCAGAAGAAACACTCTGCCTTCACGTATAGACAACTTTGAGCAATGTGTTGTCCCAGGCACCTATAGCACGACTTCGATGCTCTGTTAGAATTTCCAGTTTCTGAGACTTTGGGCCCCCATCGCCTTTTACTTTGAACCTGCAGGTGATTTACCTCGGTTGACTGACGACCGTAATTATTATGAAATTCTCAGGAATATTGTTCGGCCATGACCATCGACCTCACTGTCTGACAAGCAATCTCAAAAATCAAGTCATCCGTCGTCAATAACTTCCTTCTGATCGCATCATTTTTCACCCCACAAACAAAACGATCCCGTAATGCTCGGTTTTGAAAGTTTCCAAAATTACAGTGCATCGATAGCTTTTTTAATGCTACGATGTAATCACTGATATTTTCATCAGTCTTTTGATTCCGAATCCCGAAACGATAGCTTTCAGCAATTTCTAACGGTTTGGGGTTATAGTGCTGCTCCAGCTTCATTAAAATCTCTTTAAGCGTTGTGTCCTTTGGCTCATCAGGCACAAGCAGATTTACCAGCGTTTCATACAATGCCAGACCTGCTCCGATAAGAAGATTACTCTCTTACGTTCCAACACAGCCCGGTTCTGGACTGCATTGTTAGAACTTTGATTATGTTATTTGCAGTGAAATACATTTCTAGCCGATCCACATCTGCTTTAAAACATTCCCAGTCATGTCTATATTCACTCAAATGTCCCATTACACCTGCCATTTTAATCTCTAGCTGTTCACACCGTGTGCTGTATTTTACCTCAGATTTTTGAAGCTTTTTCCAAAGACAGAAACTTCCAAAGTCTCTCTGTCGGCTGGCTGAATCCTTCACCAACAAAATTTAAGCTTTAAATCATCCGAAAAATCCCATCTCATCGCCAAATGTGATATATTCACGGAGCACAGCACACACAGCTCCTAACATGGCAGGCAGCTCTGTCGGAAGCCTCCGGAACAGCCTGGTTGTTTATTATTAACTCTGCAGTTGCAGTACACAATACGTCCACATCCACAGTGTGGAGTTACAAACATTACTAGCTGACAGAAATTACATCCATGAGCTGCAAGGCCTGCCCATTTGCCACCCAAAGGACCGCCGATGGCCGCCGAGAGACCGGGCGGGACTTTGCCGGAAGGATTCCTCGAAAAGAGGTGGCAGTACCGCCCGGCAGCAAAATAACGGCTTACGCCATCAATCCGGGCGGCAGCGGGCGGGAGCTCTCAATTTCGGCTGGACATGAGCTTGCCGCCCAAGTGGCGCCGAGGATGGAGTCGGGTCGAGGGAGCGGGAACTCTGAAAACTAAAAATATTACCAAAAAAAAAAACACCGGAACACCTTCAGGGGACCCCATCTAGGTAAGTCGCTGTGGAAAAAAAGGATTTAAAAGATGTTCACTAACCTTTTCTTTCAGGACCTCGTACCCACCGTCGGGGTTAGACCTGCCTCCATGCAGCGGGCCTTCCCCTTGCTGCCTCCGACTCCCACTGACTCCCGCCCGCACCAATCTGGCAGCTCGGCGGGCGGGAGGCCACTTATACGACTTGGCCGCCAGAGGACGTCAGCGGGCAGTTCCCGGCTGTGCTCCCCTCCCGCCCGCTCCAGCCCAAGTGGAAACTGGGAACGAGAGGAAAACGGCACCAAAACTCGGCGGCAGTCAGCGGCAGCAGGCGGCAGTGGCCGGTAAGGCCACCAATATCGGGGCCCTAGATTCCAGCATCCGCAGTATTTTGCTTTTGCATCCACTCTTTGTACGCAGTTAAAGACCGATCACCTTTACTGTATATCAATAAAGTCTGTTCCGTATACTCCACTACGAAGTCCCCTGCTTACTCGAACATATTATTGTGAACCAGAGGAGGGAGCAGGTTGACTGCAAACACCCATTAACTTTGTAGGTGTCCCTTAACCTCAATGCTTTAGCAAACCTCATTCATCTGTGTTGGCAAGACGATTCCAGAAGCAGCTTGAACAGAACATCAGATGTATTGTGCCAACCTCCGCAGGCTGGCACAGCATGGAGCTGCCCACAGGCATTGTAAAATACCCACCAACGAGGTTTCCATGCGTACTGACTGCTGTAGAAATCACCCAGCAAAATACATGGGGCTGGTACTTTAGAGTCGGTTCCTTAATGCGCGATTGGACTGGAAGCTGGCACCTTCCTTAGCAGGGAGACAGTGTGGCTTCTCCCAAAGATGGGGTTTGGAAGCAAAAATAAGCTATGAAACTGAGGGTCAATGCAATAGAGCTTTTCTCGTGAAATCAATGACGCTTACTTCTTATTGAAGAATTCACAAATAAGCAACTTAAAATAACTGAAATCCAACAAACCTATTTACAATTAGTCAAAGACAACTTATAGTTTAACGAGGGTCATCGACCTGAAACGTTAACTCTGTTTCTCTCTCCACACATGCTGCCTGACCTGCTGAGTGTTTCCAGCATTTTCTGTTTTTAGCATAGTTTAGCGAGCTATTTTGCCCAAAGCTCTTAATTGAAGTTTATTTGAGGTGCTCTGCAAATTCTGAATTGAATCAAAACCTTATATGTTTCAAGGACTGGTGCAGGCATGAAGGCAGAATAGTGTTCAACAATTAAGCGAGTTTGTAAGATGTGTCTACACTGAAGCAATCAAAAAGTTACCAGATTTTGACATGGCAATAAAAACTGATTCGATCCAAAAACTAGTCAACAGGTCAATTATCAGAAAGTTGCTGGATTCAGAACAACTTCTCGTCAATTGCCGATTAGCAAACATGTCTGAACCTATACAATGGTGTTTAAACAAGGTAACTAGCAGAGCTGGTAAACCACAATTCCTTACATACCCCCAGTAGAACCATTTCTCAACAACTGAAAGCAATTTCTTTTTTTTTAACAAAAAAAGCAACATTTGTACTTACCAAGTGAAAGAATGAAGGCTAGTAAAAGCTTTGACCAGCTGAAAGGCCGAGTCATTTTTATTGCCAAAGTGAAGTCAGTATCCTTTCAGGTTAACTTCTAACTTGTAGGAAGTGTGAAACTGCAAAAACTCATAAGGAAACAGCGACCACATCCTGTTTATGGTGTAAAAGATCAAGCACTTCCATTTTTGTAGGAGCAAAGCGATTTATTTTTACCGTAATGGTATAAGCTAAAACAAATTTGCAAGTTCTAGTCATTGAACGTACTTGGTTTAGTAAGCAATACTCGACTATCTTTACTTTAGCGAAAGACTTTTACAACCAGCCCACTTGTGACTCTTTTCATCATCTACTGCTTACAATATGAAGCAAATCATTTCCAACTTGTCCCATTCTGATTATGGGAGGACATATTTAGGGGCCAAATTCCTCTCGTTGATAAACAACAGAAACTTGCATTTATATAGCGCCCTTCACGTAGAAAATTATCTCAAAGTGCTTCGTAGAGGTGCAAACAAATAAATGGGCCCCGCACCAAGGAAGAAGCTGCTGGGAGGTGTGGGCGAAAGCTTGGTCCAAGAGACTGGTTTGAAGGCAGGTCATAAAAGAGGGAAGGGAGGTGGGGAGGAAGATGAGTTTACAAAATAAATGTTCACAAAAAAGGGATGGAAAGACGTAAAAATTGCTAACATTTGGTCTACATTACGCTTTGCCTTGGGGTGTTTTGTTACGTTAAAGGCGCTATATAAATACAAGTTGTTGTTGTTCTCTGATTCCTTCAATGGTAGAAATACTCATCTTAGCAGTTCTGGTAAAAATCATCGATCTGAAACATTTGCTTCTCTCTCCACAGATGCTGCCTGACCTGCTGAGCAATTCCAGCAGTTTCTGTTGATATTAGCAGTTTAGTGCTTGTTAAGGATATTTGAGTCACATATAAATTTCTTTGTAAACATTTCCAAGTTAGTTTGACAAAGAAAACTGGGTTAACTAGCACCATAATAACTGGTTGGCTGGCAGTGAAAGTAATAGACCAGCAAATACCCCGCTCCAGAAACCTGAGCATATAATTTAGGCTGACACTCCAGTGCAGTGCTGAGGGAATGCTGCACTGTCAGAGGGCCAGTACTGAGGGAGTGCTGCGCTGTCGGAGGGCCAGTACTGAGGGAGTGCTGCGCTGTCGGAGGGCCAGTACTGAGTGAGTGCTGTGCTGTCAGAGGGCCAGTACTGAGGGAGTGCTGCGCTGTCGGAGGGCCAGTACTGAGTGAGTGCTGTGCTGTCAGAGGGCCAGTACTGAGGGAGTGCTGCGCTGTCAGAGGGGTAGTACTGAGGGAATGCCGCGCTGTCGGAGATGCCGTTATTTGGATGAGATGCAAATTGGCTGCCAGGTTTTGCAACATAACAATTGTCACTATATTCAAAAGTTATTAATTGGTTATAAAGACACCCAGAGGACATGAAAGGCAGTATATAAATCCAAGTTATTTTTTTTTGATAATATGATAGCAAACGAGATTGGAGGCATCATCTGTGAGCTAATTATTTAACTCGACCATGGGATACTGAATATGGCAGGTGGTGCACTTCTGTGGCAATGTTAATGTAGTGGGCATTGTCACCAAGGCAGAGGAAATATTCGATGTATTTGATGGTGTTATTCCTGACAATGAGACTCCCCGGAGCACAGAATCTCACTCTGCTTTACTTCAGAGTCAGTTCAGATCTTTATACGCGATTCACACACCACAAGTTTAGCCAATTCTCACCCCCACTAAATTTGTCATGAAAATGCCAAAGTCTAAAACATGCAAACCAACCGATAATTGCCTTCCTTTGAACTGAGCCCATGTGATGTCCTGGTAAATGAAATGCAACAACAACAACAATAACAACTTAAATTTATATAGCACATTTAACCTAGTAAAATGTCCCAAGGCGCTTCGCAGGAGTGCTTTAAGATAAAAATTTGACACCGAGCCACATAAGAAGAAATAACGGCAGATGACCAAAAGCTTAGTCAAAGAGGTAGATTTTAAGGAGCGTCTTAAAGAAGAAAAGAGAGGCAGAGAGGCAGAGAGGCAGAGAGGTTTAGGGAGGAAGTTCCAGAGCTTAGGATCTTGGCAACTGAAGGCACGGCGACCAATGGTTGAGCGATTATAATCAGGGATGCTCAAGAGGGCAGAATTAGAGGAGCTCAGACAGCTCGGGGGGGATTATAGGGCTGGAGGAGATTACAGAGATAGGGAGGGGCGAGGCCATGGAGGGATTTGTAAACAAGGACGAGAATTTTGAAATCGAGACGTTGCTTAACCGGAAGCCAATGTAGGTCAGCGAGCACAGGGGTGATGGGAGATCGTGACGGAGGAGCGGTGAGAGATCGTGGCGGAGGAGTGGCAAGAGATCGTGGCGGACATGTGGCGAGTGTTTGTGGCGGAGGAGCAGCGAGGGATCATGGCGGAAGTGCGGTGAATAAGGGTACGGGGCCCAGAAGAGGCGAGGGCCCAGGGGCAGCACGGACCTGCCCACACTGTGATGTGTGTGCATACTAGGTCCGTGCAGCAGAGCAGGTCTCCATTCGTCCTGGTTAACCCTTGCCACTGGATAAAGGCCTAGCTCTGTCAAGCCCGTGTGGTGGCTGATGTGCAACGGTCACCACACGTTAAAAAAATCGATGCACAGGCATCTTCCACCCCCTCAATTGGAGTTCAGGACTGGAACAGCGGGTCCTTCATTGAAACATCTGTGAACCCATGTGGAAGCAAGTCATCCTCGTTCGAGGGACCGCCTATGATGATGATGATGGGTGAGTGGGATTTGGTGCGAGTTAGGACACGGGCAAGATGAGGAGAAGTGCACCAATTGTGAGGTGACTGCAGTATGGACAAGTCAACAAGTTATTTGGCAATTATGACAGGCACATAACTCATCCAGGTGTTTACATTGCCTTAAGACAGGCTGCTTTTGCTCAATACATTCTCTCTTCCTGTTTGTTGCTTGGTAGCAGGGCCAAGGTCCTCCTAATCTCCCACCGCAACACCGACGGGAACCTGGGAAAATTGACGCACACGGTCACTTATGCTATCTCTCTGTGGTTTCCGCCTGTCTTCGGGCAGATCAGGAGGACCATCGTGGAAATTCCAGGCACTGATATTTAACGGTATCAAAGGAAGCGGCTAGCATTAAAAAGATTATAAAATGCTGAAAACATAATCCTCTTTTTTTGAGGAGAAATCATTCTTAAGCAGCGAGTTGTCATGCTCTGGAACACGCTGCCTGAAAGGATGGTGGGAGCAGATTCAATAGTAACTTTCAAAAGGGAATTGGATAAGTACTTGAAACGGAAAAAAATTGTATTTATATAGCACCTTTAACATAGTGAAACGTCCCACGGCGCTTCACAGGAGTATTATGAGATTTTAAAAATTCCACACTGAGATGCATAAGTAGAAATTAGCGCAGGTGACCAAAAGCTTGGTCAAAGAGGTAGGTTTTAAGGAGCGTCTTGAAGGAGAAAAGAGAAGTAGCGAGGCGGAGAGGTTTAGGGAGGGAATTCCAGAGTTTAGGGCCAGGCAACAGAAGGCACGGCCACCAATGGTTGAGCGATTATAATCAGGGATGCTCAAAAGGGCAGAATTAGAGGAGCGCAGACATCTCGGGGAGGGTTTGTGGGACTGGAGGAGATTACAGAGATAGGGAGGGGCGAGGCCATGGAGGGATTTGTAAATAAAGATGAGAATTTTGAATGGGGAAAGAGCAGGGAGAGCGGAACTGATTAGATAAATCCTCCAAAGGGCCGGCACAGGCACAATGGGCCAAATGGCCTCCTTCTGTGCTGTAAAATTCTATGATTCTGTGATATCTCTTGAAACGTAGTTTTGCACAGGCTACAGAGGTGTGAAGTGTGGGAACGTTCTCGCGTCTCCTGCAATGTGAGTGTCTTCACACCCAAATTTCAGTGCACAGATAAAGTTGCTCGTATTGCTGCAAACCACGTAGGGTAACTGGTCTGCTGTAGAAAATTAGAGATGGGGATGTGTCTTGTGTTTTTGCAGAACCCCACCACCTCTTCAACAGGATGTGAGCTCTGATGGCCACAATGATAACACCCCCCCCCCCCCGCTCGCCCCCGCCAGTCCTAGCTGCTTTACCAGTGCCAGGACACTGTGTGCGTTTTAAGCCAATTCCCCAGCCTTTGCTAAGGAATTCTCCTGGGATGTAGGTGCACATTGTCTGCAGGCCAAGGTAGGCCTTGGATGTCTGTCCTGCGACTGATTAAACAGGCTTGACAGCTCCGAACATTTGGATAACCCGATCGTCACCGCAGCAACACTGGATGCCAGGAATGTGCAGGCTACCTGGCGGAAGATATATTGGATAATTTATTCCCGTCATTTTCACAAAAGCGCAGTGGAGATATTCTACATCCTCCTGTCACTTACAACAGGATATCCCTGAGATTGAATGGAATGGGCCTATACTCTCTGGAGTTCAAAGAACGAGAGGTGATCTCATTGAAACATAAGATTCTGAGGGGGCTTGACAGGGAAGATGCAGGGAGGATATTTTCCTTGGCTGGGGATTCTAGAACTAGAGGGCATTTTCTCAGAATAAGGGGTCGGCCATTTAGGACTGAGATGAGGAGTAATTTCTTCACTCAGAAGGTGGTGAATCTTTGGAATTCTCTACCCCAGAGGGCTCAGATGTTGAATATATTCAAGGCTGAGATCAATAGATTTTTGGATTCTAAGGGGAATCAAGAGATATGGGGAACAGGTGGGAAAGTGGAGTAGAGGTCGAAGATCAGCCATGATCGTACTGAATGGCGGACCAGGTTCGAGGAGCTGTATGACTTACTCCTGCTCCTATTTCTTATGTTCTTATGTACTTCTTAAGTGGGAAGTGGAGCATTAAGGGATCAGTAGCAGAGTTTTCCACCGCAGTCCACTCACGTTACACATCTGGGAGCTGGCACAACTCCAGCATCGGCAGCACTTTCCAAACCCGCGACCTCTACCACCTAGAAGGACAAGGGCAGCAGGTGCATGGGAACACCATCATCTCCAAGTTCCCCTCTTGGAAATATATCAGTCGTTCCTTCATCATCGCTGGGTCAAAATCCTGGAACTCCCTCCCTAACAGCGCTGTGGGAGCACCTTCACCACACGGACTGCAGCGGTTCAAGAAGGCGGCTCACCACCACCTTCTCCAGGGCAATTAGGGACGCGCAATAAATGCCGGCCTTGCCAGCAACGCCCACATCCCAGGAACGCATTTAAAACAGCCAGGCGGCTTCTGTAAAGCACCTTTAGGATTCAGATGTCTGCGGCTGAGTGCACCTCGGCCTCACTGGGCCTTTATGACACTTTAAGTCACACATGCACAGTCTTCCAAAAATAAAATCATTAGTTTTGATCGGGTAAGGCAAAGAACGACAAAAGCTCCACATCACGTCTCCATGGTGACCTTACATACACGTGATGTTCGGATACATGTTGACAATTTGCATCTTGCCTGGGTTTTGGAGAGGGATTCTTTTCTCATACCGATAACATTCTGGATAACAGACTTACCACAGCGAAAGGCCTCATTTCATTTCCTTCTTTTCCCAAGCTCATTCTCTCTATCCCTTTGCTTTCATCACCTAATTTTTAATTTCTGTTATCTATACTGCTCTGCCCATGACTCACATCAGTGGTAATTAATTCTATTTTCATAATATTCTATTTATAATCTTGGATCGCATGTATGAATGTGCACATAAAGATAGAATGTTGATTGTCCAACTCCCGTTCAGGTTATTACTCACCATTAAAAAAGGTAATGCACTCCTTCATCACAAACAACTCTTTAATTGTTGCTGTTTAAGTGCTTCTGAACTCTGAGGTATAATTAAAGGAAACACCAACAGAAAGATTGTGTGCCTGTTTGTGGGTAAATGTTTCAGAAGTTCGCCTGTCATAATGCAGCCATCTGACTGTGGGAGTGGAATTTTATCACAAACTGCAGAAAAGTTGAGCTTTGCCTTCTTAGTTAGGAGTCCTCTCCAACCTTGTTATCATGAGGTGAAGTAGTCATTCTGCCCTAAGGGCAGGGAGTTGTTCAAAATGTTGTTCAGGCACTAAAGTGAGTAAATGCATCAAGTCCCGTTCGCCCATCACTCGTGTGCTCGCTAACCTATATTGGCTCCCAGTCCGCCAGCGCCTCTCTTTTAAAATTCTCGTCTTTCTGCTCAAATCCCTCCATGGCTTCACGCCCCCCAAACCCCACCCCCCAAACCCGCCTCCCTATCTGTGTGACCTCCTCCAGCCTGCAACCCTCCGAGATTTCTGCACTCCTCCAATTCTGGCCCCTTGCGCATCTCCAATGGCGGCCGTGCCTTCAGCTGCCTAGGCCTGGTACTCAGAAAGGGAATAATTCAAACTGTGGAGTCTCATTCCTGCAGGTAGTAAATTATTCCTAGAGGTTTGTAAAATGTTTAATTTGTCAGACTTTTTTTTAACTTTTCCTTTCTTACTTTTTTTCTCTCTCTCTTAATCCAATCTTTCCTGCCCTCTCGTTAATGATATCTAATTTGACTTTAATTCGCCCGATTTCCTTCTCGGTCATTCGCTCTGTTTCTTACTCCTTCCTTAAATTTTGTTGGTTGAGGAGATAGACTATTGGTCCTGTCGTACAGCAAGGTCCCAAATTCTCCATTGACTGTAATAAGCTCGCAATTTGTGGAGCAAAAATAATTGGAACTGAGTGAGGGTGAGTAACAGAATCTAACCATGCGATACCCCATTCCAGCAAATTCTAGGCCATTAATATCTTAAGGAAGACAATTAAAAAATGGTAAAGGAGTGGCTTGACCAATCAGATTGCTTTCTTCCGGAGATGGTTGTTGATTTGAAGGGCTTCTTTGCAGAACAGAAAATGCCAAAGGACCAAATATTAGGCTAGAAATTCGTTACCGCCCACTTTGAGGCGCCAATGCCACTGGGAGCCTACCTTTTGCGCCGGGCGATGTTTACCGCCTCAAAGTGTGATATTCGGTGGTATCGCCCCAAGAGGAGAGTGGAACGCTAAGGGAAGTGTTGCACAATCCTCTTGGGGCACTAAAGGCCCATCGCGGGGCGGTAGCACTTCTCAACTTGAGGCGCTGGGATACCGGCATCCTAGTGACGAAAGAGGAGGTGAGGTCGACCATGTGAAACCTGTAAAAAAATGGAAAGGAGGCTACCAACAGCCTTCCACAGGTAAGAGAGGTAAAAATGTGATTCTCAACACTTACCTCGTCATTCTCTGCGATATCGGCCCGGGATCCTCTGTGCACATCCTGCTTCCACCTGTCGGGAGCAGCGCCCGGCGCTACGGCAGACAAATACAGTCAATTTCGGCGTCGCGTCGCAAAGTGGGCGTTGCACACTCTTGACGTCACTATGTGGGCGGCGCTAGAGTGTACAGCGTTAAATGACAGCGCCACTGCTAGACCACCAGTGAAGGTCGTGACAGGCTGTCACAGCGCGGCACTCGGGCGGGAGGTGGTTAGCGGACCCTTAGGGCCCCTCTCTGGCGCTAATGGTGGCGCTACACAACCACATTTCTCACTCATTGGCCCCAAGTTTCCACATGATTTTCTCCTGATTTTTAGGAGCAACTGGTGTAGAACGGAGTATCTTAGAAATCGGAATTCTCGGCATTTAGTTTGCTCCAGTTCTAGTCAGTTAGAACAGTTTCACTTTGGAACAGAATTTTTTTTCAAAAGGGGGCGTGTCCGGCCACTTACGCCTGATTTCAAAGTTTCGGCAGTGAAAACTTACTCCAAACTAACTTAGAATGGAGTAAGTGAAGATTTTTGTACGCTCGAAAAAACCTTGTCTACACTTTAGAAAATCAGGCGTAGGTTACAAATTAGGCGTAGGGAATGAGGTGGGGGGGGGGAGGGGGGGGAAGGGAAGTCATTAAATTCTACAATCAATCCTTAGTTATACTTATACAAATATTATACAAATAAATCCAACCTGAATAAAAATTTATAAGCAAAAAGATTAAATAAACCATGTTCCTACTTGTGTGAAAGTGCTTCAGGCAGGCCTTTCATGTTGGAGACAGGCAGCGGTGTGGCGTCAGTGTCTCGACGGCAGCGGCAGCAAGCTTCGAGCTGAGCTGCAGTGCTTGAGGCAGGCCTTCATTCTCTTTGTGGCTGGCCGCGAAGAAGCAGCACCGGACGGACCCGAGGCCATTCGGCCACGAGATATCAGCGGCGTCAGTGGCTGGCCGGCAGCCGAAGAATCAACGCAGGACACACGCAGCTCATTAAGGTTCTTGAGGCCATTTGGCCACGCTTTAGGGGCGGCGTCAGTGGCTGGCCGGCAGCCAAAGAATCAGCAGCGGACGGACATGAGGCCATTCAGCCATAGGATATCTGCGGCGTCAGTGGCTGGCCGGCAGCCGAAGATACAGCAGCAGCCTTCGAGCTGTGAGGGGGACTGAGGCCATTTGGACAGAGAGAGGCAGCCACATCGACAGTTTTATATTTAAATTTGCAGAATTGGTGCTGCATTGTCAACACCACGTATTATTGCAAAGTTGAATTGGCACTCTTATTTCTCCAAACACACAGTCCTTAATTTGCATGCACCAATGCTGCACCGGTTCTGCAAGTTTTGCAGTGAAAAGCTGAACTCACTGATTTCAGCAGGTGATTTATTCAGCAGTGCTGCTAAAAGCACTCCCTCACACACAGAAATATCAAAAAAAATTAAATTACAAACCTTTGCAGGGGTCCAAGAAACAAATCTTCACTTTTTCTGCAGTATTTTTAAAAATGGCCGAGTGCCAATGTTTGTGTGAGACTGCGCGTGCGCAAATGCTCCAACGCGCATGCGCAGGGTTGCCGGCACCACGAAGGCTAATTTAAATTGTACCCGCCCCCTGCTACTTAGAAAATCGGTGCGAGTGTTAGGCTCCGCCCCCTTCTGCGAAGAGCGCGCCGCGCCAAGCAGACATCGAGCTCCAAGGAGCTCGAGAATATCGGACTTTTTTTTAGGCGCAGTTTTCAGCGCGAAAAACAGGCGCCCAGCTCGGAGGTGCGCCGTTTTCGCCGCGGCACGAAACTTGGGGCCATATTGTTGTCAGTCCATTAAGCAGCTACTCCAGTCACAGGAAAAGTTCACTGCTTACAATGGAGCCAAGGAGCCCAGGAGATATTCATTATTGGTGGGCTGAGAAAGTAGACTGCTTCACTCCAAAATACCCTCCACGCCATCATCAAATGCCATGGAGATAGGCTGTGAGAAAAGTTTATGGGGCATGGAACCATTTTTGTCGGGTTTGTCCTGCTAAATATGAGTGAGAACTTGCAGGACAGCCTCATAAGTACAATGGGAATGTGCAAAGCAAAAATCCAATGACTCTCTTCTTTCCTTTCTCAGGATAAGGGGTCGGCCATTTTAGACCGAGATGAGGAGGAATTTCTTCACTCAGTGGGCTATGAATCTTTGGAATTCTCTATCCCAAAGGGCTGTGGATGCTGAATCGTTGAGTATAGTTAAGGCTGAAATCGATAGAATTTTGGTCTCTAGGGGAATCAAGGGATACGGGGATCGGGCGGGAAAGTGGGATTGAGGTAGAAGATCAGCCGTGATCTTATTGAATGGCGGATGAGGCTCGAGGGGCCGAATGGCCTATTCCTGCTCCTAATTCTTATGTTCTTATGTTCTTACGTTCTTTAATACATAATCTTGACCTGAACTGCTTTCTTCTTTAAGACTCAATTGTTGACACATATCTCTTTTTCCCTTGGTGTTCTATTAATATTCAGATTGTTTGAAGGTGTAAACTGTAATTGCAGTACATCATTTGTCCTGAATAAACTATTTCCATGACTACCCATTAACTCAAGGTACACTATTCATTATAAGTATAACTTATTAACTTAAATTTCCCATATTTACAACTTAACTGTTTACAGACAAAGCCACGTCTATGTATAATCATTTTGGAATATGGATTACAAATTTAAATTGTTTAATACTTAGTAATTTGTCATAGCAATTAAATAGTTCTACAGTATTAATGTAGATGTATTCCCAATGGAACTACTGTTTAACTTTGTGTTTAAGGACCTACATGCTTCTGTAACACTGTTTCCGTCACCTTTTATCCTCACTTGTTTCTCACCTCTATCCGCCCCTTCTTATCACCAGCCCTTTTTGTTATTGAATCAACCCTCTCCTCTTGGCCCAAGGGTCCAATTAATAAACCAGCAACATTTGTCATTAGCCTTCGAGCACCGGAACTCGAAACGATAAGCTGCAGTAAGGTTCCTGTGCTGATTCCTACTACCAATAGGCTCATAGATTCACTGGCACCGTTTCTGAAAATATATCTACATATGCTGATCCATAGACCTCGATGTTAACCCCTCCACGATGGGCAGGAGAAGGGTCGGGGTGGCGGGGAGGTGGGGGGGCGTTAAAGAGTTCAAAACGGGTAACGCATTCCCGACGCGCCGCGCAGATCATTTTTATGACGGCATATGTCGGATGTAGGATTTCTGAATCTCTCTGGGCTTACATTTGACAGTGAGACGATTCTTTGAGAACAATTGGCACAGTTTATTAAAAACACACACATGCATTTAACAGCAGTCGTCAAATCCTATAGATCTACCTTAGTTACAACAGAGAGGCAATGAGGTTATAATAAAAAGCGATATATGTTACGCCTCTTTTGCTGGCTGGTTTGAACACACGGCATGCTGATTTGGCTGGTCTTCAACAGAAGGTCTTTTGCCGTGTGTCCAGCAGGGAGAGGGAAAAAAAAGAGAAAAGTTCCTGGCTTGCGTTTTTTATATTCCTCAAGGCCATTGTCCTCAGAAGGCTGCCGATTGGACTTTGGTTCCAGGGCAGCTTCTTATTGGCACTCCTCACACAGGTGGCTGTCTGGAGGCCAATACACAAAAGCCATGCGGCATCTTTGTGGGGGCTCTCATTTTGTTTCTTCTGGTTCAAAACTCAGCTCATGCTGGCAACCTGTGGGCTTCCATTCTGTTTCAACACAAACAGGCCGTTCCGTATAATCTACACCTTTAACATTTATACATACACATAATCAATTTTAATCATTAATAAACACTTTTATTCTTACATTGGGGCAGCCGAGTGCCCCGCTGTGGACGTGGGGCACCTAATTAACATGTTTAAATCGGGCTCCCACCTTGCAATTGTGAGCCCCGTTTAATGTTGACTGTTGCGCCGGTTTCCCAGGGTTCGGGAAACCCGGCAGTCGAAGAGAGGCGGGAGCTGCTTGGCTCCACAAGGTAAGGGGCTGTTTCAGCACTCCTTGTGGGCCAGTAGGTGCAGGAGTGCTTCGGCCCCCACAGCCCCCCCCCCCATTGCCACCCTCCCCAAGCCCCCTCCTCCAGCTCTCCCGACCACGACCTCACTCCCGTTACCCAACTGTGACCCCTCTCCTATCTCCCGACCGTGACCTCCCTTCCATGTCCCGACCATGACCTCCCTCCCGTCTCCCGATCGCGACCTCTCTCAACCTTCCCTCCCCCCCCCACCCGACTGCAACCTTTCTGCCCTCTTGATCTTGGCCCCTCTCCCCCAGTCCCAATCGCGACCTCGCAACCCCCCTCCCGAATGCTGTGGCCCATTCCCAAAGGTTCCCCGGCTGCAGTTGGTTTTCCTTCCCAGCCGCCGTCCATTTGACGGGAAACACAGCAACAAGAAATGCTAATGAGCAAGATTCCCTGTGAGCTGGGACTTGTTCTGCGCAGCCTATTTCCTTTAGTGCACGGTCCCTTTAAATTTCCATATGCACAATGGGGAAACCGGTGAGTGGCCTGCACAGGAGCTTTCCCATTACCGCAAGGCCACGCGGTTTAGAGGGAACATTGATAACAAGGTCCTGCCATTATGACCTCCCCGACCCCAGCCTGGCTAAGTTCTTCGGCTGCTTCCGGCCTCCCCCGCTCCCTCCCCGTTAATACTGGGGCCGTATCTTCAACAACCAGTAATATTTCAGCCAGTAACGTAAAACATTACAGTGCGTGCGAGAGAAATATTTGATTGAAGTTGTTTTGCTTAGCTGCAGGGCGCCATTTTCTGAAGGAAGTGATGTGTATCTGAGGCAAACTCCAGAGATTTTCCTGATTCTTGGCAGCAGAATTTGCCCGAATGTTAGATGCCTCAGCCCCTTTCCCCACTTTCCAAGTCGTAGAAAATTACAGACAGGACAGAGACCGTTTTCAGAACTTCAAGGTCAAATTATTATTATTTTTTTACATAAAGACCAGAAAACAGCATAAATTATGAACCTTTGAATGTTTTGTGAAGAATTTTTTGACAGAAAAGTAACTGTTCCTCCGTACCCCCGGTCAATGTCCTCAGAGTAAAGTATCACCTTTTCAACATAAATTTTGCAAATTCTTCTAAAAGCAGGTCAGTTGCCATCTCCGCGGGTTGTTAAAACAATGCTCAGTTCGAAACAAAAGCAAAATGCTGCGGATGCTGGAAATCTGAAATAAAAACAGATTTCAGCGGGTCAGAGAGAAACAGAGTTAACGTTTCAGGTCGATGACCCTTTGTCAGAATGAGAAAAAGTTAAAAGATGTAACAGGATTTTAAGCAAGTGTCAGGGGCAGGGAATGGAGGGAGGAGAGGAAAGAACAAAAGGGACGGTCTGTGATAGGGTGGAAGACAGGAGAGATTAGAGACACAAAAGGGGCAATGGAGATGGTAATGGGGAATTGGAAAGGTGGATTTTAACGTACCCACCTTCCTTTTGTTGATACTGAGAAAGCAATCATGCAGCGGTAGTATATATTTATTGACTTTTTGCTAGTTTCCAATTACTAAGCAAAAAGGTCACTTACTTCGCTGTCTGTGAGGAGATCTCTTTCAATCCTTTTCCAAATTCTTTCAATTGACATGTGTACCCCTCCAGCAATGCTATGCCTTACTTGTTGCTGTTCAGTGAGAGAAAAGAAAGTGTTGGTCTTGCTGGGCAATGTACCATTCAGCTGTTTGATACATCTGCACACCACACATTAACTGTTCTTCCAGCTAGTCCTTGTGTTAGCTTGGAAGGAGCCTGAATCCTAAATATTAGAAAGAAGAAGTAAAGAACTACAGGCATCTATATAGCACCTTTCACGAACTCAGAATGTCCCAAAGCACTTTACAGCCAATGAAGTACTTTTGAAATGAAGTCACTGTTGTAATGTAGGAAACGCGGCAGCCAAATTGCGCACAGCAAACTCCCACAAACAGCACTCTGATAAATGACCAGATACTCTGTCCTCTAGTAACGTTGATTGAGGGATAAATATTGACCAGGACACCAGGGTGAACTCCCCTGTTCTGCTTCGAAATAGTGCCATGGGATCTTTTACGCCCACACAAGAGGGCAGACGGGGCCTCGGTTTAACGTCTCATCCAAAAGACGGCACCTCCGACAGTGCAGCGCTCCCTCAGCACTACACTGGTGTGTCAGCCTAGATTTATGTGCTCAGGTCTCTGGAGGCTTATGTGAGGAAGTGGCTTTGACAGTCACTGGCAGTTCCATCCCTGTGTGCCAGGTTATCTGCCAGTGCCCTTATGACAGATGGTACAGTTTAGCAAATACTTCCAAGCTGTAGAGGAGCAGAGATTTAGGAGTCCGTGTACAGAAATCACTAAAAAACTGGTGGACCAGTGTAAAAAATAATTAAAATGGTAACTGGAATGTTGTCCTTTATCTCAAAGAAAAAAAAAGACTTGCATTTATATAGCGCCTTTCACAACCACTGGATGTCCCAAAGCGCTTTACAGCCAATGAAGTGCTTTTGGAATGTAGTCACTGTTGTACTGTGGGAATAAAGGGGCTTGAATACAAAGGGCTAAAAGTTATGCTACAAAGGGATAGAATTGAAAAATAGAAAAGTTATGCTGAACTTGTATCGAACCTTGGATAGCACACACGTGAAATATTGTGCACGGTTCAGCTCGCCATATTATAAAAAGGATATAGAGGCACTAGAAAGGGTACAAACAAGATTTACAAGGATGATACCAAACATATCAGGAAAGGATGAACAGGCTGGGTCTCTTTTCGCTTGAAAAGAGAAGGCTGAGGGGATGACTTAATAGAAGGTCTTTAAACTTATGAAAGGTTTTGATAGAATGGATACAGAGTGTTAGCACTTTTGGGGAAGAGCATAACTAGAGGCCATCAATATAAGAAAGTCACTAAGAAATTAAATAGGGAATTCAGAAGAAACTTCTTTACCCAGAGAGTAGAACTCCCTATCGCAGGGAACGGTTGAAGCAAATACCTTAGATGCATTTAAAGGGAGGCTAGACAAGCATATGAGGGAGAAGGGAATAGAGGGTTATGCTGATAGAGTTAGATGAGGAAAGACAGGAGGAGGCTCGAGTGGAGCATTAACACCGGCATGGACTGGTTGGATTGAATGGCCTGTTTCTGTACTATATATTCTACGCAGATGTATAAAGCTCTGGTTGGACCCCATCTGGAGCACTGCACTCAGTTCTGGGCACCAAATCTCGAAGTATAAATTGGCTTGAGCGCAGAATCACCAGAATGATACCAGGGTTACATTATGAGGACAGGTTGCATAGACTAGGCCTGTAGTCCCTCGAGTATAGAGGATTAAGGGGTGATCTAATTACGGTGTTTTAGATTATTAAAGAACTTGTTGGGGTAGATAGAGAGAAACTATTTTCCCCGGTTGGAGAGTTCACAACAAGGGGGCATAACTTTAAAATTAGAGCTGGGCCATTCAGAGGTGATGTCAGGAAGCACTTCTTCACTCGAAGCTACTGGGAATCTGCAACTCTCTCCCCCAAAAAGCTGTTGAGGTTGTGGGGTCAATTGAAAATTTTAAATCTGAGGTTGCTAGATGTTTTGTTAGGTGAGGGTATTAAAGGGTTACAATACCAAGGAGAGTAAATGGAGTTAAGATACAGAACAGCCATGATCTAATGGCGGAACTGGCTCGAAGGGCTGAAGTTGCTCCTGTCCCTAACCTGGAATCTGTCAAGGTAATTTCTCTCAGTCACTGCATAGCTCTGTCAGGGCCTGGAGATACAATTAGTGGCACATTGGTGGATCTAGAGTTTTAGCCCTGGGGACAGTTGACCTCTCTGCACGCGTTCTTGCACCTTCCACTACTTCAAGCAATAAAAGCTGCTTCAGGGTGCCTTAACAATAAAGCCCAGCATTCTTGAAAAACTGCCTCCCGCAAAAATGACACTGTCCCTTTAAATGCTCTCTTCTCTACATAAATAATTCACTGTACCTGTAGATCCCTTTGAACGAATACAGTTTGGATGAGTCACAAGTTGCAGGGTTGGAACCCCACTCCGGAATGTCCTGGTGAGTGGGGAGCAGAGCTCCATCTCTGAACTCTGGGTTGACATCCAGTGGGATCCTGGAGTCCAGCGGGTGCGGGAATGGGTTCCTCCTGCTGCCCCCCCCCACCCCCGCCGTCCCTCTCATTGTATGGGTTGTGTGAGCCCATGAAAACTCTCCCAGCATGTAGGACTAAGCAATCTATCGGCTGGTATAAAGACAGTTATGGCCACAGAAGGAGCGTTCATGTTGTGACCAGTCAGATTGTTAATCAGCCCAAGACTCCTTCCAGTACTTCACGCTCTCCCCAAGGGAAGAGAGTGAAGGTATGACAACAGCAACATGCGCAGTCAAGCCCTCTCGCATTCTGTGCAAGAACACGGATACCACTGGGAATGGCTGGCCAATAAATAGCACAATGTGCAGTCAGACCGGACACCTGTTGCAGATCACATTTTCCAGACCCCATTCACGCCGTCAACACTGACAGATCTGTTTTCCCACAACAGAAAACCCAGCTTTCGCTATGTTGTCGCATATTTGAAATGGTAAATACAGGCAGATCTATCCTTTTTTGTTTCTGAGAATTGCAATTTCAGAAAGTAAAACTGTCCTGTTCTATCTAACGTTGTTTCTGAATTTTTTCGCAAAGATAACAGCAGGAAAAACAGCATGGACCTGCCAGACCGGGGCCAAGTTCGGAAGGAGGCTGCTGAATGTCCTGAATTTCAACTTCTTTCATTGAAACTTTTGCTGACAATCAGGATGAAGACGGAATAGCTTAACCTCTTCTTTCCTTTGACATTTCTTGGTCCACACGATCAAAACTCATGCACGAAACACGTTGGACAGACTGCTTTTTCGATAATGTAGGTGGGGGCTGTTATCAAATGGGGTTTACTCAAAATATTGGGCGGGTGGGGGCATGGTGTGGGGGAAATTCAACCTTCACCCGCAGTGGGTGGTGGGAGTCAGCAGAGCGCCCGTGATAACCGCATCAAGCTGGTGTCAGTCGGCCCCTCCCAATTTCGGATGCAGGCCTCGTCTGCCGGTGAGCTGCGACATCAAGCGGACGCCCCACGGAAGTGCGTTGGTTGTGAAGGAGGGAGGGAAATCGTCCGGCTGCCATGCTGGGCCGGCGTTAGGTGGGACCTGTGGGTACCTGGGGATGGAGATGCGGAGGGGGCCGAGTCTGAATTAGGCCCGGCATGGGCCAGCAGCAGGCCACAGAATTTTTGTGGAGCCAGGTAAGGGGCACTCCTTTCTCCTCCTGCCCCCGCAAAGATTCTCCCACTCATACTTCTCTTGAGCGGCCATCGGGAAACGCCTCAAGGACTGCTGGTTAGACGGCTCACTGCCTGATCCAAATGGGTGAACTGCCATTTGTTCCTGTAAATTGGGCTCCTACCACCAGTGCAGGGCCCCGATTGACCTATCTAAGCAGCTTTTCACCCGAAACAGACAGGCATTCTGCTCGTCCATTTGCAGGCCCGCAGGACAATCACATTCGGTAAATTTTGGGTGTCCATGGGGTGGCTTAGATGTCCTCCTCACCCAGCCTCATCCAACTTTGAACCGGCCAGAAACAGGAAGCTGAGAGCTGAAAATCAGACCCATCAGCATCTTAAACCATCAAGGGAAGATGGAAGAAACTGTAAGACAGAATATTAATGGTTAAAGCCTAGAAAAACCTTTACATACTTGAATGCATTTGAGGGGAGGCTAAATAAGCATATGTGGGAGAAGGGAATAGAGGGTTATGCCGATAGATTTAGATGAGAAAGGATGGGAGGAGGCTCGAGTGGAGCATAAGCGCCGTCATCGACTGGTTGGGCCGAATGGCCTGTTTCTGTGTTGTATATTTTATGTAATTCTATGTATGGGCCTGTAACGTGGTTCATCAGCTTTCATTTATGCAATCCTGTTTATAAATTGAGATTTTAAAAATTATTATATAAACATCTATAACTTTTTGTTGAGTTGATGTTGCAGCTGGAAGTGATGGCCAGGTTCAAAAGACAACCTTTTATAGCTGACTAAAATTAGTTGTTTCCAAACACACCTAGCTATATCATCATCATAGGCAGTCCCTCAAAATCGAGGAAGACTTGCTTCCATTCTAAAAGTCAGTTCTCAGATGGCTGTACAGTCCAATACGTGAATAACAGTCTCTGTCACAGGTGGGACAGACAGTGGTTGAAGGAAAGGGTGGGTGGGGAGTCTGGTTTGCCGCACGCTCCTTCCGCTGCCCGCGCCTGGTTTCTGCATGCTCTTGGCGACGACACTCAAGGTGCTCAGTGCCCTCCAATTAGGGCAGTCTTGGGCCAGGGATTCCCAGGTGCCAGTGGGGATGTTGCATTTAATCAAGGAGGCGTTGAGGGTGTCCTTGAAACGTTTCCTCTGCCCACCTGGGGATCGCCTGCCGTGTAGGAGTTCCGAGTAGAGCGCTTGCTTTGGGAGTCTTGTATCGGGCATGCGGACAATGTGGCCCGCCCAATGGAGCTGGTCGAGTCTGGTTAGTGCTTCGATGCTGGGGATGTTGGCCTGATCGAGAACACTGACGTTAGTGCGTCTGTCCACCCAGGGGATTTGTAGGATCTTGCGGAGACACCGTAAGTGGTAGTTCTCCAGAGATTTGAGGTGTCTACTGTATATGGTCCATGTCTCTGAGCCATACAGGAGGGCGGTTATCACTACAGCCCTGTAGACTATAAGCTAAATATCTTTCAGCTAACTGTGTGTGAGAGAGAAAGATAGATAGGGGTAGAGAAATGGGCTTTCAACAATGCAAGCTCCAATTCACTGAGTAGTATAGTATAGCATATTTTGATGAATAGTCATCGACCAGAAAAGTTAATTCTGTTTCTCTCTCCACAGTTGCTGCCTGACCTGCTGAGTATTTCCAGCACTGTCTATTTATATTAGTATAGAGTATAGTAGCTAATATTGGAGACAATCGTGTATTTATTTGAAATCATACGTATTGTATTGTATGCTGTCTATGATATAGGTGTCAGCTGTGGCCCCTGAGTCAGAAGGTTGTGGGTTTGATTCCCACTCCAGAGACTTGAGCACATAATCTAGGCTGACACTCCAATGCAGTGCTGAAGGAATTCTGCACTGTCAGAGGTGCTACCCTTCAGAAGAGATGTTAAACAGAGGCCCTGCCTACCCACTCAGGTGGGCATAAAAGATCCCATGGCACTATTTCAAAAGAAGAGCAGGGGAGTTCCCCCTGGTGTCCTGGTCAATATTTATCCCTCAATCAATATCACTAAAATAGATTATCTGGGCACTATCTCTTTGCTGCTTGCTGTGAGCAATTTGGCTCCTGCATTTCCTACGTTACAACAATGACTACACTTCAAAAGCACTTAATCGGCTGTAAAGCGCTTTGAGACATCCTGAGGTCGTGAAAGGCGCTATAGAAATGCAAATCTTTCTTTTGATGTTGAAAGCTTTCTCTGCCATGTGCTAATGGACTGTGTACTTGTGTGTGGATTGCCTTCTCTCTTGTGATATTGCAAGGAAAATTCAGGTTTCAGGTTTCATAACTAGTCATGTAGGCTCAATGCTCTGAGGAACTTGAGGTAGTTGTGAAATTGACAATGGGTTCTTCCCGGCTCCGCCAGCATATTTCAGCAATACAGCATGCTTGTATTATGTGGTGAACCCTTTAAGGAGTTATGTGGTGCAATAGAGTTCAATAGCACTACAAACATCCGGTGTTTAAAATTTTAATGGGGTATGATAAAAAAAGGTTTATATAGCATCTTTCACGACCACCGGACATTTCAAAGTGCTTTACAGCCAATGAAGTATTTTTAGAATGTAGTCCCTGTTGTAATATGGGAAACGCGGCAGCCAATTTGCACACAGCAAGCTCCCGAAAACAGTAATGTGATAATGACCAGATAATCTGTTTTTGTTATGTTGATTGAGGGATAAATATTGGTCAGGACACTGGGGATAATTCCTCTGCTCTTCTTCGAAATAATGCCCTGGGATCTTTCACGTCCACCTGAGAGAGAAGGTGGGACCTTGATTTAACGTCTCATCTGAAATACAGCACCTCCAACAGTGCAGCACTCGCTCAGTACTGCTGTGGAGAGTCAGCCTAGATTTATGTGCTCAGGTCCCTGGAGTGAGACTTAAAGCCGCAACCTTCTGACTCAGGGGCGAGTGTGCTATTAACTGAGCCACGGCTGACACTGATAGGGCAGACCTGGAGAAACCCTACCTCTGGGGAGAAATCAAGAACAATGGGACATTATCTTCAAACTAGAGCTAGGCCGTTCAGGAGCTAATCAGGAAGCAGAAATCTGGAATAAAGGGTAGTAGAAATCTGGAACACACTCTACCAAAAGGCTGTGGATGCTGTGAGCTTTAAAACATGAGTTTGATAGATTATTGTTAGGTGCGGGTATCAAGGAATACGGAGAAAAGGCAGGTAAACGCAGTTGAGGTGTGCACAGTCATGTTCTAATTGAATGGTGGAGCAGGCTTGAGGGGCTGAATGGCCTACTCCTGTTCCTATGTTGTGTGAGGAAAGTAGTGACTAATTTCACAGAAACATAGAAACATAAAAATTAGCAGCGCAGAAGGAGGCCATTTCGGCCCATCGTGTCCGCGTCGGCCGACAAAGAGCCCCACGGCCCTCAGTCAGCAGCCCTGAAGGTTACATATAAACCTATGAACAATGAACAATGGTAGAAAGGTAAAGAGCGCCCAGCCCAACCAGTCCGCCCCACACAACTGCGGCACCCCTTACACTGAAACATTCTACACTCCATTGTTAATGTACAGTTGCTGCAGTACCAACTTCCCAAGGAAGGCAATTTCTGACTTTATGTCATCCCTGTGTTAAAATAGCCTAAAACACCAACACGGCCATCAGAACATAAGAAATAGGAGCAGCGGTAGGCCATCAGACCTCTCAAACCTGCTCTGCCATTCACTAAGATCATGGCTGATCTTCGACCTCAATTCCCGTCTGATCTCCAAATCCCATGATTCCCTTAGAGTCCAAAAATCTATCGATCTCAGTTTTGAATGTACTCAACGACTGAGCATCCACAGCTCCTTGGGGTAGAGAATTCCAACGATTCACCACCCACTGAGTGAAAAAATGACTCCTCATCTCAGTCCTAAAATGGCCGACCCTTATCATGAGATAGTGACCCCCTAGTTCTAATCTGTCCAACTAGCCTGTCAAGCCCTCTTAAGAATGTTATACATTTCAATTAGATCACCTCTCATTCGTCTAAATTCCAGAGAAATGTGTAACAACCTTATCGAATGCCTTCTGAAAATCCAAATAAACTACATCCACTAGTTCCCCCCTTATCTACCCTGGCAATTACACCCTCAAAAAAACTCGAATAGATTTGTTTCAATGATGATCACCTCTTATTCTTCTAAACTCCAGAGAATATAAGCCCATTCGACTCAATTAGAGGGAGCCAGAGAAATAGTTGCTCCCAAATAAGGAGCATTAGCACCAGTTGTTAGTTTTCAGAGAGCTAAATCTGGATCCTGCTGAAAGTGGGCTTTAAAATACTACAAACATTCTACTTTTGCTGGTAGCCAATGGCCTGGGAATCCTGAGGGACAAGCTCATATGCTGTCAAAAAAGTGCTAAATTCAAAGCCTGACATCTCTATCACATACATGTAGAAGGGTAAGCTATGCATGGCTGCGGAGTGATGCACACCAGGTCGAATGTCAAGACAAAGGCAGGTGGACTGAAAATTCCAAGTTAATCATTCTTAAAGCGGCACAGTCATCATGAAGAAATATTTGGTAAATGTTTTCATTTGTTTGTGAATGTTTAATGCCGTGAAGCAAATCTTAATATAAGGACATAAGGACATAAGGAGTATGTGATACTGTCTCTTCGAGCCCTTCTCCCCTTCCCACAAAGTCTTTGGAGAGTGATCTTGGATGGTACAAATGGAGTATTTAAGCAAAACATTCCTTCTGTTTTAGCTAACCGATTATATTATCAGCTCAACATGCAATCATTTCATTTTCAAAATATATACCATATCCAGGTTCACAATAAACAGATTTCACATCATTATTTTTCATAATTCAAACATTAATATTAAATACACAAAATAATATATTGTTTTTCCACTGTCTTGATGCTATAGAAAAGTGTGACTTTTGGCAGTACCAATGGGTCTGAGGCCCGAGCACAGCTTTCCACGTAGGATCATAGAATGGTCACAGCATGGAAGGCCATTCGGCCCATCGAGCCTGCTCCGCCATTCAATAAGCTCATGGCTGATCTGATCATGGACTCAGCTCCACTTCCCTGCCCGCTCCCCATAACCCTTTAGACCCCTATTGTTCCAAAATCTGTCTATCTCTGCCTTAAATATATTCAACGACCCAACTTCCACAGCTCTCTGGGGCAGAGAATTCCACAGATTTACAACCCTCTGAGAAAAGAAATTGCTCCTCATCTCAGTTTTAAATGGGTTGCTCCTTATTCTGAGACGATGCCCCTAGTTCTAGTCTCCTCCATCAGTGGAAACATCCTCTCTGCATCTACCTTGTCAAGCCCCCTCATTATCTTATATGTTTCGATAAGATCACCTCTCATTCTTCTGAACTGCAATGTGTATAGGCCCAACCTACTCAACCTATCTTCATAAGTCAAACCCCTCATCTCCGGAAGCCTCCAATGCAAGTATATCCCTCCTTAAATACGGAGACCAAAACCGTACGCAGTACTCCAGGTACGGCTCCTGTGAAGTGCCTTGGGACGTTAAAGGCGTTATATAAATACAAGTTGTTGTTGTTGTTTTATTGTTTACCTCTTCCTGTCAGTGTCAATAAAAGTGACGCGCAACTGATGCGCAATTCAATCCACACAGCTTACCACACAGGAGCAGGCTGACTAAGAATATTGATGAGCTCATTCGAAGGAATACACCGAATAAATAATGGAGAGAGAGCAGCAGGTCTGATTCATTCTCAAATAATCTATTTTTCTTTGAGAATGCTTGACAACTCCTGCAAAGTTTTAATGTGCAAGATTTCTTACGATCTGCTTTTGGGAAAGAGCATGGGTTTGAAGGCTTGAAACCATTGGCCAGTACTTAACAAACTTGCGCAGAAGGAAAATAGCAAACAATATGTACCGCCAACAGATCAAAAATGAGCCTTTCAAAATTTATAAACATCATCATTTCATAAAATGTATAAACACTTAGGAAGGAAGCTCATTAAAAAAAATTCACTGTTTTTATTTTACACCATATGCTAATTTTATTGGAGATTATTCTCACTGTCAGAAATACAACTGGAATCACAAAATCAGCAGAGAATTAAAGATGAGGGAGGCCATTTGGCCCATCATAATTTATCCTGAAACGCCCTATTATCGCCCATTTCAGCACCCAGTTGTTTCCTCAAAAGATACCATGTATTTTTTGCCTCCAATGCTCTGTCTGAGAGTGCACTCCATGTGCTAGGAACATAGAAGCAGGAGTAGGCCATTCGGCCCCTTTAGCCTACCCTGCTATTCAATCAGATCATGGCTGATTTTTACCTCAACTCCATTTTTCTGCCACAGCTCAATAACCCTTACTTAACAAAACGATATCGATCTCAGTCTTGAAAGCCCCAATTGGCCCAGTATTCACTGACTTTTGGGAGAGAAATCCAGATTTCTGCTACCCTTTGTGTGAAAAGTGATTCCTGATTTCCCTCCTCTATGACCTAGCTCTAATTTTAAGATTATGTCCCCTCATTCTTGATTCCCCCACCATAGAAAATAGTTTCTCTGTATCTACCCTATCGAATCCTTTTAACATGTTGAACACCTCGATCAGATCACCCTCAATATTTAATACTCAAGTGTGCTCCTTACTCTTTGTGAGAAGACAGACTTCCTGTTATCAGTCCTAAATGTGCCTTTTATTAATTTCACACTTCACTAGAAAAAAAACATTGCAGGAATTCATAATTTTGACACCATAAATTTTCAATTAACTTCCTTTCATAGACACTGAAATAGCACTCTAAACAAGGAGGAAAAGTGCTAAAACTGAAGATGTTCAGTTGCCATGGAGATAGCTATAATAATCTCAATATAGCACCATCTGACAGGCTCCAACAACAATTTGCCGGAATGTATTTTGGTTCAAGAAAATGAAACCTCCAGTCAGGAGAGGGTTTTATATAGTTTCTTTCTGCTAAGCAACGCAGTCAGAAATAATCAGTACTGCATTAGAATTTGCGGCATGTGAGAGTGTTATACAGGGGACACTCTGCAGTTCCTTTGTTGAATTCACATTGGTCTGACATTTTGCATTCTGCGAGACGGCTTATTCCGTACCGGTTTGCTCATGCTTACCAATAAATAAATGGCCTCCTGACTGCAGGCACATCGTCCAAGGGTCAGGTATAGATTATTCCTGATTTCTCAGTCTGAATCTGGCAAGATATAGTCAATATGACCTACCGCTGTGATGGGAATGGGGGCTTACACAAAAAGGGTATAGGAAGCAAACAAGAGAGTGAAATGAGACTAGGTGGCTCACGTGGAGATAACTGGCACAGTCAATGGGCAAAAAAAATGGTTTGCTTTCGTGTTACAACACGTTATAATTCTATGGAAGCATGGGAGAAAATTGCAGAGCTATGGGGAAAGAGCTGGAGAATGGGACTAATTGGATCGCTCTTTCAAAATGGCAGCACAGGCATGATGGGCCAAATGGCCTCCTCCTGTGCTGTAAGATTCTATGATTGATTACATTCTCGAATTCTATGGAAGCATAATGCATGGATGGTTTAAAGGGCCTCACTCATCATCATCATAGGCAGTCCCTTGGAATCGAGGAAGACTTGCTTCCACTCTAAAAATGAGTCCTTAGGTGGTTGAACAGTCCAATACAAGAACCACAGTCCCTGTCACAGGTGGGACAGATAGTCGTTGAGCGAAAGGGTGGGTGGGACAGGTTTGCCGCACACTCTTTCCGCTGCCTACGCTTGTTTACTGCATGCTCTCGGCGATGAGACTCGAGGTGCTCAGCGCCCTCCAGGATGTACTTCCTCCACTTAGGGCGGTCTTTGGCCAGGGACTCCCAGGTGTCGATGGGGATGTTGCACTTTATCAGGGAGGCTTTGAGGGTGTCCTTGTCACGTTTCCTCTGCCCACCTTTGGCTCGCTTGCCGTGAAGGAGTTCCGAGTAGAGCGCTCGCTTTGAGAGCCTCATGTCAGGCATGCGAATAATGTGGCCTGCCCAGCGGAGCTGATCAAGTGCGGTCAGTGCTTTGATGCTGGGGATGTTGGCCTGGTTGAGGACGCTAACGTTGGTGCGTCTGTCCTCCCAGGGGATTTGTCGGATCATTGCTACAGTTTTAGGATCAGGAGCGTCACAGGGCTATAGCCTAGTTTTATACCATCATTCTGCGGACACCACAGACCTATGTTGAGTGACGTACTGCTTGTCGCTGACCACAAGTCAACTGCTCCAGGATCTCCCAGTAGGCATTTCATAAAGTGTTAAAGTCAGACATGGGTCCCTATTCACTCCCTGCCAGTTCCATCTGATGATATAGGAGCTCCCCTCATTCCCATGACATGCCATCACTTCACTGAATGTAGGTTGAAGGCTCAAATGCTGCCCAAGGTTGCATAGATTGTGCTTGCTGAGGACAGTACTGGACCTCTCCAGTGGGATGAGCTCAATGGGCAATGATTGACCATCACTATCTGGCATTTGGCATCTGCATCATCCCTATTGCAATTATTCGATGGTATAAAATTATATGGTGAAGTGATCGTATGAATCTTCAATGTGCATGTACCAAATTCCCTTCTTCAATATTTTAATGGAGGTGTGGAAGATTAATGTCTCCATTAAAATAGAGTTAGTAATGTTGTAGGAATATGTTCAACAGTCATACAACAATATCACTGACAGTAATTTTCAGTCATATCTTTACTCGCAGGTGTAATGGGATTGATATTTTCTCCCAGATACATTTTGGGTCAAGGTGATTTTGTTCCTCTACCAAACAGTTTATTTTTAATTTTAAAGACTTGAGTTAACATCCCAGCCAGCAGGGGGGGGGGGGGGGGGGGCCTGGCTGAACAAGATGCACTGGTACTGCAAGCCCCCACATCAAAGGGGGAAAGGTAGCATTTCATTCAAGGTGCCAACTTGGTAGTTTCGCAGGTCAAACTTGGCACACAAAGTTGAATGAGGGGTCAGTGGACATTTTGTTTTTCTCTCCCCTCTATATCTTATATCAACATGTATGGCCTGTAATGGAGCAAATTAGGACCAATTAGGTTAAGGACACCTAGCTTGAAAAGTGAGTTTCCGACCAGAATGGCAATAGGGATGTATCACTTATTGGCCCAGATTTTGCAGTGAGTAATAACAAGAAACTATCAATATTCGCCATCTCTACCCCTCTGATACTGACCATAATTTCAGGATTTAGTGCATGCACATCTAAACATGGAAATTCCACAGATTCACAACCCTCAGAGAAGAAATTCCTCCTTCTCTCAGTTTTAAATGGGCCCCTTATTCTAAAACTATGTCCCCTAGTTCTAGATTCCCCCATAATTGGAAACATCCTCTCTGCATCTACCTTGTCATGCCCCCTCATTATCTGTTGCCTAGGGAACTCCTAAACCTCTCTTTCCTCCTTCAAGACGCTCCTTAAAACCTACCTCTTTGACCAAGCCTTTGCTAATTTCTAGTTTGAATTTTTTTATCTCATAATACTCCTGTGAAGCACCTTGGGACATTTCACTACGTTAAAGACGCTATATAAATATAAGTTGTTGTTGTTGTTGTGTCACCCATATCAAACCTTAGGCAAGTGGTGCGAGATTACCTTAAGCTATTAGTCTCATACCATCGTAGTTTCACAATGGTTCACTTACATCTGTGACTGATGCCATGTGCGATTTACAAACTTTCACGGCAGCCCAACTTTCCAAGCATCAAACCTTCACAATTCCAATGTTAACTGACAATGTTCCATCAGTTTTTTTTCCTAACATGACAATGTAACCAGTATTTGGAAGCCAGTGAGCAGGGATTTACACATTTGTGCCAGCTGAGCTCCACTTTGCCTGCTCAGTGAGCATCATGGAGCCAGCAGTATAACTTAGTTCTGCAGTCTAAGCAGATGCCAGTTTCAAACTGGCATCTGTAGCATAACTGCCTTTTTAATCTAGTGAGTTCACAATGGGGATTTGAAAAAATACTTGATTTGTACCGGTGCTAATTCAGTAGGAACTGAGGCTCCTATAGTGTCAGCTGTGACTCAGTGGGCAGCATACTCACCTGAGTCAGAAAGTTGTGGGTTCAAGTCCCACTCCAGAACTTGAGCACATAAACCTAGGCTGACACTCCAGTGCAGTGCTGAGGGAGTGCTGCACTGTCGGAGATGCCGTCTTTCAGATGAGATGTTAAACCGAGGCCCTGTCTGCTCTCTCAGGTGGATGTAAAAGATCCCATGCCATTATTTCGAAGAAAAGCAGGGGAGTTATCCCCGATGTCCTGACCAATATTTATCCCTCAATCAACATTAACAAAAACAGATTATCTGATCATTATCACATTGCTGTTTGTGGGAGCTTGCTGTGCGCAAATTGGCTGTCACGTTTCCCTCATTACAACAGTGACTACACTCTAAAAGTACTTCATTGACTGTAAAGCGCTTTGAGACGTCCGGTGGTCGTGAAAGGCGCTGTATAAATGCAAGTCTCTCTTTTCTATTGTGTAGGACTCGAAAGCATACTAATTAAACCCCCTCCCCCTACTCTTTGACAACCTGTTTTGCTCAACTAATACAGCAGTCTTTTGCTCAGTCCCACAGGATTGACGTAACTGAATGTTTATCTGCATCACGGTTACCATAGAGTAATCAAGGGATAGCTGGTCGACTGCAACAAATCCCAGTCAACTGCTGCCAGCGATTAAACATTTAGCTCTTCCACGCGCATGCTGCAACCAGGAAAGGTGAGCTCCTTTCTGGCCGCTGCCCTGCCACCACGCTTCATCAGTCAGGAATCCCAGCGTGGAATTTCATTGAGCATTTCAGGTCGGTCACAAACGTGCATCCAACATCAGTGACTCTTTCCCCAGACCGCATCATGCATACCAATGATGTCAGAAGTGGAGAGAGAGAGGAGGTGGGTAATGCTGAAATTAATATTCCATTGGATTGATTGCAATGAATTGTAGATATGAAGAACTAACTGTTTTGTGGAAGAAATATTGTAGATTGCACTCGGTTTTCTTGATATAAAAAATATGTTGTGGGACGTTGCTTGTTCAGAAGGGGGAATAATCATATAATTATTGCACCTCTTCAAACTTCACTGGACTGAAACACATTATGTGGTAATTAAGCAAAACCACGACTGTTTATGCAGCTATGGCAGCATTAAACCTCGCTCAAATCTACCAGCTGCGTTAACGTGGTTAAGACATAACATGAAAAGACAGAGAGAATGAAACAGGTCTAAAATAACAGAATACTGCCAACTCCCCTCCCAAGCAGACACACCATCACGTGTCCCCTTGTTTTGCAGACTGATGCAAGGTTGGCGTGTGATCTGCGTTTTAGGTGCTTCATATCGTTACATTTACCAACAAACTTATGTACTGAACACTTGTAATGGATTCTTGCAATTGTAGACCTTCAACAATAGTAATGAGGAAATGTATAGCGGGTCAGTCTGCATTTGAAAGAGGAACAGGAAGAGGTTAATGCTTCCGAGGCCACTCTTAATCATCACAAGATGACTCTTTTCACCTGAAATGTTAACAACTTATATTTATATAGTTAACCTGTCTAGCTCCTTCAGGTTGATTTGCTGTGCGTATTCCAGCCTTGCCTGCTTTAACTTTTAAGATTTTCCAAATTTCCAGATAATCTGTTTTAGGAAGAAAGACTTGCATTTATATAGCGCCTTTCGTGACCTCAGGATGTCCCAAAACCCTTTATAGCCAATGAAATGCAGTCACTGTTGTAATCTCTGTGCATTTCTGCATTTGTTCAATTTGAATCTACCTCGATAGAGGGTTTACTTACTTTCATTGCAACCTCCATACAGTTTATTTTCGTTAAGACTATTTCTTGCAGGTAAAGGCACAGTCCTAGCACCTTGCTCTATCAGTATGAGAACTGCAACATGCTAATGCCATCAGTATGATTTGTTGATCGACCTTAGAAGTAGGTCCTTGAACGAGGCTATTGACAAACACAGAAACGTGACAAAATAGTTACTAAAAAGCTTCTACGAATGCCTTGCTAAATCTCCCCAGAGGTCTGTAATCTTTCATGAATGAAATCAGAGGGCAACAGGTTGGAGTCCTCTGAGATGACTGAAGCACAACTCCAGCATTCCAATGTTTTCACTGGGCTGACCCAATGTACAAGCAGGATCAGGCTTGGCTGAGTATTTTGCTGTCGGCATTCATTGTCTTTCCCCCAAAAGGCTAAACATAAACAGATTGGCCTACCTTCCAGGCATACTGATTTCAGACATCTAAGTATTCACACAAGCTATTGCTTAAATCTGCGAAGCATGTGTGAGAAAATCAACTTGACCTTTCTGTGTACCTAGCCCCAGAAGATCTGCTGTCAAATCCCACTTCTAAATATGTTCATTCCAGAATTCATTCTTTCTCATATGATCAATCAGTCTCTCAATCCCTTGTGCCAGTGTACAACATACCAGAATGCTCATTGTTAGCATTCTAAAATATTGTTTTTTTTTCTAAAAAATATATTTGTTCTTTCCTCCCTCCCCTTCTGCCAAGCTGGATACATTTCCATTGCGAAGGCCCAATTCTCTGTTATCTCATCCAAGTAGCCATTCTTCATGTGTGAATGTCACCAGACATACACACACACAAGAACATAAGAAATAGGAGCAGGAGTGGGCTATTCGGCCTCTCGAGCCTGCTCCGCCATTCAATAAGATCATGGCTGATCTTCTACCTCAACTCCACTTTCCTGCACTGTCCCCATATCCCTTGATTCCCTTAATATTCAAAAATCTACCAATCTCTGTCTTGAATGTACTGAATATATCTTGAAGACTGAGCCTCCACAGCCCTCTGGGGTAGAGAATTCCAAAAATTCACCACTCTCTGAGTGAAGACATTTCTCCTCACCTCAGTCCTCAATGGCCAACTCCTTATTCTTTGACTGTGACCCCTGGTCTGGGTCACGAACTGGGGATTAGGAGCAAGAACACAGATTAGTTTTGACGTTCCCAAGACTGAGCGTGAGCCACGGGAACTGAGGCCAATTGGCGTGCTCCAGCTGAGCAATCAGGTAATTCAGCACCACTGAGCGGGTTCAAACCTGAAATCTTCCCCATCTCTGTGGTTCAATGCCACACCAAGCCGTCTGGGAAATTAAAATGGAGACAAAGTATTTTTTTTTCATTACACACGCTGACACATAATTTGAAAAGAAGGTAAGACTGGTATTTTTATAGTGCCTCAGAAACATCTCAACGTGAATGACTTTCAAGTGGAGTTTCTGGCATGTTGTGGACACAACTCCACAGGGAGCTTGCCCGAGCAAAGGCTTCAACCCGCCTCATTAGCGGCCCTCAGTTAAGGCCTGAAATATGGAGGTTGGTGTGGGCTATGGGGGTGGGGGGAGGGGCTCTATCGTGACTCGTGGAGTTAGGTAGCAAACCTACAGATTAGGCACGGGCTGTCCCATTGCTAAATTGGTATGGGCACAATGCATACCAATCATGTCTTACTGTAATTATCTAGGGCCCTGGTGAGACCGCACCTGGAGTATTGAGTACAGTTTTGGTCTCCTTAACTACGGAAGGATATGCTTGCCATAGAGGGAGTGCAACAAAGGTCCACCAGACTGATTCCTGGGATGGTGGGATTGTCCTATGAGGAGAGATTGAGTAGACTAGGCCTATATTCTCCAGAGTTTAGAAGAATGAGAGGTGATCTCATTGAACCATACAAAATTCTTACAGGGCTTGACAGTGTAGATGCAGGGAGGATGTTTCCCCTGGCTGGGGAGTCTAGAACCAGGGGTCACAGTCTCAGAATAAGGGGGCCATTAAGGGGTGAATCTTTGGAATTCTCTACCCCAGAGGGCTGTGGAGGCTCAGTCATTGAGTATATTTAAGACAGAGGTCGATAGATTTTTGGATATTAAGGGAATCAAGGGATATAGGGTAGTGCAGGAAAGTGGAGTTGAGGTAGAAGATCAACAGTGATCTTATTGAATGACGGAGCAGGCTCGAGGGGCCGAATGGCCTACTCCTGCTCCTATTTCTTATGTTCTTACTATCCCATTATCTCAATTATAATTTTGCTACTCTACAAATAACATTTTAGCTCTCCCAAATGATTGGATTGGAGAGGACTGTTCAGGGAAGTACTGGGAAAAGTGAGACTGATATAAAATGAAAAGATTAATTCCATGAGCAAAACTAAAGGTCTGAGCTAAAGTTTGCACAGGCAGGTGGAGATGCTTTGCCTTCTGATTGTAACAACATCACACCTGAGCAGCAGGCAGGAAGTGATTAAAAATAGTGCAAGAAATTGAAAGAGGCACTTCATGCCCAGGATACAGCTGCAGGAAACCATGTAAACCCACACGTTCCTTCCAGAAAAAGCATCGCTATTTGAAAGTGTTACATTTAGAATAACTCCACAAGACTGTACATCTTCAGCTCAAACTGTTGTGACCTTGGTCTCTTTATTGTAACTCCAGAGTGAGGAAGCAGCATGGTAGTCTGCCTTTTATACCTGCTTGCCCAGGGTGTGCAGGTGACCCTTGGGTCTCCCACAGGTTCGCCCCCTGGTGGCAAGTCTTACACTTTGGTAGTGTTTACATACATAAGAGCAAGGTTTGCCACGGAGTTGGAAATCAATCTTTTTCCTTGCTGGTGACAGCAGATCTGACGATGGTGCATTGAACAAAATGAAAACACTTTGGTTGCTGACATTAATACGGTCCCTGTCCCTTCGTGTCAGCTGTGGCTCAGTGGCTAGCACTCTCGCCTCTGAGTCAGAAGGTTGTGGGTTCCACTCCAGAGACTTGAGCTCAAAAATCTAGGCTGATGCTACAGTGCAGTGCTGAGGCAGTGCTGCATTGTTGGAGGTGCCGTCTTTCAGATGAGTCGTAAAACCGAGGCCCCGTCTGCTCTCTCAGGTGGATGTAAAAGATCCCATGGCACTGTTTAGAAGAAGAGCAGGGGAGTTATCCCCGGTGTCCTAGTCAGCATTTATCCCTCAACCTACATCACTAAAACAGATTATCTGGTCATTATCACATTGTTGTTTGTGGGAGCTTGCTGTGTGCAATTGGCTGTCGTGTTTCCTACATTACAACAGTAACTATACTTCAAAAATACTTCATTGGCTGTGTTATGTATGTAAACTTTACTAAGACTTGCCACTAGGGGGTGCACCTGTGGGAGACCCAAGGGTCACCTGTACACCCCGGGCAAGCAGGTATAAAAGGCATTTCGTTTGTTCATTTTTTTTGTAAAGAATCATGACGTTAATCAATTATCCATTTCAGTGATAGCCTGATGGGTCTATGCCTATCTTTTGTTGCTTGTCTAGGGTTGTAAATACAAGGGCTCACTTTCTGTGGTCACCTTGCATGGGGGAAGGGGCATGGGAGGAGGTATCTCAGTCTGAGGTTTGCATTACTCTGATGGAAGCAAATCTGTCTGTGATTTCCCTAGTGGTCCAGGGAGGCTGACTTCCTAACCCAATTCTGAATCTAAAGTCGAAATCAATCCAAATGCTCATCCCTAAAACCTAGTAATGATAGCCCCAGGTCATAGCCGCACAAAGATGGCAGGTGCAGGCTTCAACCAACTTATATTCGGTGAATGTGTCTTTTATCATGGGCTCTGTATTGCTGACACTTCTGCCAACAAGATACAAGACAATCAAATGGTGCTGAGCAACAGGTTGCACGACCAGATATTGGAATGACAATAGAAATTGGGTCTATAGGCTTCAAAATGTATTTTTGAAAAAACAATGACCATGATTAACCCCTCCTCCAACGTTCCATCCAACTTTGTATCACAAGTTCAGGATTTGGGCAAAAAGACACACAAGATGTAAGGAGGAAAGAAATGAACTAAAATTACTTGCTTTGCGATAACATTTGCAAAATCTATAATACATTAAAAATCTTAGCAAGATCAATGCCTTGATGCTGGGGATGTTGGCCTGAGAGAGAACAGAGAGAGTACACCTAGCCTGCCAATGGATTTGCAGGATTTTGCGGAGACAGTGTTGCTGGTACTTCTCCAGTGCTTTGAGATGACACTGGTGGGAGCCATGGGAGATCACGTGTGTGTATATAGGCTCTAGAAGTTGGCTTATTCAACAAAATGTCCAACCAACTTTGCCTTTTGTAAGTATAACTCCCAGTCCATATGTCTCATTATGTCTCATCCCATGCACTGTTGAAGTTCATTTGTCCTTTTGAAATACAGTTCCCATTCCTGGAGATTCTATTCCCTGTTTGTGGGAATTTGCTGTGTGAAATTTGGTTGCTGCGTTTCCCACATTAAATCAGTGACTACACTTCAAAAGTACTTAATTGGCTGTAAAGCGCTGTTTGAAGTGGTGTTTGTGGAAGGCGCTATATAAATGCAAGTCTTACTTTATTTTTTTTAAACTGTGACTATATATAGCACCCTACCTGAAACCAGCACAAACTAGGGATTGAACAATAAACTTTTCTTATATGTATTACTGAGTCGTCATCATCATCATCATAGGCAATCCCTCGGAATCGAGGAAGACTTGCTTCCACTCTTAACATGAGTCCTTAGGTGGCTGTACAGTCCAATACGAGAACCACAGTCTCTGTCACAGGTGGGACAAATAGTCGTTGAGGGAAGGGGTGGGTGGGACTGGTTTGCCGCACGTTCTTTCCGCTGCCTGCGCTTGATGTCTGCATGCTCTCGGCAACGAGACTCGAGGTGCTCAGCGCCCTCCCGGATGCACTTCCTCCACTTAGGGCAGTCTTTGGCCAGGGACTCCCAAGTGTCAGTGGGGATGTTGCACTTTATCAGGGAGGCTTTGTGGGTGGACTGAGTACCACACAGAAGTACATTTACCATTGAGAGAGCTGAACTTACTGCCGTTCCTTTAACACATGTAAATTCATGACCACTATAGTTACACCTATCATTTCTGCAGAGCTACCAACATGGGGGAGAAGCTGGGAGTGAGATGATCGACAGTATAAAAACCCAAGTTCCAGTAGTGCAACTTCTAGGGTGGCCAACTCTGGTAGGACATTTTCTGGAGGTATTACCACATGATCTTCTCTGGAACAGGTGTGAAATCACAGAATGACAATCTTAATTTTCAGAATGATAATCATTAAATAGGTCAATTTTTGAAAGCACTGTGAAAGAGACCTGGCAGGCCATTTTTTCAACCCTATATCTACCTAACAATCTGGAGCCATCCTGTTACTTGTCAACCTCCCACTCTCACTGAGCTCACTATCTTCAGATTCTAGAGGAAGTTGTGGGGATGATTCAAGAGATAAGTTTTCAAAGATGTTGATGATTCTGCTCTCCACTTTCAACGTGCAACTCTGAGATTCCTTGCACTGCTGAAGAACTGTAGTTAGCCCAGAAAAAAACTCCAGTTTATGTTCTCAAATTGGAAGTAAGATCACTGACTGGATTTTCAAACTTTAGTCATGACATTAGAGATTTCTTTTTGTAAATTACTTTTGTAAATTTGGTGTTCAGAAACTAACCAGCGTGGGTCACTATGGCATATGTGTGCTTTGATGTTCAACTGTTAACAACAATCCTGCACTCCTCAAGTAAAGGAACATCTTATTACAAACATACCAATAATGACCAGATAAAAACCCAAGCCAATTTGGGAGGAACAAATCAGGGAAATTCCACTCCGATCCACCTCCCCAGGCAACCGAAACTGGTCCAGGAGACCATGCTGGCCCTGATTTTGTACAAGCCGATCTCCTCCCCAGACAGAAACAGGTCCAACTCTCGCTTGAAGGCATTCAGCGAATCGGCGTCCACCGCACGAGACAGCAGCCTGTTCCAGAGGCCCATTATTCTCTGGGTAAAGAACCACCTCCTCCTGGCATCTAACTTGGCCTTATACAACTTAAATTTGTGACCCTAATCCTCCATAACCTATTTAATTGGAACAAACTGTCAACTCGAACACAATCTATTCCCTTCATCATCTTTTAAACCTGAGGCTCTTTACCAGGAAGAGACGTGGACATTGATCAGGAAGTAAAGCAAATTTGGGGAAGGATGAGATATCAGCAGCTATCCATCAACTGTGCAAACTGTTTTCAGTGAGCGAACTATGATTAGAACCAATTTTTGACAGATGGTGAGTGGTACACTCATAATAAAGGATGAAACTGTGTACAATGAGCAAGTATGACCTTAGCTCCTTTAATAAGACTCGAGTGCAGGTACCTCATGCGTTGCCTGCTTATATACCATGTTCCCAAGGGATGCTTGGATCCCTTGGGACTCCAACAGGTGGGCCCTCTGGTGGTCGGGTGTCATACAGGAGTTAAATACATAACATGTGAAGTCAACAGTACGCTCATTTACAAGGTGAGACGATCTGGGGCTTTTCGCTCTCATCGATCGTCTCGGTACAAATGCGAGTGTGGGTGAGTTGGTTAGTTCTTCACTGGGCTGTTGGGCAGCTGGCCTTGCCGGGCTGCTGGGGATGATGAGTTCAGCTTCGTGGTCAATTATGATATCAGTTGCCACTTGTGTGTGTGTTGGAGGGTCAAAGTTGGTGGTGTCTTCTTCGGGTTGCTCGTAGCTGTTGGTAAACCGCAATTTGATTTGGTCCAAATGTTTTCTGTACATTTGTCCATTGGCCAATTTGATCTGAAACACCCTACTCCCCTCTTTGGCTGTGACTGTGCCAGCGAGCCATTTGGGACCATGTCCATAATTGAGCACTGATCATTGATCTCAATATCACGTGACAAATTTGAGCAGTCATGGTACATGCCTTGTTGATGCCGCTAGACCTCCATGTGATCATGGAGATCAGGGTGGACAAGAGAAAGCCTTGTTTTTTGCGCACTTTTCATGAGCAGCACGGCTGGGGAATCCCAGTGAGTGAGTGGGGTCTGGTGCGGTAGCTGAACAGCACTCGAGACAGCCAGGTCTGCAGGGAGCCTTCCGACACTCGTTTCAAGCTTTGCTTGATGGTCTGAACTGCCCGTTCTGCCTGGTTGTTGGATGCGGGCTTGAACGGGGCAGTTGTGACGTGATTGATCCTGTTGCGGGTCATGAATTCCTTGAATTCAGCACTGGTAAAGCACGGCCCATTGTCGCTGACTAGGACATCAGGCAAGCCGTGCATGGCAAACATGGCTCATAGGCTTTCAATGGTGGGCGTGCATGTGCTTACAGACATTATTGCTCATTCAATCCATTTTGAGTAAGCGTCCACGACAACCATAAACATTTTGCCTAGAAATGGGCCCGCATAGTCCACGTGGATCCTCGACCACAGTTTGGAGGGCCACGACCACAAACTCTCTGGGTGCATTGCTCAGCTGCGAGCAAGTGTTGCACTGGCGCACGCATGACTCTACATCTGAATCGATGCCAGGCCACCACACGTGTGATCTGGATATGGCTTTCATCATTACAATGCCTGGGTGGGTGCTGTGCAGTTCACATATGAATGTGTCTCTGCCTTTCTTGGGCAAGACCACGCGATTGCCCCACAAAAGACAGTCCGCCTGCAAGGACAACTCATCTTTGCGTCTGTGGAACGGCTTAATCGCCTCCTGGATGTCCGCTGGGACACTGGACCAGCTCCCATGGAGGACACAGTATTTTTACCAAGGACAGTAAAGGATCCTGGCTGGTCCAGGTCCTGATCTGGCTGGCCATAACGGGGGACTTCTCGTTCTCAAATGCCTCCATGACCATGAGCAAGTCCGCTGGCTGTGCCATTTCCACCCTGGTGGTGAGCAATGGGAGCCGACTGAGAGCATCTGCGCAGTTCTCTGTACCTGGTCTGTGGCAGATTACATAGTTGTATGCCGACAGCATGAGCGCCCATCTTTGGATGCGGGCAGAGGCATTGGTATTAATCCCTTTGCTCTTAGAGAACAGCGATATGAGTGGCTTGTGGTCAGTTTCAAGCTCAAACTTGAGGCCAAATAAGTACTGGTGCATTTTTTTCACCCCGTAAACGCACGCCAGAGCCTCTTTTTCAATCATGCTGTTGGCCCTTTCACCCTTGGACAAACTCCTGGACGCATAAGCGACCGGTTGCAGAATCCCCGATTCGTTAGCCTGTTGTAACACACACCCGACTCATCGCAAGCTAGCACTAATCGTTTACAAAGGTTATACAGGACAAGCAGTTTGTTTGAACACAACAGATTTCTGGCTTTCTTAAAGGCAGCTTCTTGTGAATTCTCCCATACCCAGTCGTCTCCCTTACGCAGTAGCGCGTGTAGGGGTTATAGCAGGGTGCTTAACCCAGGTAGGAAATTACCGAAATAGTTAAGGAGCCCCAGGAACGACCGCAGCTCCGTCACGTTCTGTGGTCTCGGCGCGTTCTTGATGGCCTCCGTCTTGGGGTCTGATGCCATCTGTCATTATTCTTCTTCACAATCACTGTGCAAGCTACCGACTTTAGCAGGCGCTCCATGTTCCACTGGAAGATCGCCGCGGCCGACCGAATCCTGAACGGGCACCGGTTGCAGATAAACAGACCTTTGTGCGTGTTGATGCAGGTGAGGCCTTTCGAAGACTCTTCCAGCGCCTGCATGGTCCAGCTTGATGAACGTGTTCCCTCCAGCCAGGGTCGCAAATAGGTCGTCTGCCTTGGGTAGCGGATACTGGTCCTGCAGCGAAAAACGATTAATCGTTACTTTATAGTCCCCACAAATTCTAACCGTGCCGTCCTCTAAGTACCGGGACAATCGGACTAGCCCAGTCATTGAATTCCACTGGCGCGATGATGTCTTCTCGCTGCAGGCTGTCCAGCTCAATTTCCACTTTTTCATCCATCATGTACGGGACCGCCCGAGCCTTGTGATGGATGGGTCGAGTACCGGGAACCAAATGGATCTGCACTTTCACCCCCGAGAAGCTTCCAATGCCTGGCTCGAACAATGATGGGAACTTGCTCAGAACCTGGGCACATGAGGCGTCGTCGACGGATGAAAGCGCTCGGATGTCGTCCCAGTTCCTGCGGATTTTTCCCAACCAGCTTCTGCACAATCCATAGCGGGAGTTCGTGTACTGCTCCGTCATAGGAGACTTTGACTTCTGCACTGCCAATTACAGGGATTAGTTCCTTGGTGTAAGTCCTTAATTTGGTGTGACTGGGGCTGAGCTTGGGACTGTGTGCCTTTTTGCCCCACAGCCTGTCGAAGGCCTTTATACTCATTATGGACTGACTTGCACCTGTGTCCAGTTCCATAGATACTGGAATACTGTTCTGTTCAACTTTCAACATTATTGGGGACATTTCGTGGTGAATGTGTGTACCCGTACACTACTGCCTCCTCGGTACGAGTCTCCAATTCAGCCTGATCCACAGTGGATCGATCTTCCTCTGCAAAGTGATGGTTTGCAGGGTTTGCAGCTTGCTGAGGTGTCCCATTGTTCTGCAACCTGGAGGTGATCAATGCTGCGCACAGTGCTTGAAGCGGCATTGATGAGGCCGATGATCACCTCCACAACGCCAACAAGGTGTTAACTGCCTCGCATTACCGATTGATGGCGAACTCTGGGTCAACTGAGGTTGAGCAGCAACAGCCGGCCTGTGCGCTCTGCCATGTACATTTCTACTTTATGCACAGTACAGGCTAAAACTTCTTTCTTCTGCGAAATCTGTTTGGTGTTGTCGCTGGTGGACATAAATGCCTGGGCTATCGTTATGGCTTTACATAGATTCGGAGTTTCGACAGTCAACAGTTTGCGAAGGATTGTCTCCTGGCCAATGCCCAGTACAAAAAAAGTCTCTGAGCATTTGTTCCAGGAATCCCACAAACTTGCAATGTCCTGTGAGGCGCCTTAGTTCGGCAACATAGCTCGCCATTTCCTGGCCCTCCGATCGTTGACACAAGTAGAACCGATATCTCGCCATCAAAACGCTTTCCTTAGGATTTAGGTGCTCCCAGACCAGCATACACAATTCTTTGTAGGATTTCTCTGTTGGTTTTGCCGGAGCCAGGAGATTTTTCATGAGGCCATATGTTGCCCCACAGACAGTTAGGAGGATCGCCCTACATTTGGTAGCATTCTCGTCCCCTTCCAGCTTGTTGGCCACGAAGTATTGGTCGAGTCTCTCCACAAAGGCCTCCCAATCATCCCCTCAGAGAACTTCTCCAGGATACCAACTGTTCTTTGCATTTTCACGCTGTTGTTCGTTACCTCATCACCAATTGGTACACTCATAATAAGGGATGAAACTGAGTACTGTGTACAATGAGCAAGTGTGACCTTAGCTCCTTTAATAAGACTCCAGAGTGCAGATACCTCCATGGGTGGCCTGCTTTATATACCGTGCTCCCAAGGGATGCTGGGATCCCTTGGGACTCCAACAGTTGGGCCCTCTGGTGGTCAGGTGTCATACAGGTTACAAGGGGTTAAATACATAACAGTGAGTAATACGATTCATCCAATTCTTTACTTAAAAAGAAAGAACTTGCATTTATATCATCATAGGCAGTCCCTCAAAGCGAGGATGACTTGCTTCCATGCCTAAAACGGATGAGTTCATAGGTGTTTCGATGAAGGACCTAATATTCCAGGTCCCGAATTACATCATGAAAGGTGGAAGATGCCTGTGCGTGGATTTTTTTAACGTGTGGTGGCCGTTGCACACCAGCCACCACACGGGCTTGACAGAGCTAGGTCTTGGTCCAGTGGCAAGGATTAACCAAGATGACTGGAGATCAGCTCTGCTGCACAGACCTAGCGCGCGCACACATCGCAGTGCAGGCTGGCCCCTGGGCCCTTGCCTCTTCTGGGCATTTATATAGCGCCTTTCACAACCTCAGGAAGTCCCAAAGTGCTTTGCAGTCAATGAAGTACATTTTGAACTGTACTTGCTGTTGTAATGTAGGAAACATGGCAAGTAATTTGCACACAGCAAGGTCCCACAAACAGCAATGAGATAATAACCAGATAATCTGTTTTAGTGATGTTGGTTGGGGGATAAATATTGGCCAAGACACCAGGGAGAACTCCCCTGCTCTTCTTCAAAATAGCGCCATGGAATCTTTTATGTCCACCTGAGACGAAAGACTCAATTTAACTTCTCGTGCCCAATGTCAAGAAAGACGGCACCTTTGACAGTGCAGCACTCCCACAGCCTAGATTATGATACTCAAGTCTCTGGAGTGGGGCTTGAACCTACATCATTCTGACTAAAAGGTGAGAGTGCTACCTCTGAGCCACAGCTGACACCTGTAATATAGGATTATATGAATGTGTCAAATGCTTATTTTTTAAGTCTGTGGTCACTGGCATAACACGTAAACCGAAAAATTAGAGGATTAACATTTAACTGCATATGATATACCTCTGACTGCTTCTTTAACAAAGGTGTTTATTTGTTTATTTTAAATAGGCAAACATCTCCATTAAAATGGCAGGTAAAAGTAGATTGAATGAAAGTGCTTAATACCTTCATACAGCATTCCTGCTGCGGGGACTTGACAGGGTAGATGCAGAGAGGATGTTTCCCCTCGTGGGGGAATCTAGAACTAGGGGGCATAGTCTCAGAATAAGGGGTCACCCATTTAAAACGGAGATGAGGAGGAATTTCTTTTCTCAGAGGGTCATGAATCTGTGGAATTCTCTACCACAGAGAGCTGTAGAGGCTGGGTCATTGAATAGATTTAAGGTGGAGATAAACAGATTTTTGGACTACAGAGGAGTCAAGGATTATGGGGAGTGGGCAGGGAAGTGGTGTTGAGGCCAAGATCAGATCAGCCATGATCTTATTGAATGGTGGAGCAGGCTCGAGGGGCCAAATGGCCTACTCCTGCTCCTATTTCTTATGTTCCTCAATCTACTATTATACTAGCAGTAATTTCTAAATCTTTATGCCCTTAAACTGATTGAACCACATCAAGAAAATGGATTATACCCATTTACTTGAATGTCTTAACTGGAACCCCTGGATTGGGATGTACTAAGAAACCCCTCCCCTCAGTTCAAGTTGTTGGTTACTTGCTCAACATTCTCCAGGAGCTTCTGTACAACTCTTGGGTGATCATCACTGTTTAGTCCTCAGACTTTTTGCCAGCACGTTAACTATTGCCATCTCCCAGTGATTAAGGAAGATGTTGGTTCTGGTTGATTAATTAAAGAAGTGTGGGAGTGGGTGTGCCAAGATCTAACCCAAGCTCATCCAAAAATCTGCAGTCCATATCCTAACTCGCACCAAGCCCCACTCTCCCATCACCCCTGTGCTCGCTGACATACATTGGCTACTGGTCTGGCAACACCTCGATTTTTTAACGTTTTCATCCTAGGGTTCAAATCCCTCCATGGCCTTGCCCCTTCCTCCATTTGTAATCTCCTCGAGTCCTACAACCCACCGAGATCTCTGCTTACCTCCAATTCTGGCCTCTTTATCCCCGATTTCCATCACTCCACCATTGGTGGCCGTGCCTTCAGGCGCTTAGGCCCTAATCTCTGGAATTCTTTCCCTAAACCTCCATCTCTTTACCTTTCTCTCCTCCTTTAAGTCGCCTCTTAAAACCTACCTCTTTGACCAAGTTTTTGATCACCTGCCCTAATATTTCCTGATATAACTCCACTGTGGCTCGGTTTCAAATTTTATTTGATAGCGCTCCTGTGAAGTGCCTTAGGATGTTTTATGAGGTTAAAGATGCAACATAAATGCAAGTTGTTGTTTATGACTATATTCTTCCATCATTTGTTAGCGTGGGAATTAAAATCAATATATGAACTACCTAATAACGCCAACTGTAACATCTACAATTAAAACACTTAGCCAAGTTTTTAATGTGCTCTGTATAGATGGATGTTACTTACAAGATTTTTATTGAAAAGGTAATAACATAATAAGGGTCCATGCAACATATACATGTGATATTATGGTAACCTAGAAAGACTCCTTAAATCATTCCCAATTATGAGATGATTAACTCACGGCAGATGTGTTCCTTACATTTGGCTCACTAAAATATTTGTCAGTCTATCTTCCAACTGAGTCATGAATCTAATTGCAGACGGTATTCCACATCCCTCGTGAAGAATATCAAAACAGGTTTTTTAGCCCAGTTCATGGTTGGAATTCTCTTTCTAAAAAAACTTCTCACGGGAACAAAAAGTAAGCAAGCACTTTGAATATTTTAATTGTTGGTTCACTGAAGATTAAGTTACGTTGAGGCCCAGGTCTGACCTAAGCAGCCATATTGAGTTGGAACATGTGGCTACTCTCTCTGGGTTACTTTCTTTCCTCAGAAAACATGAAGGAGCCGAAATAGCCCTCCACCCCAAATGGGGCACACCTAATGTTTTCTTTTTCTCTGCTCCAATCCACGGGGCAGAGAGTAGAGCGATACTCAGCTCTTTCATTTTTATTTTGTGTTGGTGCGGTGTTCCGGCGGCTGCGGGGTGCAAGTGCCGTTGGGATGGGTCGGCCGCCTCTCCGAGTCACAACGTTCCTCCCCTTCAGTTAAAGTGGCAGGCCACTGCGAGCTCTGCAGTCACTTCAGCCACTGGGCCACCAGGGAGGGTTTTGGTCGGGCCAAGAGGGGGTGGCGGGGTTGCCTGTTGGCGGCCCGGCCAAACCCATGGCTGCCATTGTCGGGCCACCTCGGAGTCGGCTTGACAATTAAAATAAAATGGCGGCCGCGGCAGTGCGCCCTCCCCTTTTTTAAGGGCGGACGGGTCGCCCAGCCACAGGAAGCTTCCCACCGGGGTAAGTTGCCGGGCGCACCGACCGGCCGCCAATCCGCTCTCGCGGGGCAATTTCCCCACGCGGGGCAGAAAGGGGGTCACCGACGTTCGGTAAGGGGTTGGGGCGTGCCCAGCGGGGCGGGAAGATGGCCGGGGTGGTCCCGTACACCGCTCCAAAAATAAAGGAGGGAAATTTAGAAAATGTCGGCTCCTCCGCGCGGACCGAGGGGTGAGTGCTTTCCGCAAGCGGTAATAGCTCTTAAAAAAAGAAAGGGGAAATTTCGGCCCCCAAGCGTCTAATCCTTACTTTATATAGGTCGGGAAGGTGGAAGGTAGAAGATCAGCCATGATCTTATTGAATGGTGGTGCAGGCTCGAGGGGCCTACTCCTGCTCCTATTTCTGATATTCTTTTTTTCTTAATTTGTTTTTAATCCATTTCCATTTCCTTAGTTCATTCAAATAATTAATTTGCACATTAAAACACAGAATTCTTTCAAATGAGTTGTACTTTCTTCCAACTCCTATAAGTTAAATCAATCCTCTTTCTGGTACATTGCAGTGTCATACTGAGTCATACACTTTGGTCCCTGGCCTGTGCTGCGTTCTTGTAATCAGAAAAACCCCTTTGAAAATCAGGCCCTGCTTTGTAGGTCAGCTTATGAGATAAAGATAATAAACTTAAATAATGTAAAATAATCTTCACAACCTATAAACATAAATGTATGATCATGACGACCAATCTGTGTTTGGTTCAACAAATCCTATTGATCCCTGGTTCAAATCATCATTAGTTCCCTTTGGAATATGTTGAAAGCAGCCTCTTTGATTGATTGGATTATAGTGATTGTTTCGAGTTGGACATTCACCTTTGATAAGTTTGGCAAGAAAAATGTTTGCATATTATTTCTCCCTTCAAAAGGTTACTGTAGACCTCTGCACCTAAATTCTCAAATGGATGTAAAAGATCCCATTGCACTATTTCGAAGAAGAGCAGTGGAGTTATCCCTTGTGTTTTGGCCAATATTAATCCCTCAATCAACATCACTAAAATGCAGATTATCTGGTCATTATCACATTGCTGTGTATGGGAGCTTGCTATGTGCAAATTGGCTGCCACGTTTCCCACATTACAACAGTGACTACACTTTTAAAAAGTACTTCATTGGCTGTAAAGTGCTTTGAGACATCCAGTGATTGTGAAAGGAGCTATATAAATGCAAGTCATTCTTTTAAATTAATGCACGAGCTTTATGAGTGTGATGGTTTAAAATACATTTAAACTGAAGCACACAGTAAAGAAAAGTTAAGAAATCTTGGACAATTTTTATGAGAATGTAGTTTACATTTCTTCTAATTCTCCTTACTTCCATCATCCATGGTTCCTTCCGCTTTGGCTTTTTCCTTAAGACTTTCTCTCTTATAACCAATGCTATTTTTGATTTGTTTCTAATATGGTTCAATAGTACATTCTCCACTTCTTTTTCTGTGACCTCTTTGAGCAAGCTTTTTGTCAACACTGCAAATCTCTCCATGTTTGGTTCAGCATCCATTTTGTTCCCATCATGCTCCTGTGAATAGTTTTCTACATTAAAGGAATTGCATAAATACAAGTTGTTACTGTAGTCCATTCAAGCTCCTCAGATCTGTTATTCACTTTCATGGGGTACTTCATCGCTGCCTTATCTGCTTTAAAACTATTGCTGTTCGTAACCTCGGTGTCATATGTGACCCTGAAATAAGCTTTCCACGCCATAACTAAAACCGCTTATTTCCACTTCTGTAACATCGCCTAACTCCACCCCTGCCTCTGCTCATAAGAACAGAAGAATATAAGAAATAGGAGAAGGAGTAGACCATTTGGCCCCTCGAGCCTGCTCCATAATCCAATAATGCCCGCTCCCCATAACCCTTTACTCCCTTATCGTTCAAAAATCTGTCTATCTCCGCCTTAAATATAATCAATGACCCAGCCTCCACAGCTCTCTGGGGCAGAGAATTCTATAGATTTACAAGTCTCTGCTGCTGAAACCCTCATCCATGCCTTTGTTACCTCTAGACTTGACTATTCCAGCGTCTTTTTGGCTGGCTTCCTGTGGTGTATAAAATGATACAATGAACTCTGTACTGTGAGCCAGTGACTAGGTGTAACCTGGTCAGTCTTTAATGGCTCCCAGAAGTGAGGATACAAAGGTGAAGTTCAGGTTATATACCGGGCCCAGCACAAGTGTACGTGTGACCCGAGGACCTCTGGTAGTGCCCCCTAGTGGTGGGAAGATCTTATGTACATACATTACATCATTCCCCCCCCTAGTTCTTGGCACCAGTCCATATTACAAGTTCAGACGGTCCGGAGCCCTTCGCTCCCTGGTTGACCATCTCAGTACAATCCCAGTGCTTTCCTAGACTCTCCCAACTTGGGGCTGGGCCACAGTGGGTTCTTCTGATGGCTGGACATGAGTTGGTTGGCCGTCTAAGCTCGCGGTGTCTTCTTCCAACTGTTCCAGTTCGTCAGTGTGTCTTAGCTTGATTTGATCAATGTGTTTTCCTGCACATCTGCCCATTCTTGAGCTTAACCATATACACCCGGTTACCCTCCTTATCCATAACATTGCCCGGGAGCCACTTGGGCCCTTGACCATGGTTAAGTACATACACTGGGTCATTTACAGAGATGTCACGTGACACTGTGGCGCAGTCGTGATACCATTACTGGGGGTGACATCGGTTTTCGACATGATCGTTAAGGTCAGGATGGACTAGAGAGAGCCTGGTTTTGAGGCCTCACCATCAATAGTTCCGCAGGCGGGACCCCATTGAGCGTGTGTGGCCTCGTCCTGTAACTGAGCAGTTTGCGTAACGGGCGTGTCTGCAAGGAACTGTGAGTTACGCGTTTCAGGTTCTGCTTGATGGTTTGAACAGCCCGCTCTGCTTGACCATTGGACGCGGGTTTGAACAGGGCTGACCTCACATGTTTTATGCCGTTGCGTTTCATGAACTCTTGAAACTTCAGGCTCGTGAAACATGGTCCATTGTCGCTGACAACAATGTCTGGTAGACCATGTCTGGCAAACATGGCTCTCAGGTTCTCAATGGTGGCAGTGGAAGTGCTGGATGACATGATCACACATTCTATCCATTTGGAGTATGCATCCACCACCACAAAAAACATTTTACTGAGGAAGGTGCCCGCAAAGTAAATGTGGATTCTAGACCATGGTTTGGATGGCCATGACCACAGACTGATCGGAGCTTGTTTTGGGGCATTGCTTAACTGCATGCAAGTGCTGCACTGATGCACGCATGACTCTTAAGTCCTGGTCAATGCCAGGCCACAATGCCTTCATCATGACAATACCAGGATGCATACAATGGGCCCAATTTTTGGGTGGAGTTGCACTAATATTTTTGGAGCAACTAGTTTAGTTTGGAGTATCTTAGAAATCGCAATTCTCGGCATTTAGTTTGCTCCAGTTCTAGTGAGTTAGTTTAGTTTCGTTTTAGTTCAGTTTTTTTTCAAAAGGGGGCGTGTCCAGCCACTTAAGCCTGTTTTGCAAGTTTAGACAGTGAAAACTTATTCCAAACAAACTTAGAATGGAGTAAGTGTCCACTTTTATAAGTTCTGAAAAACCTTACCTAGAGTTTAGTTCAGTGCAGGTACAGGCAAGGGGATGGGAAGCATTAAACACAAAGGACTAAAGCATTAAACACATCACTTAAAATGGCCTAAAACCTCTTGCGATTATATTTTGCCTTATACACCAACATCAACGGGCGGGGAGTGGGGGCGGGGGAAGGGAAGTTAGAGGATTTTCCAAAGCACTAAACACCTTCACAATAACATTAAAGAAGCATAAGTACATTTAAAGCACCAAGCACTAAACGAAGCACTAAAAGTAATAAACAATTAATAAATAAAAAATAAAAGCAACCCTGCACCTAAAGCACCAAGACCAAAGTAATAACCAACGAATCAATAACAAATAAAAAATAAGTCCTAGCTTTATGTGAAGGGAAGGTGTTTCTGTCAGCCTCTCTCTGTCTCTGTCTCTCTCTCTTTCTCTCTGTCAGTGTCTCTCTGTGTTTCTGACAGTGAGGGGTAGGGGGGGAGGAGGAGAAGTGGAGGAGGAGGAGGAGAAGTGGAGGAGGAGGAGGAGGAGGTGTGGTGGTGGAGGAGGGGGGAGGAGGATGGGGTGGAGGGGTTGAATGCGGGGGGGTTGGGGAGGGGTGATCAGAGGCTGAACGCTGGGGGGTGGGGGGAGGATGGGTGAACATCCTGAGGATAACACACTTAATTCATTTACGATTAGATGTTCTATCAATTCTTCAAAGCTCAATAATGTTCTTAAAATGCTGAGGTCAAGCATTCATAGATCAGGCAAACAGTATACATGCAATAGTACTTAAAAAAGAACTCCATATGAGAAGAACCTATGCCTTTTCAATAACTTCACTTAGCCTGCAGAGATTTGGAGGCGAGGACCTACTGCACATGCTCGCGCACTCTAGCGCACATGCGCAAAGGTCCCGGCACTGTTTTCAGCGCCGGGACCTGGCTTCGCCCCCCCATCCCTCGTGCTGCACTACGCCAAATCTGAAGACGTCCTGAGGAGCTCTGAGAATCATAAGGTAAGTTTTCGGCGCCCTTTGTTTTTCCAGGGGACAGAAACTTGGGCCCTATGTAACTCCAGTACAAATCTCGCCTTGCCTTTCTTGGGCATTACAACACAATTACCCCACAGTAAGATGGAAAGCTCATCTTTGCAATGGCTGTTCGGTTTGGTTGCATCACCCATTTCCTTGGGGATGGTGGACCAGTCCCCGATAAGAACACAACGTTTTACAACCGATAGGGTCGGATTCTGGTTGGTCCAAGTGTAAACTTGTTGACCCTTCACTCTCCAAGGCATCCATGACCATGAGTTGCTCTGCGGGCATTGGCGTATCCATCTCCGGTGTGGGCAACGGTAAACTGCTTAATGCATCAGCGCCCACCTCTGGATGCGAGACAACGCGTTGGTATGTTCCAAGAACAACGATATAAGCGGCTTGTGATCAGTTTCCAGCTCGAAGCGAAGCCCAAACAGGTACCGGTACATTTTTTTTACCCCATAAACACATGCTAAAGCCTCTTTCTCTACCATGCCGTAGGCTCTTTCCACCTTAGACAGGCTTCACGATGCGTATGTAACTGGGTGTAGTTTGCCTGACTCATTGGCTTGCTGGAGTACGCAGCCGATCCCATAGGATGATGCATCACAGGTCAGAACTAGACACTTGCATGGGTCATACAGTACCAGCAGCTTGTGGGAACACAACAGATTTCTAGCCTTCTCAAAGGCTCTGTCTTGAAATTCACCCACATGCAGTCATCTCCTTTCCTGAGCAGCTTGTGCAAAGGCTCTAATACTGTGCTCAATTTAGGTAAGAAGTTACCGAAGTAGTTGAGAAGACCCAGGAACGAACGCAGCTCCGTCACATTCTGAGTCTGGACACATTTTTGATGGCCTTTGTTTTCATGTTTGCATGGCTTGATTCCATCTGCAGTAATGGCATGTTGGCCTTCATAGTGAGGGGATTTGAGTACAGGGGCAGGGAGGTGTTGCTACAGTTGTACAGGGCCTTGGTGAGGCCACAGCTGGAGTATTGTGTACAGTTTTGGTCTCCTAACTTGAGGAAGGACATTCTTGCTATTGAGGGAGTGCAGCGAAGGTTCACCAGACTGATTCCCGGGATGGTGGGACTGACCTATCAAGAAAGACTGGATCAACTGGGCTTGTATTCACTGGAGTTCAGAAGAATGAGAGGGGACCTCATGGAAACGTTTAAAATTCTGACGGGTTTAGACAGGTTAGATGCAGGAAGAATGTTCCCAATGTTGGGGAAGTCCAGAACCAGGGGTCACAGTCTGAGGATAAGGGGTAAGCCATTTAGGACCGAGATGAGGAGAAACTTCTTCACCCAGAGAGTGGTGAACCTGTGGAATTCTCTACCACAGAAAGTAGTTGAGGCTAATTCACTAAATATATTCAAAAGGGAGTTAGATGAAGTCCTTACTACTCGGGGGATCAAGGGGTATGGCGAGAAAGCAGGAAGGGGGTACTGAAGTTTCATGTTCAGCCATGAACTCATTGAATGGCGGTGCAGGCTAGAATGGCTGAATGGCCGGCTCCCGCACCTATTTTCTATGTTTCTATGTTTCTATGTAATCTTGTGTCCAAGGAATTTGACCTCTGGTGCCATGAAAACGCACTTCGAACATTTCAGCCTGAGTCCCACTTTGCCCAGACAACGCAGAACCTCTTCCAGATTGTGCAGGTGCTCGGTGGTGTCACGACCTGTGACTAGGATGTCGTCTTGGAATACCACAGTCCTGAGGACGGATTTCAATAGGCTCTCCATGTTTCTCTGAAATATGGCTGCCACCGAACGAATGTCAAAAGGGCATCTGTTGTAAATAAACAGTCCTTTGTGCGTGTTGATGCATGAAAGTTTCTTTGATGATTCAACCAGTTCTTGTGTCATGTCGGCCGACGATAGATCCAATTTGGTGAACGATTTTCCCCCGGCTAGCGTTGCAAACAGGTCATCAGCTTTCGGTAGCGGGTACTGATCTTGTTTCAAAACTCGGTTGATCGTGACCTTGTAGTCTCCACAAATCCTGACCGTGCCATCGTTCTTTAACACCGGAACAATGGGCCTGGCCCATTCAGTAAATTTGACAGGTGAGATGACCCCCTCACATTGTAGCCTGTCCATTTCGAGCTCGACCTTTTCTCTCATCATGTGCGGGACCGCCCTGGCTTTGTGATGGATGGGCCTTGCGGCTGGGCCTTGGTGAATCTGCACCTTGGCTCCCTTGAAGCTGCCAATTCCCGGTTCAAACAGTGAGGGAAATTTGCTCAGCACTTGAGCACACAAATCACCATCCGCTGATGACAAAGCTTTGATATCGTACCATTTCCATTTTATTTTCTCGAGCCAACTCCTGCCGAATAACAATGGGCCGTTGCCCGGGATAATCCATAATGGTAGATCATGAACCGATCCCTCGTACGACACTCTTACTGCTGTACTACCGATCACTGGTATGAGCTCTTTGGTGTAGGTACGGAACTTCGCATTTATCGGACTCAGGTTGGGTCTCTCTGCCTTGGTCTCCCACAGCTTTTCGAAAGTCCTTTGGCTCATTATCGATTGACTCGCACCCGTGTCTAATTCCATGGATACCGGCACGCCGTTTAATTTTACCTCTATCATTATCGGTTGGATCTTTGTTAGGAACACACGTACGCTATACACTTCCTCCTCTGAGCACTCAAATATCTCTGGCTGCATCGCCAGATCCACGCTGAATTGATCATCATTGCTGCGGACACGTCCTCTGAAGATGCCCCGTCTTCGCAAACCCTCTGCATACATACTGCCTGAAGCGGCACTGATGAGCTCGGATTTGCGCCCGATGGCGGGCTTTGAGCGGCTCCCGTTCTCGCATACGCAATCGAGTAGGCCCTCGATGGCGAACTTTGAGCGGCTCTTGGTCTTGCAGATGCAGTCGAGTAGACCCTGCCATGTGCAGTTCTGCCAGCCGCTGATGCAATTTTGTGCACAGTACTTGCCGTGGAGTTCTTGTTTTGTCACAATATCTGCTTTGTGCTTTTCTGCATGGACATGCAAGCCTGGGCAATGGTGATAACCTTGCTGAGGTCCGGCATCTCCGCAGCCTACTTAAGCAGCTTACTTAAGATCGCCTCGTGGTTGACCCCGATCACGAAAAAGTCACGCAGCATGTCTTCCAACGCAAATTTGCAAGGCCCTGCAAGACGTCTCAGGTCGGCAACAAATGCTGCTATGTCCTGGCCTTCTGGACGAACGTGCATGTAGAAGCGATATCTGGATATGAGGATTCCTTCTGTGGGTTTAAGGTGTTCCCGAACTACAGCACACAGTTCTTTGTAATCCTTTTCTGTAGGAAGAGTGGGTGAGAGCAGACTCTTGATGAGTGCATAGGTCGTGGGGCCACAGACGGTGAGAAGAACTGCCCTGCGCTTCTCTGCATCCTTGTCTTTGTTTAGGTCGTTTGCCACGAAATATTGGTCAAGACGATCCGTGAAATCTCCCCAATCCTATCCCTCACTGAATCTCTCGAGAATTCCAACAGTACTCGATCATGCTGTGCTCGCCATACTTTTGCGTGGGTTCATTTTTGCCTCGTCGCCAGTTGTGGTGTGTGAAATGATACAATGAACTCCGTACTGTGAGCCAGTGACCAGGTGTAACCTGGTCAGTCTTTAATGACTTCCAGAAGTGAAGATACAAAGGTGAAGTTCAGGTTATATGCTGGGCCCGGCACGAGTGTACCTGTGACCCGAGGACCTCCGCCTGTAGTGCCCCTGGTGGTGGCAGACCTTATGTACTTACATTACACTTCACATGTTCGACCCTATGTAAACTTGAGGTCATCCAAAACTTGACCACCTATGTCCTAACTCACACCACGTCCCGTTCACCCATCATCATCATCATCATCGTAGGCAGTCCCTCGGAATCGAGGGAAGACTTGCTTCTACTCTTGAAAATGAGTCCTTAGGTGGCTGCACAGTCCAATCACCCATCACCATCTGTGCTCACTGACCTACATTGGCTCCCGGTTAACGAACGCCTCAATTTTAAAATACTCATCCTTGTGTTCAAATCCCTCTATGGCCTTGCTCTACCCTTTCTCTGTAATCTCCTCCAGACCCACAACCCCCCCGAGATGTCTGCGCTCCTCTAATTCTGCCCTCTTGAGCATCCCTGATTATAATCGCTCCACCATTGGCGGCCGTGCCTTCAGCTGCCGAGACCCTAAACTCTGGAATTCCCTCCTTTTAAACCTCTCCGTCTCTCTACCTCTCTCTTTCCTCCTTTTATGATGCTCTTTGACCAAGCTTTTAGTTATCTGTCCTAATATCTGTCCTAATATGTAGCTTGGTGTCAAATTTTGTTTGATAATGCTCCTGTGAAGCGCCTTGGGATGTTTTACTACATTAAAGGCGCTATTAAAAAAAAGTTGTTGTTGTTATCTTTGATGTGGTTATGCTCTTGTTGACTACGTGAACTAGATTTTTAACAATGCAACAATTGGGTTGTGGTTTGCGTCAGTTTATTGCAGGCTAGGTTTACACATTCTTTCTTCCAAAGCACTTTCCTATCAGAGTGTACTTGATCTGCTTTCTTATAATGTTTAAAATATTAAAATCTGACCAAAGTTGAATTTTAAAAACCCATGTCTTGCGACATTCTTATTACTAATCCTTTGGCTTGACGTAAAGAGTGTTACAATGCATTTCCTCCTTCCTTCTGTTGTGTCCTTAGATGCTCTAACAATGACCCCACGAGGCAGTGTGTTGTACTTGAACTGTAGTGACCTTAGTCCTTTATTAGTTAACTCCAGAGTGAGGATCACACCTGGTGGCCTGCCTTTTATACAAGTAACCTACAAGTTTCCCACTGCTGTGCCCTCTGGTGGCACACCTTGAGAGAGTAGCAACAGTAGCCATGTAGAATACATGACATCACTTGCCCCTGAGCCCTCAGTGCAAATTGCCTCTGCATTGACTGTGCTCTGGACTTAGCTCTATGTGGGTTTTGTCTGTTTGACCTCTGGCGGGCCGGCTCCACCTTGGGTGGGTAGTTGGTGCAGTAGCGTGCTGGTGGTTGCTGTTTGTGTGTTCCTGACCACTCCATTCTCTCCCCCGCCCGCCCCCTCCCCCCGCCCCCCACATTGACATTCATATACATTCAAGTTCAGGTAAGTGGGTTTTGCATTTTTTTTGTTGTTGTGGTTCCGTGGTGCGACAAGTACGTTAGATGCCTTGTCGATGCGGTGACCGGTGTGTGAGGACAAGCTAATTCCGGAGCTGCTGGGTGGTGTCCCTGCAGTCTGGTGGCGGCTCAGTGCCCGGTGCTGGCAGTGGGAACCCGGTTGGCTCGCATAGCTTGCTCTCGGGGCTGTTGCCATGGTCTCTAGCGTTGGGCGGGTGCACAGATGTCTGTGACCTTCCCCCCCGGTCCTTTCTTTACGCCCTGGGTCACAGCTGCTCCCTGAGGAGCTGTCGTCTAGCAATGCACAGGGAACTGCAGACTCGCTGGCCTAAGTTTGGAATCCTGGCTGGTGCTTGTTTTCTCTGGGGGAACAGTGGCGGGTGACCCTACATCTAGGGGTATATGGCCTTGGTGCAATCTGTTCCTTCAGGCTCGTGGCTGTTGGTGCCATCGGTTGCCTGAGAGATGGAGCCGACCCAGGGCATGGTATCAATACCGTTGCAGTTGCCCTGCTGAGGTCGCTTGCTTCGCAGCTCGTGTGTGTTGGCTGCTTGTGGCCACACTTCGTGGTGCCTGACTCTGGTCCCCCAGACGCAGGCTACTGCTCTGGGTAGCTCGCTGGACCTGTGTGCACCCGATGGGTGTCTGCCCGCTGCATTGGCTGCATGCAGTGGGAATCCTGCATCACACAGCTTTTCCTTGCCTATGATGGACACGATAGGGGTTCGATCACAATCGCGTGACTTTTCCTCGCTGGCTGCATGTATACAATACAGTTACACATTTTACATGATCAGTTACACACTTTACATAATCCGTTACACCTTTTGTCTCTAACTTACAATTACTGTTACATTGCTTAAATGTTTGTAACTGTCCCTTTAATTGTAGTGGGTTGCCGGCCTCCTTTAAGAGAGCCTTGCTTGCTTTACCCCAATCCGCTTCCTCGTTTGGTGCCATATGTTGCTCCATCAGCGCTGCACCTCGTGGTCTGGTCGTGGCCATCTTTTTCTTCAGCGCATCACCTCGTGGTTCGTGCGCCATCTTTCCGTCGTCCACGATGTCTACTGCGGTGATCCTCTTCTCCCTGGGTTCTGCCTCCGCAGTTGGGAAGTCATTTCTGGATCCTCCGGAGTCCTGCCACTGGAGCCTGGAAGGTGCATTCGGGTCGTCTCAGCTGGATCATCTCCACGCAGTCGTGCTGAGCGGTCTGTGTCTCGGATGCCGTGCTGGTCTGCTCTTCGGTGCCGGGTTCACCCTCAGGTGAGGGCTTGCTTTGCCTCTGAGCGCTGAGGGCTTCGATCACTGGAGGGGTGAAGTCTTCCCACTTCCAATGGATCTTCTCCATCTATCTTCTGCCGAGTAACGTTGGTCCATCATCTGCAACAATCCACAGAGGTAACGTGCACCGCGCCATCATGGAGTACCTTTACATTCACACTACCAACGACTGGGATGATTTCATTGGTGTAGGTGAGCAGCTTTGCCTGAACCGGGGCCAACTCTGGTCGTTCAGCCGGATTGTCCCATAGCCTCACTGACTGGCTCGTCCCCGTGATCACTTCCATGAAGACTGGACTTCCTTCTATCTCAACTTCCATCTTCAGCAGGGAGCACTCGGTGTTGCAGGTAAACATGCTATGTACCTCCCCATGAGACTGGGCTGCCTCTCTGTCTAACAATTGATAATCCACACTGGATTCATGGCCATCTGCGGACTCCTCATTGACACAGTGAGTCCTATTTCTCTAACACATTCTCTGGAGGTGGCCCTTTGTGCTGCAGCCTTTGCAACCATAGTCTTTAAAACAGCACTGGTGAGCCCTATGATTCCCTCCGCAACGCCAACATGATGCTACTTGATTAGCCTCCCTCGGCGGACTGAGTTAAGGGACTTGGGGCCTGTTCTCTCTTCCCTGAAAGGATTCGCGCTCTACAGTCCAGTACCTGAACGGTGCCACTCTGTGCACAGTACCTGCCAGGTTTGAGTCCTGAGGGTGAGACATCTGCCTAGAGCCGCAGGTCCAGGTCATGAATGACTGGCTCACAGAGATGGCCTTCTGCAGTGTGACTGTGGTATCAACTGACAGTAGCTTGTGAAGAAGGCCCTCATGGCCAATTCCAATGACAAAAATGTCCCGCAACGCTTCGTTGAGGTGGGTGCCGAACTCGCACGGTGCCACCAGCCTCCTGAGGTCTGCGGCGTACTTTGCGACTTCCTGGCCTTCAAGCCGTCGGTGGGTATAGAACCGGCGTCTGCCTGTGAGGATGCTCTCCTTGGGCTTGAGTTGCTCCTGGATCAGGGTTACGAACTCCTTGTACGACTTGGTCGTTGTCTTCGCTGGTGCCGGCAAGTCCCTGACGAGGCCATAGATGTTGGGCCCACAACTGGTTAGCAGGATATTGCAGCACTTATCAGCCAGTATGGCAGGGTCATTTCCTGCTGGGTCGTTTGCTGTGAAGAAGTGTTCTAGCCTCTCCACAAAGGCGTCCCAATCATCACCATCAGCGAACTGCTGCAACGTACCAAGGGTAGCCATTTCCACGCGAAAGTTCGTAATCTCGTCGCCAGTTGTTGTGTCATTAGATGCTCAAACAATGACTCCACGGCAGTGTGTTGTACATAAAATGTAGTGACCTTAGTCCTTTATTAGTTAACTCCAGAGTGAGGATCACACCTGCTGGCCTGCCTTTTATACTAGGCCAGGCAACCTGTACAGGAAACCTACGAGTCTCCGACTGCTGTGCCCTCTGGTGGCACACCTTGAGATAGTACCAACAGTAACCATGTAGAATACATGACACCTTCCTCAACGACCTGCTCCAACCACTGCAAATAACTAGCGCTGCCCAGTTGCAGTATTCGTGTAACCACCATGCCATGTAAATGGGAATGTAGATATTCCGAAATCGCCAATGGCATTGCTGTTGGGGGGGGGGGGGCAAAAATGCAACTAGTTTGCAAAGCCGGGCTAAACAGATAAATAAAGTGTGAAAATTCAGATCAGATCGAGATGAAAACTAAGAGAATTTTTACTGGTTTGGCCTGCAAGCATTGATGAATGCGAAGGTTCTCTTGCTGCCAGCAGGTAACAGGAAAATACCAACTATAATTTTTGTGTTCAAATAAAACCAAAGCAAGAGCACAAGTTAAAAGCAACGTGTTCAGAAATTGTGCTCATGTTGGTGTTGAGCATGTCTTTGGTTCTGTCTCCACGAAGGAAGACACAAATAACCTTCCGAAAGAACTCGGGGACCGAGAGCCTAGTGAGAAGGAGGAACTGAAGGATATCCTTATTAGGTGGGAAATTGTGTTCGGGAAATTGAAGGGATTGAAGGCCGATAGATCCCCGGGGCCTGATAGTCTGCGTCCCAGAGTACTGAAGGAAGTGGCCCTAGAAATAGTGGATGCATTGGTGATCATTTTCCAACAGTCTATCGACTCGGGATCAGTTCCTATGGACTGGAGGGTAGCTAATGTAACACCACTTTTTAAAAAGGGAGGGAGAGAGAAAGCGGGTAATTATAGACCGGTTAGCCTGATATCAGTGGTGGGGAAAATGTTGGAATCAATTATTAAGGATGAAATAGCAGCGCATTTGGAAAGCAGTGACAGAATCAGTCCAAGTCAGCACGGATTTATGAAGGGGAAATCATGCTTGACAAATCTTCTGGACTTTTTTGAGGATGTAACTAGTAGCATGGAGAAGGGAGAACCAGTGGATGTGGTGTATTTGGACTTTCTAAAGGCTTTTGACAAGGTCGCACACAAGAGATTGGTGTGCAAAATCAAAGCACATGGTATTGGGGTAATATACTGAAGTGGATAGAGAACTGGTTGGCAGACGGGAAGCAGAGCGTCAGGGTAAAGGGTCCTTTTCAGAATGGCAGGCAGTGACTATTGGAGTGCCGCAGGACTCAGTGCTGGGACCTCCGCTCTTTACAATATACGTCAATGATTTGGATGAAGGAATTGAGTGTAATATCTCCAAGTTTGCAGATGACACTAAACTGGGTGGTGGTGTGAGCTGTGAGGGGGACGCTAAGAGACTGCAGGGTGACTTGAACAGGTTAGGTGAGTGGGCAAATGCATGGCAGATGCAGTATAATGTGCATAAATGTGAGGTTATCCACTTTGGGGGAAAAACGCAAAGACAGAATGTTATCTGAGTGGTGGCAAATTAGGAAAAGGGGAGGTACAACGAGACCTGGGTGTCATGGTTCATCAGTCATTGAAAGTTGGCATACAGGTACAGCAAGCGGTAAAGAAGGCAAATGGTATGTTGGCCTTCATAGCTAGGAGATTTGAGTATAGGAGCTGGGAGGTCTTACTGCAGTTGTACAGGGCCTTGGTGAGGACTCACCTGGAATATTGTGTTCAATTTTGGTCTCCTAATCAGAGGAAGGACGTTTTTGCTATTGAAGGAGTGCAGCGAAGGTTCACCAGACTGATTCCAGGGATGGCAGGACCGACATATCAGGAGAGACTGGATCGACTGGGCCTTTATACACTGGAGTTTAGAAGGATGAGAGGGGATCTCATAGAAACATACAAGATTCTGATGGGACGGGACAGGTTAGATGCGGGTAGATTGTTCCTGATGTTAGGGAAGTCCAGAACCAGGGGACACAGTCTTAGGATAAGGGGTAGGCCATTTAGGACTGAAATGAGGAGAAACTTCTTCACTCAGAGAGTTGTTAACCTGTGGAATTCCCTGCCGCAGAGAGTTGTTGATGCCAGTTCATTGGATATATTCAAGAGGGAGTTAGATATGCCCCTTACGGCTAAAGGGATCAAGGGGTATGGAGAGAAAGCAGGAAAGGGGTACTGAGGGAATGATCAGTCATGATCTTATTGAATGGTGGTGCAGGCTCGAAGGGCCGAATGGCCTACTCCTGCACCTATTTTCTATGTTTTCTATGTTGACTGTATTTTATACGGTAGAGATTTAAGATGAAATCCTCCCCAATGGCTCAATTGGCCCAAATTACATAGGATAGGATATACAGCACACAAACAGGCCATTCTATCCCTCTGGAAATAAATCCTAGTGCTTGGTTTGCTTTTCTTATGGCCTTGTTAACCTGTGTTGCAACTTTTAGTGATTTGTGTATTTGTACTCCGAAATCCCTTTGTTCCTCTACCCCACCCAGACTCGCACGCTCCCAGTAATAAGTGACCTCCCTATTCTTCCTAATACCTCACATTTAACTGTGTGGAACTTCATTTGCCAATTATATGCCTATTCTGCAAGTTTATTAATGTCCTCCTGTAATTTGTTGCAGTCCTCCTCAGTACTGACTATCCCCCAATTTGATGTCAACCGCAAATTCAGAAATTGAGTTTTTGATTCTAATATCTAAATCGTTGCTATAAATTGTGAACATCAGTAGTCCCAACGTTGATCCTTGTGGAACACCACTACCCACCTTCTGCCACTGTGAATTTTGACCCTACTCTCTGCTTTCTGTCTTGAAGCCAGCTAGCTATCCATTTGTCCCCTGACTCCACATTCTCTCACCTTGTTCTTCAGTCCATTATGGGGTACCATATTGAAGGCCTTTTGAAAACCCAGATAAATGAACATAAGAATTAGGAACAGGAGTAGGCCATCTAGCCCCTCGAGCCTGCTCCGCCATTCAACAAGATCATGGCTGATCTGGCTGTGGACTCAGCTCCACTTACCCGCCCGCTCCCCGTAACCCTTAATTCCCTTATTGGTTAAAAATCTGTGATTGGAATACATTCAATGAGCTAGCCTCAACTGCTTCCTTGGGCAGAGAATTCCACAGATTCACAACCCTCTGGGAGAAGAAATTCCTTCTCAACTCGGTTTTAAATTGGCTCCCCTGTATTTTGAGGCTGTGCCCCTAGTTCCAATCTCCCCGACCAATGGAAACAACCTCTCTGCCTCTATCTTGTCGATCCGTTTCATTATTTTAAATGTTTCTATAAAATCATCCCTCATCCTTCTGAACTCCAACGAGTAAAGACCCAGTCTACTCAATCTATCATCTTAAGGTAACTCCCTCATCTCCGGAATCAGCCTCGTGAATCGTCTCTGTACCCCCTCCAAAGCTAGTATATCCTTCCTTAAGTAAGGTGACCAAAACTACACGCAGTACTCCAGGTGCGGCCTCACCAATACTCTATACAGTTGCAGAAGGACCTCCCTGCTTTTGTACTCCATCTCTCTCGCAATGAAGGCCAACATTTCATTCGCCTTCCTGATTACCTGCTGCATCTGCAAACTAACTTTTTGGGATTCATGCACAAGGACCCCCAGGTCCCTCTGCACCGCAGCATGTTGTAATTTCTCCCCATTCAAATAATATTCCCTTTTACTGTTTTTTTTTCAAGGTGGATGACCTCACATTTTCCGACATTGTATTCCATCTGCCAAACCTTAGCCCATTCACTTAACCTATCTAAATCTCTTTGCAGCCTTTCTGCGTCCTCTACACAACCCGCTTTCCCACTAATCTTTGTGTCATCTGCAAATTTTGTTACACTACACTCTGTCCCCTCTTCCAGGTCATCTATGTATATTATAAACAGTTGCGGTCCCAGCACCGATCCCTAACCACCGATTTCCAACCCGAAAAGGACCCATTTATCCCGACTCTCTGCTTTCTGTTCGCCAGCCAATTCTCTATCCATGCTAATACATTTCCTCCGACTCTGCGTACCTTTATCTTCTGCAGTAACCTTTTGTGTGGCACCTTATCGAATGCCTTTTGGAAATCTAAATACACCACATCCATCGGTACACCTCTATCCACCATGCTCGTTATATCCTTAAAGAATTCCAGTAAATTAGTTAAACATGATTTCCCCTTCATGAATCCATGCTGCATCTGCTTGATTGCACTATTCCTATCTAGATGTCCCGCTATTTCTTCCTTAATGATAGTTTCAAGCATTTTCCCCACTACAGATGTTAAACTAACCGGCCTATAGTTACCTGACTTTTGTCTGCCCCCTTTTTTAAAAGGCGTTACATTAGCTGCTTTCCAATCTGCTGGTACCTCCCCAGAGTCCAGAGAATTTTGGTAGATTATAACGAATGCATCTGCTATAACATCCGCCATCTCTTTTAATACCCTGGGATGCATTTCATCGGGACCAGGGGACTTGTCTACCTTGAGTCTCATTAACCTATCCAGCACTACCTAGTGATAGTGATTGTCTCAAGGTCCTCCCTTCCCACATTCCTGTGACCAGCAACTTTTGGCATGGTTTTTGTGTCTTCCACTGTGAAGACCGACGCAAAATAATTGTTTAAGGTCTCAGCCATTTCCACATTTCCCATTATTAAATCCCCCTTCTCATCTTCTAAGGGACCAACATTTACTTTAGTCACTCTTTTCCATTTTATATATCTGTAAAAGCTTTTACTATCCATTTTTATGTTTTGCGCAAATTTACCTTCGTAATCTATCTTTCCTTTCTTTATTGCTTTCTTAGTCATTCCTTGCTGTCGTTTAAAATTTTCCCAATCTTCTAGTTTCCCACTAACCTTGGCCACCTTATACGCATTGGTTTTTAATTTGATACTCTCCTTTATTTCCTTGGTTATCCACGGCTGGTTATCCCTTCTCTTACCGCCCTTCTTTTTCACTGGAATATATTTTTGTTGAGCACTATGAAAGAGCTCCTTAAAAGTCCTCCACTGTTCCTCAATTGTGCCACCGTTTAGTCTGTGTTTCCAGTCTACTTTAGCCAACTCTGCCCTCATCCCACTGTAGTCCCCTTTGTTTAAGCATAGTATGCTCGTTTGAGACACGACTTCCTCACCCTCAATCTGTATTACAAATTCAACCATACTATGATCACTCATTCCGAGAGGATCATTTACTAGGAGATTGTTTATTATTCCTGTCTCATTACACAGGACCAGATCTAAGATAGCTTGCTCCCTTGTAGGTTCTGTAACATACTGTTCTAAGAAACAATCCCTTATGCATTCTATGAATTCCTCCTCCAGGCTACCCCGTGCGATTTGATTTGACCAATCGATATGTAGGTTAAAATCCCCCATGATTACTGCCGTTCCTTTTTCACATGCCTCCATTATTCCCTTGATTATTGCCCTCCCCACTGTGAAGTTATTATTTGGGGGCCTATAAACTACACCCACCAGTGACTTTTTCCCCTTACTATCTCTAATCTCCACCCACAATGATTCAACATTTTGTTCATTAGAGCCAATATCGTCTCTCACAACTGCCCTGATATCATCCTTTATTAACAGAGCTACCCCACCTCCTTTTCCTTCTTGTCTATCTTTCCGAATCGTCAGATACCCCTGTATGTTTAATTCCCAGTCTTGGCCATCCTGCAACCATGTTTCTGTAATGGCCACCAAATCATACCCATTTGTAATGATTTGTGCCGTCAACTCATTTACTTTATTTTGAATGCTGCGTGCGTTTAGGTAGAGTGTTTTAATACTAGTTTTTAAACCATGATTTTTAGTTTTGACCCCTCCTGCAGCCTCTTTATATTCAGTGGCCCTTTTTGTTTTTTGCCTTGGGTTTCTCTGCCCTCCACTTTTACTCATCTCCTTTCTGTCTTTTGCTTTTGTCTCCTTTTTGTTTCCCTCTGTCTCCCTGCATTGGTTCCCATCCCCCTGCCATATGAGATTGAGCAATACAATCCTGTGAAGTGCTAGGTTTGCTCATTTGTCTGCCTGACCATAGCAGGTTCTTTACAATTTGTCCCGTATCCTTGGAGCAAGGAGGGAAAGATCAATCCCAAATTTCCATCCCCAGATGCAAACCAATGATTCCTACGAGAACGTGTTTGAATGGGGACAGGAGTGAGGAGAGGACCGGTCTAAGCTGTGGTCCCAACTGCTGTCCAATGGCTTGCTAACACTTGGATACTTTGGTGAGACACAGGAGGATGGTTTGTGTCCACAGAATCAGTACCTGACATCAGAAGAGGGGAGAAAGTTGGGCGAATCGTATTTAATCTTTACAGAGATTCATTTCTGTTAGCACAAGTTCCCCAATCCCGAGCTCTCGGCAGGGGTCGGAGAATGGCAACCACAGTGCTGGGACTGCGGGAGTGCTGAATTACCCCCTACACTGTAATAGAAAGCAAGGTATGAAAACTGCATAGAATTTCACTATTTGAAGCTCATCATTTTTTCGAGGAAGAAAAAGAACATCAAAGTAATAGCAGGTCGAGCGTCCGAATTCCGGAAACCTCGGGACCGAGGCCGTTCCGGATTTTGGAACATCTTTGCCCGGGCCGAGGTAGGTGGGGTCGGCCCGCTGAGGTAAGGGGGAGGGGGGGAACAAGGGGGAGGGATCCATGGTGAGGTCGGGCCGCCAAGGCAGGGGAAGTCTGGATTCCATAACATTTTCCGGTTTCTGGACGATCCCGCCACGGATCGGCCCAGTGTCCGGATTCCGGAACATTCCGAATTTTGGAACTCTGGATTTCGGATGCTCAACCTGTATAGACAAATCAATAATTGTTTTCTTTTTTTATCGATACCTAGTGAAAGAAATGTAAAAAAATAAAGAATTACTTACATTTATATAGTGCCTTTCATGACCACCTGACGTTTCAGTATTTTTTGGAGTACAGTCACTCTTGTAATGTGAGAAACGCAGCAGCCAATTAATATCACAGCAATGTGATATTGACCAGATAAACTGTTTTTGTTATGTGATTGAGGGATAAATATTGGCCAGGACACCAGGGAGAACTCCTCTGCTGTTCTTCGAAATAATGGGATCTTTTATGTCTACCTGAGCGAACAGACAGGCCTTGGTTTAACATCTCATCCAAAAGATGGCAGGCAGCTCTGACAGTGCAGCACTCCCTCAGCACTGCACTGGAGTGTCATCCTACTGCTCTAGACACTGGAGTGGGATTTGAACCTACAACTATATGACTCTGAGGTAAGTGTGCTGCCCACTGAGCCACTAGCTGACATTCTAATGTAACTGATGTAATGTACTCCACTTGTCTGGCTATGCTCTTGATCCAATACCCAATCTGACTGACATTTCTGTCTCGTGTGGTCAAGTTTAACCAGTTCTTAGTTGGGCTACTGGTGAGAATTGCTCAATTTTAAGGCTAAGGAAAAATGGCCAAGATCTGTTCTGTCTGATATAACCCCGTATCACGTTGGACAATTCTGGAGCAGCAATGGTAAATTTAGCATGTCTGCCCCTTACTAATGGAAGAAACATGTGCCAAGCAGCAATGGGACCCTGGAAAGGGGGAAAGATATTTAAGATGTGGAAGAAGAATGTGCATTTAATGAGTTGTACATATTTTTAGTGCTGGATATCTTCACGCAGGCACGGCACACCAGTATTAACTGGAGATTATCACCTTCAAACTGAAGAGTGGAACTCAGTTTAAAAAAGAATGAGCAGAGATATGATCCAATCAGTCAGTAAGTTGTCGTCACCAGACTGACCACAGATACGATATGATTTGCTCTTAATCTCTTTGGGTTCCCTCAGCTGTCTCTCTGTGTCACTCTTCCATTCACGATTTCACACACTTAATCGCACTATATCGGCGGTGGTTATTTATGTTTTTCTCTTCTCCATTTGGCCCTTTCCCGCTTTCAGTGATACTAATCTTCGACGACAAAGAAAAAAAAAAAGACTTGCGTTCCATAGCACCTTTGATGACTTCATGACATCCCAAAGCGCTTTACAGAAAATGAAATATTCCTGAAGTCACTGTTGTTATGTAGGAAGCGTGGAAGCCAATTTGCACACAGCAAGGTCTCATGAACAAACAGCTTGCATGCTCTGTTCATAGAAACATAGAAACATAGAAAATAGGTGCAGGAGCAGACCATTCAGCCCTTCTAGCCTGCACTGCCATTCAATGAGTTCATGGCTGAACATGAAACTTCAGTACCCCCTTCCTGCTTTCTCGCCATACCCCTTGATCCCCCGAGTAGTAAGGACTTCATCTAACTCCCTTTTGAATATATTTAGTGAATTGGCCTCAACTACTTTCTGTGGTAGAGAATTCCACAGGTTCACCACTCTCTGGGTGAAGAAGTTTCTCCTCATCTCGGTCCTAAATGGCTTACCCCTTATCCTCAGACTGTGACCCCTGGTTCTGGACTTCCCCAACATTGGGAACATTCTTCCTGCATCTAACCTGTCTAAACCCGTCAGAATTTTAAACGTTTCCATGAGGTCCCCTCTCATTCTTCTGAACTCCAGTGAATACAAGCCCAGTTGATCCAGTCTTTCTTGATAGGTCAGTCCCACCATCCCAGGAATCAGTCTGGTGAATCTTCGCTGCACTCCCTCAATAGCAAGAATGTCCTTCCTCAAGTTAGGAGACCAAAACTGTACACAATACTCCAGGTGTGGCCTCACCAAGGCCCTGTACAACTGTAGCAACACCTCCCTGCCCCTGTACTCAAATCCCCTCGCTATGAAGGCCAACATGCCATTTGCTTTCTTAACCGCCTGCTGTACCTGCATGCCAACCTTCAATGACTGATGTACCATGACACCCAGGTCTCGTTGCACCTTCCCTTTTCCTAATCTGTCACCATTCAGACAATAGTCTGTCTCTCTGTTTTTACCACCAAAGTGGATAACCTCACATTTATCCACATTATACTTCATCTGCCATGCATTTTCCCACTCACCTAACCTATCCAAGTCACTCTGCAGCCTAATAGCATCCTCCTCGCAGTTCACACTGCCACCCAACTTAGTGTCATCCGCAAATTTGGAGATACTGCATTTAATCCCCTCGTCTAAATCATTAATGTACAATGTAAACAGCTGGGGCCCCAGCTGTTTACATTACAGTCTTCTTGCCCTAACACGCACTGTTATTGCGTACAGACCACATATTACTTTGTTGGTCACTCTGACCTTCCAGCTGTCCTTCAAGACACAATGGATTCCAAAAGTATCTAGCCTCTTCTTCTATGACCTCAGTCTCAGCACCATACAGAAGTGTCGACTAGACACTCGCCTCACATACTCTTCCTATAATAACCCAAGACATGGCTCTTCTCTTCCAGAGTGGTTTCTATAATCCACCAAAATATTTCAGCCACAGCATTGTGTCTCTTCCCCTTCATTAGACAGAAAATTTTGCAGGTACAAACTCATCTGTCACCTCCTCCTTCGAACCACCGAGGCTGACTTTTCTCATTCTTACTTCTTCCTCCGGTGCCTTTCCTTATACATAAGAATTAAAAGCAGGAGTAGGCTATGTGGACCCTTTGAGCCTGCTCCGCCATTCAATATGGTCATGGCTGATCTTGGACCTTCACTTTTCCGCCCTAACCCTATATCCCCTGATTCCCTTAGTGTTCAAAAATCTATCGATCTCAGTCTTGAATATACTCAACGACTGAGCATCCACAACCCTCTGGGATAGACAATTCCAAAGATTTACAACCATTGGTCCCTGTAAGGTTTTGTTGGTGGGCTGGCCCTTTAACTGACCTCCAGAGGCCTCATGGTTCTAGACTCTCCAGTCAAGGGAAACCGCCTTTTGTTAGCAAAGAATGATGAATAAGAAGCCAATGATTTCCCAGGTAAGCCTATATCACAAACCATCAAGGCAATGATCAACAGATCAGTTACGAAAACTGAAAAACTGCTCCTTTTAAGAGATGGGTGTGAGTGACTAAATCCCTATAAAGATATTACACTTTCCTTCACAATTCGTAGAGACAAGAATGAAAGAATCAATGGTGGTTATGTCCCTACTCAGAGCGAATATCATTTATTTCTCTGTATGATGATTGCTTAAGACATTGAAAGTGTCAAGACTTGGTCGGACTCAATAAAGGTTATTTGCAACCAAGATTGGTGTCAAGTCTAAGAACTTCACAATAATAAGAGAGGAGCATCTGTGTGCAAGACAAGGATGTATTGAGGAGGTTAACATGGATCTGATAGTCACTGTGTCTAGGCTGAGGTGTAGGTAAACTGGCAAGGAGCAACAAACAGAGCAGTTAGATAGACTTCAGTGCGCTAAAGGACTCAGCAGAGAAGGTTTAATTAGCGTGAGTGGATGGGTATTTGCCCTACTTTCTGATCTGGCTAACCTTGGAGATGTAGGGAAGCTATGAGATACCTACTATGACAAGACAGTGAGGGAAATGCTCAGCCCAAAGGGAAAGACAGGGCAGGAGAAATGGTTTAAGTCATTTTCTGTCTGTCAGCGAATGGTAAGGAAAGCAAGATGATGGAAAGGAGGCGAACTTTCTGAGTACTTCTCTGGAGTGAGGAACCTTGCCTGCTACCAATGCATATCGGAGAATTGCGTGATTTTCTGACAATTGATTTGAGCAGGTGGAAAATTGCAGTCGGTGAACAGTGTTGTTCCTGCCATGTGTGGGCTTCCTCGTCACCACCACATTGGGAAAATGTAGACTGAAATGTAGACAACTACCTAAAATGTGAAATGCAAATGAGGTAATAATGCAAAAACTTGGATTAAAAACAGGCATTTAGCCTATAGCTCAGAAACAATTCAGCTCCAAGATGATCAAATTGTGCAAAGTATCAAAATGGCTAAGCTGCTGATACAATGATGAGTCCTCTGCAATTGGTTCGGGTTGAATAGTACGGCTTTTGAAATTCAATTTAGGCCGTGGAGTTTTAAAGATCGGTGTAATGTATGCATCTGTGAGTATGCTCACAGGTTTGTGGAGCTGTTGCATTGTGAGTGGCTTAAACAGTCGCGTGATGTTCACAAGACTCAATAAAACCCCAGCCAGTTGGGTTCGGGGGATGGGGCAGGTGGTTGTGAGCCTGGCGGATGAACTGATAATGTGTAATGTGATTGTTAAACCTTTTGCTAATAAACCAGCTAGTTCTTAATAGCAATGTGTTGCAATGAATTCTTGACCTTTCATGACCTCTGGATGTCCCGGGGTGCTTTGCAGTCAGTGAAGTATTTTGGATAGAGTGGATAGGATGGATCTATTTCCCTGAGCAGAGGTGTCAACAACCAGTGGGAATCGATTTAAAGTACTTGTAGGAGGTTTACCGGAGATTTGAGGGGAAATTTCTTCACCCAGAGGGTTGTGGGGATCTGGAACTCACGACCTGAAAGGGTAGTAGAGACAAACGCCCAGCTCTAATTTTAAGGTTATGCCCCCTTGTTCTGGACTCCCCCTTGTTCTGGACTCCCCGCCCCCAACCAGAGGGAATAGTTTCACTCTATCTACCCGATCAAATCCTTGAATCATATTAAACACCTCAATTAGATTGCCCCTTAATGCTCTATGCTCGAAGGGGTGAACTTCTGTGGGGGTTTCCTGCTCCTCCACCATATTTTGCCAGAAGAGCTGTGGAAACACCTGAAAAACAGCATAAACACTGAATCTATGGTGGACCAGCTCACAGAAATTTATCCCCTTGATGCAATCTGTATGAGGAGGGAACAATTATTTTTCAATCCTGATACAAATTCTCCCTTCCTCTACTTCCAGAGCCCCGATAATGCCTCTCTACACTTTGCCCTGTCATTTGGCAGCTGTGCCTTCAAAACACCTAAGCCCCACTCGGTGGAATTCCCTTCCTAATCTCCCCTGCCTCTCCACCTCCCACGCCTCCCTTAACATCCTTTTTTTAAACCCACCTCACCTCTCCTTTGGCTCGGTGTCAGTTTCCCTCCCGCCTCAGTGAAGCGTCCCGAGACATTTTTTTTTCGAAGGCACCGCTGTGTAAATGCAAGTTCTTGATTGTCAATGTTATCTCCCATTCAATTTTTTAAAACAAGATCCTGAATTGGTACTGATATTTGGGAGCTGAAACAGCCTCTGTCACAGAGATCTAGCAGTGGACAAGTAAATATCTGCCTTTGTTTATGAATCACTGGCTGATGTCTGATTGCTTCCCCCCCCCCCCCTCCTTCCACCCCATAATCCGACAACACATTTGTGAATGTCCATCAACTGGTCCTGTGAGATCACTGGACCGAGGGCTCTTGGGAACTTAGCCACTGTATCCATCGCCTATTATAGTATTGCTTGTCTGCATATAAGGCTGCAGGGGGATTACTTGACTAAGCAGAGAACTGAAAAGTGTGCTGTTCTCTTTCTTGAGATATCCTGTGCACGTCTTCTGACCTTCATTGCTGAGAGGTAAGTGTATAAAACTCTTAAAGAGAAATGCCCCATAAATTCCTTTCTACTTTTAAATCGTCCCAAATGCCTGCACAGCACACACAGGAGATTGCCTTGAGGGTTGGCTCTAAAGAACTGAGTTGTTATCGCTGCAAAAGACGTACCATGATTAAAAATGCGTATTTGAGGTCAATCATCTATTTGAGACGTTCATTAGCCTGGTATTATATACCTGCCGCTCTAATAAACAACAATAGATTTACTAAAGGAAAATACAGCACAAATCACTCTGTGTTAACCTTGGATCTCTAATTCGCACAGTAAGGTGATGAAACAGTGTACTGTACTGGAAAAGTCAGATCTTGTCCCAGTAGATGACTATTATACTGGCGAAGGTATGACCACACTTATTTTGACCTGATGATGCAACCTTTCTATTTATGGGGCGGAGAAATCGACGGAGGGATCATGTGCTGCTTGTGTGTAAGCCTCGGCTCATTTTAACGTACACAAAAACAAGTTATTAGGAAAATAAAACCACATCCAGATCGGAAGGCGTCCGGGCACTTATGTTTTTGAGGGACATCATGGTGTTTTAACTGCAGCTGAGGCTTTCATTCGAGAAGATAAAGTAAGCAACCCATCAAAATAACTGTCCAAATATAAAAATAGCTGACCAGCCTGTTTGTTTCATCTATGTGATACCCGACACTGACAGTATCGCAGTGCATGTACTCGTTTCTCCATCTGATCAACTCTTTTTGGTTTCTACTTTCATGGGGTCTATTTAAGTACTTTTTACTCACGCTGACTCCCCCTGCAATTTTTCAACTCCCTGCTCCTGGTTCGCACAAGATCTCCAAGAGGTTCGGCGAGTACCTTTCTTTCAAATCATTTTTAGTGTGGTAAGACGGCACAGAAAGAGTAACAGAAATCACTTGCTTTCATCACAGCTGCCCCGAACCGAATGCAAAGCATAATACCTGGCCAGAAGACCAAGTACTGAGGAAGGATTGAAGGATTGGGAATGGGAGCACTTTGACCATTACCAGACAGAACACAGTGATGGTAAGTCCATCTCTCATTTATTTTCGTGTCGTAAAATTGAAGAAAAAGAAACTCAAAATCTCTGCAAAACTGTGGTGTAAATACATCAAATCTGAATTGTAAACAAGAGAATACCCTGGTACAATTAATTTGATTCCTAAGAGGAGTCCCGTACATCGTGGAACTTTGGTGTTTATTTGGAATGAATTTAAGAGTTTCTTCCTGCTCAATATCTCAAATCTAAATAAATGGAATAACATCGATGGATAAATCATTTGCAATGTTTATTTGCAGCCCTTGTGTTACTTGAGCTATGTCATGTATGGTTAAGCAGTCCTTGGTCATCTTGCAGAGAAGTGGTGCCCACTGTGTAGCAGAATGCACCATCAGTAACAACAGAGCTCAGAATCACACAAAATGAAAATGATCCTGTGACAACTGTCAACCAGGGGCTGGTTAGCTGAAAGACAAATTCTCCCCTTATCTTTTAATTCATTGTCGCGGGCAAGTCATGCACGCGTGCAATTGCTTTTCGTAAGTAGTTAACTCACAGTTTGTGCCACAGTGCTACCTGTGCTTTAAAAGCAGATTTTCTGTTTTCACTGAACTATAAGGTGGCAAAGAGCATACGGTGGAGAATGGCGAAAGGCAGGGCTTGTTCGCGGTATGACTAACAACACAATATTCTGCATAAATTATGATTTTTAATGGCAAAATAGGTAAACTCACTGTTCAGCCAACCTTTGTACAGCTTCTATTTCTTCCTCAGGTAATGGAGGGTCTGTGTGGTTTTAAATTATACAGCAAAGAACGGAACGGGTTCAAACAATAGGAGCTACATATTGTATCTTTATGACATCATGAGGTGCAGTGCGGAAGTAGAGGGCAGTGATACACTCTCACTCGGGTATCTGATGATATGTGCATGGTATTCTGTGATGTTTAGCCAACTGCTACAAGATGCCATCTTTATTCCACAATATCCTACAGGCTTGGGGACAATATTGGTGTCCACTGTAATTTTAATGAATCCACTACTTTTTGACTTGGCTTCCTTGTCCAAGTAAGTTAAATATTATTTTTTTTTATTAGTTCATGGGATGTGGGCATCTCCAGCAAGGCCAGAATTTACTGCCCATCCATCTCTAATTGCCCTCGAAGGTGGCGGTGAGCCATCATTTCAGAGGGGGCAGTTAAGAGTCAACCACATTGCTGTGGGTTTGGAGTCACATATAGGTCAGACCAGGTAAGAATGGAAGATTTCCTTCCCTAAGGGACATTAGTGAACCAGATGGGTTTTTAACAACAGTCCAATAGTTTCATGGTCACCATTACTGACACTAGCTCTTTATTCTATATTTATTTAAGTGAATTTAAATTCCCCAGCTGCCGTGGTGGGATTTGAAAACACGTCTCCAGATCATTAGCCCAGGCCTCCGGATTACAACTTCAGTAACATAGCCACTATGCTAACGTATCCAGTAATGTTCTGATGACCTAATGCTGATCATATGGTAACATATCCTGTAGTCTCCTATGGTTCTCTGAAAATCCTTGTCCAAAACATGGTGATCATATGGTAACATATCCTGTCGTCTCATATGGTTCTCCGAAAATCCTTGTCCAAAACAAGGATCCAAATGTAAGTTTGATCATTATCTCATGTGCTTGTGTAAGGTCAGGTACAGACCATTTGAACTATTCCATATCCTCAGAGCCCAAAGGCAACAAAAGCTCATGCCGTTGACATTGATCCATAGCACCCAACTGTAAGACAATAGATGCAAAGCATTTCTTGTTGGAAATATTGCCAAGGCCACACTGAATTATAAACAGTTTCATTCCTGTTTTGGTTGGAATCAAGAAAGTTCTTGATGTTCTGCAGATGTTCATTTTACTCTTTTGGCCTGTTAATCCAGAAGCTGAATCCTGGTGTGAGACATTTAATGCAGTGAGATGAGAAGGAGGATGTCTGTAATGTTCTTCTCAACACTGGACCTGTAGTACTTGTAAATCTGGAGCACTTTGGAAAGTCTAAACAACTATGTCCTCCAAACAGAGATGGGATTAATTCTCTATAGTTCAGTGTATTGGCTCAAGGTGGAATTATACTTTTACAGTCCAAGGTTAGGGCTAGAAATTGGCCTTCTTTGCGTCTCCTGTTAGCGCCTCCGGGGGGGCGATAATGAGGCGCTACCGGCTCTGCGACTGGGCGCAGCGAGAGTACCGACGCCGGCGAACTTGCCGTGGAGGTTAGCAGCGGCGGTAACCCCCAGCGCCACGATCTCCTGTGCCTCGGAGATCGTGACGTCACCCTGCTGCGCGGCACCCCAGATACGAACTTCGGTTCCGTCCCTGCAGCATCGTCATGTGTCAACACCGACAGCTGCAGGAGGCGTTGTTCGGGAGACCAGCTGCTCGGGGAGCACTATTTAAAGGTAATGCCGCTAGCGTACAGTTAAAAATTTGTTTGTTGCCCTTGGGTAAATTTCTCCCCATTCTGTCATGCCGCGATTGATCAGCCCTGTACTCTGCGAGAGTGCTTGATGGCTGATCGTCACGGATCGCAGCCGGCGTCGGCAAGGAGGGGCATCGATTTCATGCAGAGCCTGCAACAATGGCCCTTCCCTTTAAGGGAGGGAACTAGCCTCCGATCCCGGCAGTGCAGTGCTGCATCACTACCGCTACTCTTGCCGGCTTTAGCGCTCCAAGGGAAGTGGTAGTGCTTGATTTAGTGCTCCACTTCCCTCCTGGAGCGCTAAACCGGAAGTTCGTGTCTGCTGGAATTGGGTAGCGCCCAGCGATTCTTTTGCGTTCTCGCAAAAGTTAGCACCCCAGAAGGGGGCGCCACGCAATGCCTCCCCCTGGGTCTTATTAGCTTATAGAAGCATTGTGTAGCCTTTTCTATTTTTCTTCATCAATGAAAATACCATAACACAGAACATGATGAGTGCTCTCCTTTTATTCAACTGTTTGTCCATTGTGTGTAAACTTTAGCTGTACATTTCCATTCTCAGCAGATTGAAGGTTAAAAGTCTTATTTGTTGAACTGGAAGATGACCAGTAAACTGCTTGACTATTTAGCTGTACATTTCCATTCTCAGCAGATTGAAGGTTAAAAGTCTTATTTGTTGCACTGGAAGATGGCCAGTAAACTGCTTGACTAACCCCAGCGAAGGTGGGAGGGGAGAGAGCAAACCATCTACCAGTAGAATTTGACCTATGTCGACCCTGACCAAAGAGTTGCACCACCCAATTTGAGGGAGCAAAGTCTGTCGAACAGATTGAAGACCAGCTGAACACTCTCTTTTCCGAATGACGTGTGTTGAACGGCCGTCAACAATTTTCAAGAATTACAAATTGAGCAGATTGCAGCACATTTGCGTCCCGGCATGACTGCAATAAACAAATTGGAGATTTTCTTTCTTATTCGCCCGGTACAATCTTGCCTCCAAGGCGCATTTAGGGTGGATCTCAGGTGTTGTTCTGCACACTTGGAGGGATCACAAGAGAGTTCCAGATATAGTAGTGAAGGCATAATCCCTGGAATCGTGTCAGAAACAATTTGATGCTAAAATAGGGAAATGTTAGGGGTTTTCTGGTTAGGTTAACAAAGATGGGCTGAATGGCCTTCCTCATCTGTAAATATTGGTGATCCTGAAATCTTTGGCTGGATTTTGTCCACTTATTTTTGTACTACAGTTGTACAGGGTTGTGACTTCTGTGCCATTTTATATAAAATTTACTTCAGAAAACCAGTTGCAGCTGTGGCTCAGTGGGGAGCACTCTCGCCTCTGAGTCAGAATATTGGTGGGTTCAAGTCCCACTCCAGAGACTTGCGTACAAAAATCTAGGCTGGGGAGTGCTGCACTGTCGGAGGGGCCATCTTTTGGATGAGATGTTAAACCAAAGTCCCTGCTCTTCTCAGGTGGACGTAAAACATTCTATGACACTATTTCGAAGAAGAGCAGGGGAGTTATCCCTCGGGTCCTGGCCAATATTTATCCCTCAATCAACATCACTAAAACAGATTATCTGGTTATTATCACATTGCTGTTTGTGAGAGATTGCTGTGCGCAAGTTAGCCACTGCGTTTCCCACATTACAACAGTGACTACGCTTCAAAAGTAGTTCATTGATTGTAAAGCGCTTTCGGACGTCCTCAGGTTGTGAAAGGCGCTATATAAATGCAAGTCTTTTCTTTTAGTTCAAAAGAGGTCCTAATGGCTCAGTGGGTAAATCCATTACTTTGTGTGTACATGAGCCTGGTGGATCTCCAGTATGTGCCCAGTTAGCTAATCTTGGCCAAGGTGTTGTTTACAATTGGCCTCAGTGATTTAGCCTAGAGAATGAGAAAGAGCCAGAGATTCTGACCCTGATCGCCATCCAGTGTTTGCTACTGGTACACGTGTGCAGATGTCTGTTGACAACCAGGGTCAGGCCTAACTGCGTTGGCTATTTGGCTTGAATAGCCTGCTGAACTCAGTCCAGATTCTCACACAAAGAATGATAGCTTGGGTGGGGTATTAAAAGATGGTCAGCATCTGTGGAATCAGGACCAGCAAGGGTTGGTGTCCTGAGGAGGAAATTGGAAAGAAAAAGATCTTTAAATGAAAAGAAAGTATCACTGAATCCTCCATTCTACATGATGGTGAGGCTAAACCTTTGCGAGATTAAGCAATGCTTCATCAAGTCTTTGACTGTTTTGATCTAAGCTGAATTAAGCCAACTGAAGCGATAGACTGGGTGCAAACCATTTGCCCGGCACTAGTATAGCCCTCAGTGTTTATACATCTATTTACTCAGGGGCAGGTTCAAATCTAATATTGTAGTTATACTACAGTTACTGCAGTATCAATCGAATTAGCAGATCTACTGTACACAGTGGGTTGTGGGCACAGAATCATAGAAATTTACAGCACAGAAGGAGGGCATTTGGCTCATCACCTCGATTTCAAACTTCTCATCTGTTTTCAAATCCCTCCACAGCCTCGCCCCTCCCTATCTCTGGAATCTCCTCCAGCCCACAACCCCCCAAGATGTCTGCGCTTCTCGAATTCTGCCGTCTTGAGCATCCCCGATTATAATAGCTCAACCATTGATGGCCGTGCCTTCTGTTGCCTGGGCCCCAAGCTCTGGAACTCCCTCCCTAAACCTCTCCGTCTCTCTACCTCTCTTTCCTCCTTCAAGATGCTCCTTAAAACCTACCCCTTTGACCGAGCTTTTTGGTCACCTGCCCTAATTTCTCCTTATGTGGCTCGGTGTCAAATCCTTTATCTCATAATACTCCTGTGAAGCGCTTTGGGACGTTTCACTATGTTAAAGGCGCTATTTAAATACACGTTGTTGTTGTTGAGGCAAATATGCTGTCCCGCCTCTAACACTAGGCAGGATCGATGAACCTGATGTGTGTTTCTCCTTTCCAGTCCTAGATTTCCTGTCCATGGATATTTACATGGCTGTTTGTGGGAGCTTGCTGTGTGCAAATTGGCTGCTGCATTTCCTACATTACAAAAGTGACTACACTTAAAAAAAAGTACTTCATTGGTTGTAAAGCGCTTTGAGATGTCTGGTGGTCATGAAAGGCACTATATAAAGGCAAGTCTTTATTGTACTATAGTTATATTGTACAAACACCAGGACTGGTGAGGGAGGTAATTCAGCCCATCTAGCTCATTCATACGAACAATGAAGAACAGTCTATGCCACACAATTGCAATGCCTTATGCATCCCACTGAATATTCCCCATCCCACTGAAAACCATGTCATCGCCTCAGAGAGACAAGAAACCAGATAAAGACCCAGTGGGGGCGGTGGAGACGGGAGTGGGAAGAAGTCTGGAAACTGCCACTCCAACTCCCTTGGGTAATCAGAATTAGTCCAGGAGACCACGCTGGCCCTGATTTTGTATAAGCTGATCTCCGCATCAGCCAGAAACAGGTCCAGCTCTCGCTTGAAGGAGTTCAGTGAATTGACGTCCACCGCACGAGATGACAACCTGTCCCACAGGTCCAGAATTCTTGAGGAAAAGAACCACCTCCTGACATCTCCCCTTGTTCTGGCCTTTCATAACTTGAGATAGTGACCCCTTGGTTTTCGCTAACCTATTAGTTGAAACAAACTCTCTACACAAACACAATCAATTCCTATCATCTTATAAATCTCAATCAAATCACTCCCAAACTAAGCTTCTCGAAACAACAACAACAACAATAGCAACAACTTTTATTTATATAGCAACTTTAACGTAGTAAAACGTCCCAAGGCGCTTCTTGAAGTATTACAAGAAAAAACAGATACATTTGATACCGAGCCACAAAAGAAGAAATTAAGGCAGAACACTAAAAGCTTGGCCAAAGAGGTAGGTTTTAAGGAATGTCTTAAAGGAGGAAAGAGAGGCGGCGAGGTTTAGGGAGGGAGTTCAAGAGCTTGGGGCCCAAACAGCTGAAGGCCCGGCCACCGATGGTTGAGTTGTAATGAGAGATGTTCAAGAGGGCAGAATTTGAGGAGTGCAGACATGTTGTGAGGCTGAAAAAGATTACAGAGATAGGGAGGGGTGAGGCCATGAAAGTGGAAAGTCCCAACTCTTGATAACTAAGATGCTTTAAAGTGGGAATTAATCTTGTGGCCCTCCGCTGCCTCAATCTTCTTCCATAGAAACCTTTGATTCCATCCCCCATCTCAGCATCTTTGGAATGATTCCAGCGTTTCTGTCTTTCCTAGCCTATCGGGAAAACCATCCATTGTGTAGGAAGAAGTGCGCCTGGACATCGATCCTAACCTTGCCTTTTACAATGTGTACATATATTCCCTTATCCCGCAGTCATGGTTTAAATGGTGATTACTGACCCAGAGCTGGATTAGTTTCTGTCGCACAGAGTCAGACAGATAGAGTTTCAGGACGGACTACCTTGTGCTGTTCATTTGGAGGGAAGTACGACACAAGATATTATATCGTTTACCATCTGACAGGAGCTGTTTAACGCTGTCTCCCACATACACAGATGGAAAGTAAATCATATTGCAGTTTAGACTGGAGATATATGTTTCCAGTGACTTTAAATGTCAAGAGGTCAGGCCTCATAATTATGAATCATTTGATCCTATCAGTCACAGTGCAGTTGACAATAATGAGAAGCAGATAGGCTGAGAAATTGGGTACCGTCCCGTTTGGAGGGGCGCGGTAACACACGCAGAAGTCTCGCCCTCGCGAGAAATTGGAGTTACCGCCCCCGAAAGGATGTGGAGTGCTGAATCAAGCTTCCTTCCTGGGACGGAAGTGGGGCGCACGGCTCGAGAGCGTTACGCACTGGGCCGCGCAGAGCTGCCGCGTACGAGGGGCTCATCCCTGAGTTAAAGGGAAAGGTCCCAAGCTGCCGACTCTGCAGAATAAAAAGGGTCCAACGTGGACCCACCGGGGAGCGGGTGTGCCACGCGACCAGCAGAGCGCCGGGCTGAGTGATCGCGGCACCGACCCCGTGACCAAAGCAGCACCGGAGCGGGAAGCGAAATGGAAAGCTTTTTTTCCAGCAGCAGCCAGCCACCTCCCCTTTTAAATTTTACCCCAGTATCGTCTTGGGGCAGCTTCAGCGGGTGGAGCCCAATTTAGGTACTGGGGTGCCAACGGGGCAATGCGCGAGGTGATGACGTCACGATCTCCGGGCACTAAACTCCCGCCGAATTTAGCATGAGTCGTTAGCCCGGTCACAATGTTATTTGGGCGCAAATGCACCCAATTTCTCCCCCTCATTGCCAGAGTCTCGATATTCAGCCATACCCCACAACACTGCAACTCAGGAAAAGTAGAAGCTAAAATCTTTGATCTGCAAAGATAATTCGGGCTGATTGCATAACTGTCCTGGAGTTGACCTGTCTCTTTAAATTCAGCAAGCTGGTTGGGACTGTTTAAACATGTGTCGAACAGATATCCACCAGTCTGGATATGTTTCTCCCCTGTCTAGTGTAACACTACTTTGCAGTAATTCGTGATCTTCATCAGCACTCTGCTTGAGGAGATGTCTGGTACAGAATGGGGAAAAGGGAGCACACCAACCTTAAATATCGCTGGAGCGAATGCAGTCTCTGTTGTTATGTCGGCAAATGTTTGCAGCCATTCTGCACACGGCAAGATCCCACAAACAGCAATGAGATGACTGTCCAGTTAATTTTGGAGGTGAAGAATGCCAGCACGATACTGAGAATACTCCCCATTCTTCTTCGAATAGTGCGCCATGGGAGCGGGACAGGAACCCACAACTTCCTCAGAGGAAAGAGTGCTACCAACTGAGCCAGTCTGATGAGCTCAACACTTTTAATCTCAAAGACGATTTGATCTTGCATGTCAGCCTTGGTTCAGTAGGTAGCACGCTTGTCTCCAAATCAGGAGGTTATTGGTTCAAGCCTCACTCCAGAGACTTGAGCACATAATCTAGGCTGACATTTCTGTGCAGTGCTGAGGGAGTGCTGCACTGTCGGAGATGCCATCTTTAATGAGACATTAAACCGAGTCTGCTCTCTCAGGTAGTTGTAAAAGATCACCTCGCTGCAGGTGAACAGTGACTTCACGTAATTCATTAGGATGTCCTGAGCACATAATGAGGGGTTAGATAAATGCAAGTGAGGCACTGTATAAACGCAGTGTTATGTCTGTAATGCACTTATGAATGACTCCATGAGACAATGTGTTGTACTCAAACTGTGTGACCTTGGTCCTTTATTTGTAACTCCAGAGTGAGGCACAAGCATGGTGGGCAGCCTTTTATACTGGGCCCTGCACACCTATGCAGGTGACTCTCCGGTCTCCCACCACAATGCCCTCTGGTGGACAGCCTCTGCCACAGGGGCAGGAAACCCCAGTCTCCACCAGTTGCACCCTCTAGTGGTGCCAGCTTAGTATATACACAGTGTAAACCTTATTGATAATACATCAGGTAAACAAGTCTCCATCTTGTGCAACTATACAATGACTACACAGAGAGTACATCTATAGTCTGCATATATAACACGCAGGTTAATTATTTTAAGTGGGAACAGAATTTTCTCTCTATCACCCAAAGCTGTTTGGCCTTTGAAGATTTGTGCTGTAGGGTTTCAACCTTCCCTCTCCCAAATATCTTATTCTTGTGACATCCAATCATGCAGGGGTAAACAGCCAGTTTGTAACAATGAGGGATTCCAGTTACGTGGATAGACTGGAGAAGCTGGAGTAGTTCCCCTCAGAGCAGAGAAGGTTGAGAGGAGATTTGATAGAGGTGTTCAAAATCATGAGAGGTCTAGACAGAGTAGATAGAGAGAAACTGTTCCCATTGGTCGTGAATCAGAGGACACAGATTTAACGTGATTGGCAAAAGAACCAAAGGTGACACGAGGAAAAACATTTTTTACGCAACGAGTGTTTAGGATCTGGAACCCACTGCCTGACAGGGTGGTGGAGGCAGATTCAATCGTGGCTTTCAAAAGGGAGTTAGATAAGTACCAGAAGGAAAAAAAATTGCAAGGCTACGGGGAAAGGGTGGGGGGAGTGGGTCTGGCTGAGATACTCTTGCAGAGAGCCGGCACGGGCTCGACGGGTCGAATGGCCTCCTTCTGAGGCTGACATCAGTGCTGCACTGTCCTCAACCAATATTACTGAAATTGATTATCTGGTCACATTGTCACATTGGCTGCTATGTTTCCTACATTACAGATATAAAAGTGCTGCATTGACTTCAAAGTGCTGTTGGAATCCTCCGGTCATGATAGGTGCTGTATAAAGGTTTTTCGTTCTTCTATAAAATAGCACACAGAGAGTCATAACATACACAAGAATGTAAAATTACTTGCATTTATATAGCGCCTTTCATAGCCACGGGACATCTCAAAGCGTTTTACAGTCGATGAAGTACCTTTGGAGTGTAGTCGCTGTGGTAATGTGGTAAAACACGGCTGCCAACCTGTGCACAGCAAGCTCCCACAAACAGCAATGTGATACTGAGGAGATTGGTCAATTTTGGGGGGTCAGAAATGGTCAATGAGCAAGGTAAGATTTGTACATGAGTGCTATTGAGCAGAATTTCTCCCCTCCATTCTCAGTAAGTGCCGCTGGTCTCCAGCGCTCGTGCTGTATGGGGTTTGCCATGGTAACCAGGTGTTGCTCCCTCAATTCCAGGAAGGACAAACATAAGTGAAAGTAATAAATGATACAATTCAATCCAATTCGATTACAATTTGAATAATTGAACAGATTAGCTCTTAGAAACTGGATCATGGTGGAACCTGAATTGATTTTTTGCCTTGATCTTCTCTTGGGCTGTGTATCAGAATTCTAAAGGCCAGTCACCACATCACCTTTCGCCATCAGCATCATCCGAGATGTCCTGCTAAGGGAACTTGCACCACATATGCAGATAATGTTTGGTTGAGTGTTATACTTTGTGATTCTACATTACCATTTTAATGCAGTCATTTCACGCAGACAAAGTGTTATTTTTTAATTTCTCTTTCTGCTGTCGCTATTTGCAGGGTAGTTTTCGACACCAACCTCCAATTACTTGCCTGTGTTGTTGACAACAGTACATTTCTTTGGTGCTAATAAAAGCAGAAGTTTATAGAATAAGGTTGTGTCACTGCCGAGCAAGACAGTTCAAAATGGCTGAAGGCTTTGTTCTTTCAAGAGGCGTAGTATTCACAAGAACACATCCTGAAGGACTGCTAGAGGGAATGTTTTGGGATTGTGTAATGTATTTGCTTCATGGATTTTTTGCTTAAGTATTCATAGCAACACATTGTTATTAACAACTAGTTAGTTTATTGGCAAAGGTTTAACAATCACACTACACATTACCAGTTCATCCACTAGGCTCACAACTGGATGCCTCATCGTGGATCCCCTGAACCCAACTGGCTGGGGTTTTATTGAGTCTTGTGAACATCACATGACTGGCGAAGCCACTCACAACTCAATTGCTCCAGAAACCTGTGAGCATACTCACAGGTGCATACATTACAGATTGAATCATATGTTTGTTTCATGAAACAAACATGTGATCTGTACGAAGAGTTAGAGTGTAGATTGAAGCAAAAGATACCCAGGAATTAAGTTATTCCAGTGGAAAGAAGTCAACCATAACACTCCTCTTCTACACTCATCGACTTTTCAACAAAACCATTGCAAACCTCAGTCATATCAAATTGTTTCTCTCACTCATTGTTGAATTAGTCATCAGAATGCACACTTCATCCACTTCATCTTAACCCTGCAACAGTCGAGGGCAAATCGAGCGTTTCCTTATCGCTCCAGTTGCCCAACATCCTGGAGGCAACCAATGGTCCTCCAGATACATCCACACGTTATTTCCTGAAACAGACAGTGTTTCATTCAGTGCACAATTTTGTTTGATATTATTTATTTGTTCATGGGATGTGGGCATCGCTGGCAAGGCCAGCATTTATTGCCCATCCCTAATCACCCTTGAGGAGGTGGTGGTGAGCTGCCTTATACAACTGAATGCCTTGCTAGGCCATTTCAGAGGGCAGTTAAGAGTCAACCACATTTCTGTGGGTCTAGAGTGGGTTTAGAAGTTACTGATGATCTAGTTAACCTGCACTAATTATTTAGGAGTTCAAATCCAACCTTGGGCTGTTGTGAAGTTGAGTTTTGGAGGGAAGGGACAGGGGAGTGGGACTAGCTGAAGTGCTCTTGCAGAGAGCTGGCACGGGCTCGATGGACTGAATGGCCTCCTTCCGTGCTGTAACCATTCTATGATTCTAGAGTCACATATAGGCCAGACCGGGGAAGGATGGCAGATTTCCTTCCCCAAAGGGCATTAGGGAACAATATGGGTTTTTTTAAAAACAACAATCCAATAGTTTCATCGTAGCTTTAAATTCCAGATTTTTCTATTTAATGAACTGAATTTAAATTCTCCAGCTTCCCTGGCGGGATTTGAACTCACAACCCTCAGATTACTAGTCCAGTGACATCACCACTATGCTGCCATACCCAACAAATGGTGTGTGATACCTTGTGCCGGACCAACATCCTGCACAAACCCAAGATCACTCCAAGATGGATGCTGTGTTCCTCTGTCTATGCAGTGCAGCTTTCTATTGGCTCTCTTTACTGTTACCACACACTGTGATGAAGGCTTCAACAATCTGTTCACCAGTAACTGCGCTCCTGACCCGCCCCCCAACCCCGACCAACTCCCGATGCCTCTCGTGTTATGTACTGTGCACTGATGTCATTTAGCTTATACTGCCACTGATGGTTACCTGTTCCCAGTCTCATAACTTTGTATTTGTCCTCATTACTTGACATCTGCCACTTATCAGCTTAATGCTCCAATCTCTTCGAGTCCTTCTGTATTTTATCAGTCCATTCCCTTCTCCTCTACACCACCACCAACCCCCCCCTCCCCTCCCCCACCCCCCCTGCCATCAGTTAGGTGCCATCTTAAACTTGGAGCTTTATTTCTGTCTACATTTTCAAGTCATTTATCTGCATTGTAAACCGCAATGGCCCCAACACTGGTCGCTGAAACAGTCCATTAGCTGCCGCCTCCCCCATGCCGTTCCAGCTCCACGTAGAACCTTTGCTGCCTTATTTAAGGAGAGATATACTTGCACTGGGGGCAGTTCAGAGAGGGTCCACGAGGTTGATTTCTGAGATGAAGGGGTTGTCTTATGAAGAAAGGTTGGGCCTATACTCATTGGAGTTTAGAAGATTGCGAGATGATCTTATTGAAACATATAAGTTTCTGAGAGGGCTTGATGGGGTAGATGCAGAGAGGATGTTTACCCTCGTGGGGAAATCTAGAACTAGGGGGCATAGTTTCAGAATAAGCGGTTGGCTATTTAAAACGGAAGTGAGGAGGAATTTCTTCTCTGAGGGTCGTGAATCTGTGGAATTCTCTATCCTAGAGAGCTGTGGAGGCTGAGTCATTGGATATATTTAAGGTGGAGATAGACAGATTTTTGAACGATAAGGGAGTGAAGGGTTATGGGGAGCGGGCTGAGAAGTGGAGTTGAGGCCAGGATCAGATCAGCCATAATCTTATTGAATGGCGGAGCAGGCTTGAGGGGCCAAATGGCCGACTCCTGCTCCTAGTTCTTATTTCCTATGTTCTCTGCTTCAGTCAACTTTTGATCCATGTGGCACTGCATCAAAAGCTTTGCTGAGATTATGGACCTCTTTACTTCCTTCTGCCTTCCTCTCATTCTACAATCTTTCGGTCTTTAAACCCAAAAGTCTTTTGCACGACTCATTCACTACGCCTGATTTATCTCCTCTTCTCTCTTACTCTTAACCTCTGTGGTCTCCTGCAGTATGGTCCTTAGCACGTCACCTTAAGTTCTCGATTAATAAAACAGATGCTAAAAGTGCTGCATGAGAGAGGTTACAAATAGCAACTATGAAATCATGTTCTCTGTCTGGATTTATCATCTCATACTCCACTGCTGCTAGTGTATCAGATCTACTGGTTCATGTCCACACTCAGAAACTTCCTTTACAGCTTTTTAGGCAAATACCTGATCCCACCTATTCTTGGCTAGTGCTCTTTGACCTGTGAGAGGTCGGGAGGATGAAAGAACGAGCGCGGGCCCTACAACATCATGGGCCACCCCGACCTATGAGAGTACACCACTGCAGGTCGGGAGGATAAAGAGCTGGAGCCTGCCACTACAGCTTCCAGCGTGAGTCGTCCCAAGTGTGCGATGGCTTTGAGGTGGGCGACAGGGTGACGTCATCAAGGCCCAGGTCACCAGTTAGAGCGTGGGCTGGAACATCAGTGGGGCCCAGGCACAGCAGAGGAGCGGGAAGGTCGGGGCGGATGAGCGGCAAATGATGATTAAGGCGAACGAGCGGCGAGAGATCATGGCTGAGATGTGACGAGAGACGAGCGGTGAGAGATCGTGGCGGAGGTGCGGCGAATGTTTTGTGGCGGAGGAGCGGCGAGAGATTGTGGCGGAGGAGCGCTGAGAGATCAGCGGCAAGAAATCATAACGGAAGAACGGCGAATGATTGTGGCGGAGGAGTGGCGAGTGATCGCGGCGGAGGAGTGGCGAGTGATCGCGGCGGAGGAGTGGCGAGTGATCGCGGCGGAGGAGTGGCGAGTGATCGCGGCGGAGGAGTGGCGAGTGATCGCGGCGGAGGAGTGGCGAGTGAGGGTGCGGGGCCTAGTAGAGCCAAGGACCCAGTCGCAGCACAGACCAGCCCACACTGCGATGTGGGCGCACTAGGACCATGCAGCAGAGCATGGTTAACCCTTGTCACTGGACCAAGACCTAGCTCTGTCAAGCCCGTGTGGTGGTTGATGTGCAACGGTCACCACACGTTAAAAAAATCCACGCACAGGCATCTTCCAACCCTCGAGTTCAAGACTGGAATATCGGGTCCTGTGAACTCATCCCTTTTGGTGTGGAATCAAGTCATCCTCGTTCGAGAGACTGCCTATGATGATGACTCTTGTAAGACACACTGAGTTCTAGAACTTTCTGATCAGTGCTTTGAGTAATCTGGCCAGGCCTTGCCTAAGCTCCTGGGCGCACCTCTGGGTAGGTTTCATTGACTGGTTTGAATGACGCTGATTTCAGATTTTTTTTTGGTTCGAAGGTCCGTTACCCAGGTGTAATGTATACCTGTGAGCCAGGTTTGTCGCCACCAAGCACAGTTCTCCCCCGTCTGGGGTGGCGGCTGTCCTTCAGGAGCCGTTGCTCAGGAATCCGTACCTCCACGACCGCGGTTTTAGGTGGCAGGCGGCGAGAGGGCTGTATTTGGTAAGGTGACCAGGGTCAGGGACCTGCTCGATGGCGGAGGAGCGGGCTGGTTGGCGCCAGAGGAGCTGGCATGACACCTATCCTGGGCCGACGTCCGGCGCGTGGCCAGTGCCATCGAGTTGCTAAAAACAGTACTGGGCCCTGACTCCGTTAGGTGCGTCGAGGAGGCTCAAGCACGTGGGGCGATCCCGTCCGAACTGACCCCCGTCCGGGTGGAATTCCTTATCAGCGCCAAGACCCAAAGCTTCCCTCGGGATCCGGCGCCTCACAACTTGAGCTGCCTCGGGGAAATCCCCTCCGTGCCTTTCAGTTCTACACTGAGGGGTTTCCTGTACGGGCTGCTCTTGCACACTCTCCACTTTGCCATCCTCATCTGCCGTCCGGACACGCCATGGCGCACCATCTTGCCATCCGGAGGAGGCGGGGATCCCCAATGGAGTGCTCTCTATGCGGGAGTCCTCCCTTTATTTACTGGGGACTTGGCCTGGAGGGTGTTGCACAGAGCAGTCCCATACAATACATTGTTAAGTCGGTTCACGGACTCCCAGGCTGCTTGCAATTTCTGCGGTCTGGAGGAGTCCGTGTTCCATGTTTATGTACATTGTGTGAGGTTGCAGCCTCTCTTCCATTATTTGAAGGGGCTGCTCCTCAAATTCTAGTTGCACTTCAGTCCCACATTCCTGATCTTTGGGCACCCTGTGCAGAGGGGAGCAGGCAGGTCGGAAGGCCTCCTCGTAGGACTGCTCCTGGGCATGGCCAAGGGGGCCATCAGCCGGTCCAGGCACCGGGCGGTCGAGGGGGTTGTTCAGCCTGACTGCCTGCCTCTCTTCCGTGGTTACATCCGAGCCAGGGTGTCCCTGGAGATGGAGCACGCGGTGTCCACTGTACGCTCGCGGTCTTCCGCGAGAGGTGGGCACCAGAGGGAGGGGAGTGCATCATCAGCCCTGGCAACCAAATTTTAATTTCATTTAAGTTACTGTCCAAAGTTTAATTTGTTTAATGTGTCGGTTTTAGTGTCCCCTTTAATCAGGGGGCTCTTGATTTACAGATCAACTTAAAATAGTTGTAGAGCTTTTGCATTGTGAGTGGCTTAGCCAGTCATGTATTGTTCACAAGACTCAATAAAACCCCGGTCAGTTGGGTCGAGGTCATCCACGATGAGGTATGCAGTTGTGAGCATAGTGGATGAGCTGGTATATGTGTAGTGTGATTGTTAGACCTTTGTTAATAAAGAAACTAGTTCTTAATAGCAATGTGTTGCTATGAATTCTTACGCAAAGAACCTATTGTGTATGGAGAAAGAGTCAGACTGAACACCGTGAGCTTAAAGTAAAGTGTGACCTTAGTCTTTTATTGCAGGTCTCCAGAGTTCCTCTCCAACCTGTGAAGCCTCCTTAAATACCTGTGCTCCCAAGAGATTATGGGATCCCTTGGGACTCCAGGGGATGAGCCCTCTGGTGGTTGTACAGAGTAAATACAAGTTTACATATAAAACAACACTCCCCCCGCTCTCCCCCCCCCCCCCCCACCTCCAAAATCAGTATGTGAGTCGATCTGGGGCCCTGGTCATGAGCAGTTCAGCAGGTGGGATCCCAGTGAGTGAGTGGGGTCTCAGTGTGAAAGCTGGTGTTGTTGAATCATTTCTTGGGCGCTCGCTGGGCTGCTGTGCAGCTGGCCTTGCTGGGCTGCCTGGTGTGTTGGGCCCTGCTGGGCTGCTGCTTCGTGGTCAACCGTGGTGCCGGTTGCCACTGGTGTGTATGTTGGGGGATCAAAAAAGGTAGGGTCCAAGGTGGGTTGCTCAGGATAGTCCGTGAATCTGAGTTTGATTTGGTTCAAGTGTTTCCGGTGAATGAGTCCATTTGAAAGTTCGACCCGAAACACCCTGCTCCCCTCTTTGGCCATGACAGTGCTGGGAAGCCACTCAAAACCTTGTCCATAATTTAATACAAATACAGGATCTTTGATTTCAATCTCGTGTGACACATTTGCGCTATCATGGTATGTACTTTGTTGAAGCCGCCTGCTCTCTACCTGTTCATGTAGATCAGGGTGAACTAACGAGAGCCTTGCGGTAGCTAAGCAGAACTTGGGATAGGCGAGTCTGCAGTGAGCCTTCAGTTACCCTCTTCAAGCCTTGCTTGATAGTTTGCACTGCTCTCTCTGCCTGACCATTGGACGCTGGTTTAAACGGGGCAGATATGACATGTTTGATCCCGTTACGGGTCATGAATTCTTTGAACTCAGCACTGGTAAAACATGGCCCATTGTCGCTCACCAGGACATCGGGAAGGCCGTGTGTGGCAAACATGGCCCGCAGGCTTTCAGTAGTGGCAGTGGATGTACTAGCTGACATTATTTCACATGCAATCCACTTGGAGTATGCGTCTACAACTACGAAGAATATTTTGCCCAAGAACGTGCCTGCGTAGTCGACGTGTACCCTAGACCACGGTTTGGAGGGCCAAGACCATAAACTTAGCGGCGCCTCCCTGGATACATTGCTTAACTGCAAGCATGTATTATATCTGTGAACGCAGGATTCTAAGTCTGCATCGATACCGGGCCACCACAGTAGGATCTGGCTATCGCTTTCATCATTACGATTCCTGGATAGGTACTGTGGAGGTCATTGATGAAGGTTTCTCTGCCCTTCTTGGGGACCACTACTTGATTGCCCCACAGAAAGCAGTCTGCCTGTATAGACATTTCATCTTTGCGCCGCTGGAACGGCTTTATCTCTTCCAGCATTTCCACTGGGACACTGGACCAGCTCCCGTGAAGCACACAGCTTTTGACTAGAGATAATAAGGGATCCGGGCTTGTCCAGGTTTTGATCTGCCGGGTAGTAACGAGTGATTGCTCACTCTCAAATGCTTCCATAACCATGGCTAGATCTATGGGCTGCACCATTTCCACCCCCCTTAGTGGGCAATGGCAGCCTACTGAGAGCATCGGCGCAGTTTTCTGTGCCTGGCCTGTGGCAGATGGCATAGTTATATGCGGACAAAGTGAGCACCCATCTCTGGATGCCGACCGATGCATTGGTATTTATCCCTTTGCTCTCGGAGAACAGGGATATAAGTGGCTTATGGTCAGTTTTCAATTCGAATTTGAGCCCAAACAGGTATTGATGCCATTCTTTACCCCATAAACATACGCTAATGCTTCTTTCTCAATCATGCTGTCAGCTCTCTCAGCTTTAGACAGACTCCTGAATGCATAAGCAACCGGTTGCAGTTTCCCGAAATTATTAGCTTGTTGCAATACACACCCTACGCCATATGACGATGTATCACATGCGAGTACCAAACGCTTACATGGATCATACAACACAAGCAATTTGTTTGAGCATAACAATTTTCTCGCTTTTACAAAGGCATTTCGTTGGCTTTTGCCCCAAACCCATTGATCCTCTTTTCGTAGTAAGACATGCAGTGGTTCTAACATTGTGCTGAGACCCGGTAAGAAGTTACCAAAGTAGTTCAGGAGTCCCAGAAACGACCGCAGCTCCGTCATGTTCTGTGGCCTCGGTGCGTTCTCGATTGCTTCCATCTACGCGTTGGTGTGCCTGATGCCGTCTGCCGCAATCCTCCTTCCCAGGAACTCCACTTCAGGTGCTAGGAAAACGCACTTCAAGCGTTTTAACCTGAGCCCCTTGCGGTTGAGTCGACTAAGAACCTCCTCCAGGTTCTGCAGAAGCTCGACTGTGTTCCGACCTGTGACCAAGGTGTCGTCCTGGAAGACCACGGTATGCGGGACCAACTTCAGTAAGCTTTCCATGTTTCTCTGGAATATCGCCGCTGCTGATCGGCTTCCAAACGGGAGTCTGTTATAAACAAAAAGACCTTTGTGTGTGTTGATGCAGTTGAGGGCCTTCGATGATTCCTCCAGTTCCTGCGTCATGTAGGCTAAAGTCAGATCCAGCTTCGTGAACGTCTTTCCTCCCGCCAGCGTTGCAAAGAGGTCGTCGGCCTTTGGTAGTGGGTATTGGTCCTGCAGGGATAAACGATTGATAGTTACTTTGTAATCGCCACAGATTCTGACGGTGCCATCTCCCTTGAGGACTGGGACGATAGGACTGGCCCACTCGTTGAACTCGATCAGGGAAATGATGCCCTCTCTTTGCAGCCGGTCTAGCTCGATCTCTACCCTTTCTCTCATCATGTACAGTATTGCTCTCGCCTCGTGATGGATGGGTCATGCCCCCGGAATTAGATGGATCTGCACTTTTGCTCCTTGGAATTTCCCGATGCCTGGTTCGAACAACGAAGGAAATTTGTTTATGACCTGGGCACACGAAGTGTCATCAGCGGGCAATAGCGCTCGGATGTCGTCCCAGTTCCAGCGTATCTTTCACAGCCAGCTCCTGCCGAGCAGTGTGGGACCATCACCCAGTACCATCCAGAGTGGTAGCTTGTGCACCGCTCCATCATAGGAGACCTTTACGGTAGCACTGCCGATTTACAGGAATCAGTTCTTACGTGTAAGTTCTTTCGTGCGAACTGGAGTTAAGACTGGGGCCTTGAGGCCTTGTTGCACCACCACCTTTCAAAAGTCTTTTTGCCCATGATGGACTGGCTTGCGCCCGTGTCCAGCTCCATTGATACCGGGAGTCCATTTAGTTCAACATTCAGCATTATCGGGGGACAATTCGTGGTGAATGTATGCACCCCATGTACCTCTGCCTCCTTGATCTGAGGCTCTGGTTCATCGTGATTCTCCGTGGGTCTGTCCTCCTCTGCAACATGGTGGTTTGCAGGTTTAACAGGCTTTGCAGCTTGCCTGCACACTTCTTGGAGGTGTCCCATTATTCCACAGCCTTTGCAAATGTACTCTTTGAATCGGCATGAATGGAAACGATGATCACCCCCGCAGCGCCAACAAGGTGTTAATGGCCTTGCATTCATCACCCTTGATGGTGGACTCTGAGACATCTGCAGACGTGTAGCTTCAGGTATGTGTGACCTGCTCTGTACGTTACGATTCAAAAACAACATCACTTTGTTCTCAGTATTTGTAGCAGCACTCGTGTGCTGAGAGATTTGCTTCGTATTGTCATTGGTGGTAATGAATGCCTGGGCTATCATTTTGGCCTTACTCAAGGTTGGCGTCTCTACAGTCAAAAGTATGGTTTCGTGGCCAATGCCAAGTACGAAAAAGTCTCTGAGCATGTGCTCCAAATATACTTCAAATTCGCACTGTCCTGCAAGGCGTCTTAGCTCGGTGACATAACTCACCACTTCCTGACCTTCAGATCTTTTGTAGGTGTAGAACTGGTACCTCGCCATCAGACCGCTTTCTTTCGGGTTCAAATGTTCTCGGACCAGTGTGCACAAATCGTCGTACGATTTCTCCGTGGGTTTCGCTGGAGTGAGCAGATTCTTCATGAGGCCATACGTTGGTGCCCCACAGTCAGTGAGGAGGATCGCCATTTGTTTAGCAGCACTCTCTTCCCCATCTAGCTCGTTGGCCAGGAAGTATTGATCGAGTCGCTCCACAAAAGTTTCACAATCATCTCCCTCTGAGAATTTCTCCAGGATGCCCACTGTTCTCTGCATCTTTGGGTTCGCTATCTGTATCTCGTCACCAGTTGTTGTGTATGAAGAAAGAGTCAGACTGAACACTGTGAGCTCAAAGTAAAGTGTGACCTTAGTCTTTTATTGCAAGTCTCCAGAGTACCTCTCCAACCTGTGAAGCCTCCTTAAATACCTGTGCTCCCAAGGGATTATGGGATCCCTTGGGACTCCAGGGGATGAACCCTCTAGTGACTGTACAGAATAAATACAAATTTACATATATAACAGAACCAATGAAGTAAATATGTTACACCAGGCAGTGTCGAGGGCTCGTTATCTGAAGTACTCATTAGCCGGATCTATTTAGGACCTAGATGAGGAGAAACTTCTTCACCCAGAGAGTGGTGAACCTGTGGAATTCTCTACCACAGAAAGTTGTTGAGGCCAATTCATTAAATATATTGAAAAAGGAGTTAGATGTAGTCCTTACTACTAGGAGGATCAAGGGGTATGGCGCGAAAGCAGGAATGGGGTACTGAGGTTGCATGTTCAGCCATGAACTCATTGAATGGCGGTGCAGGCTCGAGAGATCAAATGGCCTACTCCTGCACCTATTTTCTATATTTTCTAATATCAGTTTGTGTATTCAGATTCAGACTGTGCAAGGCCTGAACTGAACCTCAGAGTGTCAGCAAATTCCCAGCCTTACTTACAGATACTTTCCAAATCCAATGCGTTTATTCATTTTAATCGCACAACTTGCATTTAACATCGTAAGGCCCTTCACAGGAGTGATATCAGACACAGTTTGGTGCTCTGTCAGTGAAATTGTGTAAGCTGTGGTCAAGTCCGGTTTATACACATTGCGAGCAATGTTCCCGTTAAGCTGCATGGCAACTTGCCAGCTTTACAGTAGGACAGACCGCGCACGTGTGGGAATAACTGGCCGTGCAGCCCGTTAAAGAAGCCACGCACCCCAAAAACAATTAAGGGAACATTTATCACGAGCATTAATGCTGCCTAACAATTGGCTTCCCCATTGATTTTGCCAAATCAAATAAGAATGTTTGCAAATACCTATTGTCCTTCAGTGCTTCATCACAATATTCCAAAAACTTGCCACTTGTAACCCATCTGATGGTGACTTTGTTTTACTCGTTTTATTGCAAAGCATTCATTCTTTGCTTCACACAACCTTATTCTGTAGGAAAAGATTTTACTTAGGGTATGAAAAATGGCTGCTTTGTTTGCATACAACAGTGACTGTGTCTCAAAAGGAATTTGTTGTATGTGAAACACCTTCGGACGCCTTCAGCGAGATGTGATAAGGTGCGGTATAAATGTGACTTCAGTGTAGGACTTGAACAGTGAAGTAATGGCTGCAGGGCAATATAAATTTTTAAAAGCAAATAGTCGCAGATGTTAGAAATCTGAAAAAATATAAAATACCAGAAACACCCAGTGGGTGAGTTGGTATTTGTGGAAAGAGCAGATTACAAAGTTATATAAAAATTATAACACGGTTGTTTGGACCAACCAGACTGCTGGTGTTTATCCTCTACATGACCAGTGGTCCTAATCTCATAGAATCATAGACATTTACAGCACAGAAGGAGGCCATTCAGCCCATCATGCCTATACCTATATCCCTTTATTCTCCCTTTCCTTCAACAATCTATCAAACCTATTCCGAAATGTTAACATGAAATGAGTTCTCGTCACAGATGCTGGTTGATGATTGAGTGGTTTCACTGGTTTTGATGATTCACTGGTTTTGCTCGAGAAATGTACTTCTGGGTTTCGAGAGGGACATTCAAAATATGGTCTCTGTCATTGGTGATCTGAGGTAATGCTGTGAACGGGAACTAGAGGTTTGCCATGGATGGATTGGTCAAATGGCGTCCTCATCTGTATCTATCCATCACCAGTAACGATGTAATGCAAGGATGAAACTGCTTCTTCCCCCTCTAGTATCAGGAGGAACACACTACACTGAGATGTTTCAACCAATTTATTAAAGGGGAATAACATCATTGTACATTGTCATTATTGATTGATGGTTATCCAGGTGTAATGACATTGTGACGGTTCGCATGCTCATATACATTTCATCCCTGACACTACAATTGGTCACTAAAGGTCTTAAGGGATATGGGGCAAAGGATATATGGAGTTAGGTTGCAGATTAGCCATGATCTCATTGAATGGCAGAACAGGCTTGAGGGGCTCAAAGGCATACTTCTATTCCTATGTTCCATAGCATCTCTGGGCTAATGTGGGAACTGTAACTGGCCACCGCACCTGTCGGTTTGGAGAGAAAAACATCAGTGGAGTCAGACTATTCAGTGACCTATGCTAGGAAGTGCAGGGAGTGGCCAGGATCAGGCTTGGTCTCGTAACCTTCCACCACTCACAGTCTAGGCTCACACATGAGGAATTGCCAGTTATATGAGCTCCAGTGGGCAGCCGGCACCTGTACAACTGTACTACAGCACTAGTAAACGTGCATCTACCCTACAACAGTGAGAGTCTACCATACTATTGCCCAAGTCTACCATTCTACCGAACGAGTCCACCCGACTACAGCACCAGTCTACCCCACTACAACACCAGTCTACCCCACTACAACACCAGTCTACCCCACTACAACACCAGTCTACCCCACTACTCTAGCCAACTGCAGCCCCAGTCTACCATACTACAGCACCAGTCTGCACCCTCAAGGGATGAACGAAGAAAATTGGGGGGAAAAATTCAAGTAGAAACAGTCCAAACAAGGGAGACGCAAAATAAAATAAATGTATTTGACACATGCATTTTTTTTGCCACATATTTTTGATGACTGTGTCTGCTTGGCAGATGTTAAAAGGCATCCGTATAACATGTGAATTCAGCCCAACGTTTATAGGCTGCATGGAAACCAATTAGTGGTGACATTCCAAAATGGGATAAGCATTGCGATCACTTGGAGCAGTGGGGATTTGAAAATAGACGACACTCGCACATGGCAGCGTACTGACAATTCAAACCTCAGAGATTTTTATACGCTCTCCGGCCTTGCCTGTCTCACTGGTCTGGATTTATTAGGAGGATAAAGGCATGTCATGAATTTATAGACAGCTCTAACTGTGAATTCCTGTTTGCAGGAAGGTTTACTTAACTTGCAAATGATCGGCTTTGATGAGACGTATCAATAGCAACTAATGGGGACCACTTCAATTGCGATATTGTTCCAGATCCTATTCCTGTGCTTGTTTTTGAAGCTAAATGTGGCAGCAGTTGAGTGAAATAATTCCAGACTGGATTTAGTGTACTTTCCAGTCCTTCCTCAGGGCGGGGAAAAGCACACCCGGCAAAATCGCTCCATAAATGGTGCCAATTTAATCGCCTTTTATCTCCAGTACACCAACTGCAATGATGCAATTGTGAAACAGTCTCCAATCCCTGGTGAGGTTGACCAGGCAAATGTTTTTTTTCATTAATGGGATGTGGGCATCGCCTGGCAAGGCCGGCATTTATTGCGCATCCCTAATTTCCCTTGAGAAGGTGGTGTTGAGCCACCTTCTTGAACTGCTGCAGTCCGTGTGGTAAAGGTACTCCCATAGTGCTGTTAGGTGGCTTAGGGCATCGTAGAGGCATGCCACTGCAAGGTACAGCACGAGCTGGTACAGGAGGGCGACGGCAGCAAAGAGGGCGACTGGATTGGACGTCAAGGTCCAAATCGCTGATTGGATTCCGGGTAGGTACAGCAGGAGCAGCAGAGTTGGGGTGCTGGAGCGGTGAGTGATTGTGGAGCGATGTGATCGGGGCTCAGGAGAGGCGTGAATTTGGGGCCCAGACGAAGCATGGGCCCAGGGGCAGCACGGGCCAGCCCACACTGCGATATGTGTGCGCACTAGGCCCGTGCAGCAGAGCAGGTCTCCAATCGTCCTGGTTAATCCTTGCCACTGGACCAAGATCTAGCTCTGTCAAGCCCGTGTGGTGGCTGGTGTGCAACGGCCACCACACGTTAAAAAAAATCCACGCACAGGCATCTTCCACCCTTCAACATTTAGTTCGGGACCTGGAATATTAGGTCCTTTATTGAAACACCTGTGAACTCATCCCTTTTTGCCGTGGTAGCAAGTCATCCTCACTTCGAGGGACCGCCTATGATGATGATGATAGGGAGTTCCAGGATTTTGATCCAGTGACGATGAAAGAACAGCGATATATTTTCAAGTCAGGATGGTATGTGACTTGCAGGTGATGGTGTTCCCACACGTCTGCTGCCTATCCCCTTCTAGTGGGTAGAGGCCGCGGGTTTGGGAGGTGCTGCCGAAGAAGCCATGGCACACACTGCAGTCACGTTGCGCCGGCAGTGGAGGGAGTGAATGTTTAAAATGGTGGGTGGGGTGCCAATCATGAATTTACATCACAATTTGCTGGAAAACCACATTGAAAGTGTTGCAACAAGCATAGCGGCAAATCGGGAGCGGCACAGCCAATGACTAATGGCCAAAGTATGAACTCATCGCATTGAAGTGTTTAAAATAGATGTTTGCGGGGTGAACGGATGGGAAGAAACAAGCACACATTCTACTAAGAGAGAGCTGATTTCCTCAGTTGCTCAGTGGGTAGCACTCTCGCCTGAGTCAGGTGGTTGTAAGTTCAAGCCCCACTCTAGAGACTTGAGCACATAATCCCGGTCAATACTCCAGTGCAGTGCTGAGGGATTGCTGCACTGTCGTAGGTGCCCTGTTTCAGATGAGAAGTCTGTCCCCTCAGGTGGACATAAATGATTCCACGCCACTAATTTGAAGATGAGCAGGGAGTAATCCCCAGTGTCCTGGTCATATTTATCCCTCAACCAACTTCAGCAAAATTTGTTTAATTAGTCATTTATCTCATTGCTATTTGTGGGACCTTGCTGTGCGCTAATTTGCTGTTGCATTTCGCACCATTTCAACAGTGACTATACTTCAAAAGCGATTAACGGCTGTGAAGTGCTTTGGGAGATCATGAAAGGTGTTACATAAATATAATTTAATTTCTTTAATCACTATTTTTATACCCGTCTGATTAGTTCATTAGATGGAACAGACCTCCATCTTTCCCTTCCCTTTTGAGGTTGTACGAACAGCACAGAGAGCAGAGGGTTTTAGTCTTCAATTGCTCAAGCAGTCTGTAATCCCACTGCTATATCTGTTACGACTTGGTAACACGGTGTAAATAGGCACATTGTGACCACTGATGACCACATTGGATTGTTAATCCTATGCATTGCTAATCACGTATTTAAAAAGTTCCATCGGGATGGTAGATTAAGGCTAGGAACCTACACCCACCGGATATATATCGTTTCTGTTAGTTTGAACTTTGCACCAGTGACACCAGACACTGACCAAGCCGTACCACTGAATCACAAACCAAGCACCTAATGAGGGCAACACGGTTTAATCATTTAAACAGTACACTGCGATTCCTGTGATTGCCCCAAACATACTGAGCCCACTGGCACCATCCTGCACTGGTCCACGTGACTGTGGCGACCACAGGGTGTTAATTCAGAAAACTGCCTCTCGCCATTATTGGGTGATAATTATCTCACCAACGTTCCCCAATATAAACTGCATGGACGAACTACAACATTGAGCAATTAAAACCACCAAGCTAAATTATTGTAATTGGAGAGGTCGGTTACATTAAACGAGTTGGTGAAGAAAACAGTTGCCTGCAGCCAGATTTGAAAGCAACGGGCCTGAATTTGCGGTTGGAGGCTTCCCGCAGGCGAATGTCTCCGAACTGTAAGAAAAGTACGAACTTTTGATGGACCCGGGGGTTCGTCTACTCATGCTCCTGGGCCTCTACGTGTACACCTGCCTAAAGGTACACGGATCCCAGGAGCGCAGGCGGTTCGCAAGCGCCCCTGCGATCACATGGGCCAGGCCAACCAATCAAAAAGGGGGAAATCTCCATTATGCTTATGGGGGATTCCATTTACGTATGGAATCCCTATAAGCATGAATAAGAAACCCCTAAAAAACACAATTTCGCACCAGTTAAATAAAAATAAATCATGACCTGTTCAAAATTAATTTAAATACAATTAAATTCAACATTTAAAACAAAAATTACATTTTTTGAAAAAAAAATTTAAATATTTTAAAGGGGCTAAGCATATCCTATAACTAATTTGAAAGTTTTTTTTAAGTGTAAATGATTTTTTTAAATTATTTTTATATTTATCTAAACTCTTACATGGGTAATAGAAGGCCCAACCCTTGCTTTTACCAGGAGTAAGAGTTTCACGGGTATTCGCTGGGCAGTAGTTGGGCAAATAGCCCACCTCTCCACCAGCGAATGTCCATTTTCTGGGGATGGGGAGGATCTGTCAAGTTGAAACTTAACAGATCGTAAGTTCTAGGTGTAGCGCATGCGGAAACCCAGAACTTGCGGGGCACTTACGACCGCGTATCCCTTCATAGGCCCTGGAAATTCCAAGGCAATATCTGCGCAGTCAACAGACTGAGGCGAGGGGAGGTGAGGTGAGGCTTGCATAGAAGAGTGCCGAGCCTGTATATCGGAGGTGAATCTAAATGAGTCTCCATAGAAGTTGTTCAGGCAGAGGTTAGCTCTTAAAGTAAAGGTTGCGTGACCATGTTAAACCGCGACAGGTAACTACTCAGGCAGACGGTAAAATGGAACGGGCAGCTGAATGAAACCAGCCCATGGGCTAATGTTGGCTGACAGGATGCATGTCGGACAACACTGCTGTAAAGTAAATGAAGCACTGAAAGCTGCCTTCTGACTGGTTATCTCTAGCACCTCTGGTGTCCTGCTTCTACCTCTGCCTTTATTCCTTGCTCGCGTTTGAATTTCATCAGCCTGGAGGTTTGCCAATGTTCTCAGGACAGTTGCCTCCTTCATGGAGAAAGCCGAAGGGACAAATTCTCCCAGCGGGCATTATGGGATGGAAAACCGCAGGGAACTTGGCACTTTTCAATGTGCGATGGTAACGGCAAGGTTCCTCACCAGTCGTACTTGTGAAACTTGGTTTAAATATGCATGAAAAGAACTTATTTTATATGCAAATCAATGGCAGATTGATTACAACTTTATGGGCTCAATTTTCCCCAGTTTTTTTTGTGGAGCCGGCTGCTTTTTCTGGCCTAACTTAAAAATCCCCAGTTTCCCCAAACAATTTGCATCAGCCAAACTCAGTTAGTTATGAATTTTTTAAGTCAGTTTTTTTTTTCAGTCAAAGGGGGCATAACCAGCCACCTATGCCAATTCTGGTCAGTGAGGGAAGTTTGGCCAGCTGAGAGTTACTCCAGTTGTGCTTAGGCCAGCCTATGTGGCCTGTCCTGAAAAACCTTCCCAGAGTTAAGGAAATCGGCGCAAGTAAGGAAAACGGTGCAGCAAATGCCCGGACACACAGAAAGAATTGAACACCACACAGCAGCAACTTGCCTTCAACCACGCCCAAAGGCTGTCCAGTCCCATTCTCAGTGCCCGGTTCTCACACACACAGTCCGAGTGGGAGAGAGAGAGAGAGAGGGGGAGAGAGAGACTTTTGAGGTAAGGTGGCGCTATGTGTTTTTCAGTTCTTTTAATGTGTTGGGAGGTGGCTGCATGCTTCACTTTGCAGCCTCAGCTCGCGTTGTGTTCCTGGATACCATGGAAGCCCGATCTTTTTAGCGCAGATCAAGGCTCCACTGCCCTCGGATTAGGCTACGCCAAAGTGAAAAGATCCAATAGCGAAACTTACAACACTTTTTTGTTTTGGCGTACTTGGGCCCTAAAAAATCAGGCGTAACTCTTCAAGTACGCCAAAAAAAAGCTTTGGGTAAAATTGAGCCCTATATGTGGCCCAGGAGGCACTTAAATGGCCAATCCACACACAGAAAGCCTGGACACTCCTCGAGTCCGACGCTTATTAAATAGCTTGCTAATTGCAACTTTATTCTACCTTAAAGACCTGCCACAATTACGGACGCTTAATTCGGATGAAAGTTTTATGGGGCGAGGACTCAGCAAGGTGAAAAAAAAGAAAGACTTGCACTTATATAGCGCCTTTCACGACCATCGGATGTCTCAAAGCGCTTTACCGCCAATGAAGTACTTTTGGAGTGTAGTCATTGTTGTAATGTGGGAAACGCGGCAGCCAGTTTGCGCACAGCAAGCTCCCACAAACAGCAGTATGATAATGACCAGATAATCTGTTTTTGTTATGTTGATTGAAGGATAAATATTGGCCAGGACACCAAAAATAACACCCCTGCTCTTCTTCAACATAGTGTCATGGGATCTTTTATGCCCACCTGAGAGAGCAGATGGGGCCTCAGTTTAACATCTCATCTGAAAGACGGCACCTCCAACAGTGCAGCACTCCCTCAGCACTGCACTGGAGTGCCAACCTTGATTTTTATGTGGGACTTGAACCCACAACCTTCTGACTCAGAAGTGAGTGTGCTACCCACTGAGCCATAGCTGACAGCTGAGATAATTGTATCTCGATCTGTGTTAAAAAAACTGTAGAAACCAGCTCTCAGAGCGAGAGGATTATTCACAACTAAGAGTGTCACCCTCTACATGACATTGAGCTGGATAATCTGTAGTTAAGATTGAAGTAATCAGGAAGGCAAATGGAATGTTGGCCTTTATTGCAAGGTGGGTGGAGTATAAAGTGGGGAAGTCCTACTACAACTGGAGTACTGTGTACAGTTTTGGGCTCCATATTTAAGGAGGCAATTCAGAGAAGGTTCACGAGGTTGATTCCTGAGATGAAGGGGTTGGCTTATGGAGAAAGGTTGAGCAGGTTGGGCCTATAGTCATTGGAGTTTAGAAGAATCAGAGGTGATTTTGTTGAAACATATAAGATTCTGAGGGGGCAGGAAAGTGGCGTTGAGGCTAAGATCAGATCAGCCATAATTTTATTGAATGGCGGAGCAGGCTCGAAGGGCCAAATGGCCTACTCCTGCTCTAATTTCTTGTGTTCTTGTTTCTTATGTTCATCATGACACAATACAGTTTTGGTTTCCATATTTAATAAAGGATGTACTTGTTTTGGAGGCAGTTCAGAGAAGGTTTACTAGGTTGATTCTGGAGATGAGGGGGTTGACTTATGAGGAAAGGTTGAGTAGGTTGGGCATCTACTCATTCGAATTCAGAAGAATGAGAGGTGATCTTTTCAAAACATCTAAGATTATGAGGGGGCTTGACAAGGTGGATGTAGAGAGGATGTTTCCACTGATGGGGGAGACTAGAACTAGGGAGCATAATCTTAGAATAAGGGGCTGCCCATTTAAAATTGAGATGAGGTGGAATTTCTTCTGAGGGTTATAAATCTGGAATTCGCTGCCTCAGAGAGCTGTGGAAGCTGGATCATTGAATAAATTTAAGACAGAGATAGACAGTTTCTTAACTGATAAAGGAATAAGGGGTTATGGGGAGCGGGCAGGGAAGTGGGCCTGAGTCCATGATCGGATCAGCCATGATCGTATTAAGTGGCGGAGCAGGTTCGAGGGGCCATATGGCCTACTCCTGCTCCTATTTCTTATGTTCTTATGTAATCCTCCTGCTGGTTCTTATTACTCCTTGTGGAGCATAGTTCTCCTACTGTTTCTCACCATTGAAGTCTGTTTTGGGAAACAGGTTATCTGTGTTTAAATAGAATGCAGGACCATGATCAGAACCAAAGCACATTAACTGCAACATTTACTCTTGATACAAGCTGCACACATGGTTTAACAGCATACCAATCCTGAAATTCTATAGGTTGGTGCTTTACATTCTTTCAGTATTACAAGGCAACGAGTGAGAGAGAATTGGCGCCTATTCAATCCTCCTATTTCGTAGGATCACATAGGATATACAACACAGAAACAGGCCATTCAGCCCAACCAGTCCATGCCAGCGTTTATGCTACACTCGAGCCTCCTCCCGTCTTTCCTCATCTAAATCTATCAGCATGACCCTCTATTTCCATCTCCCTCATACACTTGTCTAGCCTCCCCTTAAATGCATCTAAAGTATTCGCTTCAATCACTCCCTCTGGTAACAAGTTCCACATTCTCACCACTCTCTGGGTAAAGAAATTTCTTCTCAATTCCCCACTGGATTTCTTGGTGACTATCTTACATTGATAGCCTCTAGTTTTGCTCTTCCCCATAAGTGGAAACATTCTCTCTCGCTCTACTCTATCAAAACCTTTCATAATTTTAAAGACATCTATTTTAAAGACACCCCTCAGCCTTATTTTTTCAAGTGAAAAGAGAGCCAGCCTGTTCATCCTTTCTTAATATGTATTCCCTCACATTTCTGGTATCATCCTTTATAAATCATCTCTGCACCCTCTCCACCACCTCAAGATATGCTTTTTTATAATATGGCGACCAGAACTGTACGCAGTACTCTAAGTTTGTCTAATCAATGTTTGATACAGGTTTAGCATAACTTCACTACTTTTTAAAATCTCTGGGGCCGAAATTGCCCCTTCCCTTAAAGCCTGTTACCGCCAGAAATCGGCGGCCACGGTGCGGAGTGGAATGGCCGCCGATTTATTGTGGAATGGCCGCCATTTTGAAAATTCCACTCCTGCGGTACCCCGGCAGTGACCCGCTCCCCCCACAACCGGCCCGCTGCTGCCGATCCGTCCTAAGTGCGTCATCAGAGCGCGCACCGCCAATGTTTTGCCTCCGATCGCAAACTTCTGTGGAGAAAATCTTGCTGCTGCAGCTCGGTGCCATCAGCAGCTTTTTCTGCCGGTGCACTGTGCTTGGAGTGCTTGTTAAATGGCGGTGCGGCTGCCATTAAAGGGGAGGGGGCATTGCCGCGGCCGCCATCTTCATTTTTTTTGTCGGCCGACTGCCATGTTGGGCCGACAATTATGCCGCCGGGTTCAGGCGGGCCGCCAACAGGCAGCCTGGCACCCCGGCCGAAACCTCCCTGGTGGCCCAGTGGGACCGAACTTCAAGAATCGCGTGGGGAGCAGAAGTGTGGCAGAGTGAAGGGGAGCGATGTGGTGATGCGCCAGCGCGATGACTGACAGCGGCGGACACTCCACCCGCCCCCAACTTCCGCCCTTCTAGTGTGCGAATTTCCGCTCACCGCCACACTTCTGCTCCCCATTATGACCGACTTCCAGGCCGCTGGAACAAAAGGCCAAAGAGCGGAATTTTTCTCAAGAGGCCACCGAATCCACCGTACTGGTAAAAACTACTGATACAGGGTAAGTGCACCGCGTTTTCAGCGGTGGGCAATTTCGGCCCCTATACCTCTATAAATAAACCCTGGTTCTTAGTTTGCTTTTTTATGGCCTTGCTAACCTGTGGCGCAACTTTTAGTGATTTGTGTATTTGTACTCTCCTTTGTTCCTCTACCCCACCCAGACTCGCATCCTCCAAGTAATAAGTGGCCTCCCTATTCTTCCTACCAAACTGTAATACCTCACATTTATCTGTGCTGAGCTTCATTTGCCAATTATATGCCCATTCGGCGAGTTTATTAATGCCCTCCTGTAATTTGTTGCAGTCCTCCTCAATATTGACTATTGACCCCAAATTGATACCATCCGCAAATTTCGAAATTGTGCTTTTGATTCCGAAGTCTAAATCGTTAATATAAATTGTGAAGAAGTGTTCCCAGCACTGTTTCTTGTGGAACACCACTATCCGCCTTCTGCCACTGTGAATAGTTACCTTTTACCCTTGCTCTGTGCTTTCTGTCTTGAAGCCAGCTAGCTTTCCATTCTGCTACTTGTCCCCTGACTCCGCATGCTCTGACCTTGTTCATCAGTCTATTATGGGGTACGTTATCAAAAGCCTTTTGTAAATCTAGATAAATTACATCTACTGCATTACTATTGCCTACTCTCTCTGTTACCTCTTTCAAAAGAATTGGTCAAACAGGACCTTCCCTTTTGAAATCCATGCTGATTATTCATTACTATATTTTTGGTTTCTAGAAGTTCTTCTATTTTCTCCTTTAGTAGGGATTCCATTATTTTTCCGAACACCGATGTTAAGTTGACTGGTCTATAATTTCCTGGACATGTTCTATCCCTCTTCATAAATATAGATATTACATGAGCTATCCACCAGTCCTCTGGTACTTTTTCTCACAAATTATTAAATATGTGTAGCAATGCCTTTGCTATCTCTTCCCTAGATTCTTTTAAAATGCATGGATGCAATCCATCCGGATCAGGGGTTTTATCCTCTTTGAGTTTGATTAGTTTGCACTTTGTTGAACACCATTTTAAATGTTTACCTTTGCAGTTCTACATCGTTGTTTGCCAATATTGTTGCCCATTTTATTTTCCCAAGTTCTATTCTCAGCCCCTTAAAATCAGCTTTTTTCCAATTTATTACCCTGGTTTTAATCATACTTATATCCTTCTCAATTATCATCTTAAAGCATATTATATTATGGTCACTATTGCCTAGATGTTCCCCTACTTTTACTTCTCTTATCTGCTCTGGTTCATTCCCCATTATTAGATCCAATAACGAATCCTTCCTTGTTGGGCTTTTTACATATTGGGTTAGAAAGGAGTCCTGTACACATGGTAGGAACTCTATTCCCTTATTCCCTTTGCCTACTTCTTCTGTTAAATTAATATTGGGGTAGTTGAAATGCTCCATGATTATTATTTTATGGTTTTTTTTACTAATTTCTCTAATTTGTCTGCATATCCCTTCCACTATTAGGTGGTCTGAAGACTACACCCATTAGTGTGATTGGTCCTTTATTGTCTTTTATCTGTATCCCTCTATCTTTTATCCCTGATTTTTCTGTAGACCTGTCTCAGTAATCCCTATTATGTCTGGTTCCTCGCAATGCCTGATTGCCTCCTGCTCCCCTGTTCTTTATGGACACTGTGTACATTGCTGTACAGACAGTTTAACTCATTTTTAATGATTTCACGTTTCACCATCTTTTTAGCCTCCTGTTCTATAACTCTATTTATTCCCTTGTCATCAATGTCCTCCCTTACTTTATTCTTTCCTATGCTCTCTTTTCCTGTTTTGCTTATATTTAGGCTGGTTACATTTCTTGTGGATCCTTCCCCCCATCTTACTTTGCTTCTTCCTTATTTACCCTTTCCGCTAGGACACGGATCCCATTCTGGTTCAGGTGGAGTCCGTTCCATCGGTACAGCTCCTTCCTGTCGCAGAACTGATGCCAGTGTCCCATGAAAAGGAACTCCTCCACTCCACACCAGCCCTTTAGCCACGTATTAATTCTCCTGATCTGTCTGCTTCTATGCCAATTTGCACGTGGCTTGGCTAATAATCTGGAGATCATTACCCTCGGTCCTGCTTTTTAATTTAGAGTCTAACTCCTGATACTCTTTCAGCAGGACCTCCTGCCTGTTCCAAGTTTCTCTCTGGCCACCATGAGATATCCCTTACGCTGGTACACCTTTGGTATTCTCATTCTTGGCTGTAGAGGACGCTATCTATCCCCCTAATTATAGAGTCCCCTATCATTACCACATTTCTATTCTGCTCTTTCCCCTCCCCCCCCCCCCCCCCCCACACTCCTTGGACAGTCTGAGCCACGGTGCCTTGGTCTGCATTGTGGCTATCCTCCCTGTATTCTTTTTCCCTGTCCTCACAGGTAGCGAGTACATCGCATCTGTTGGACGGGACCAGTGTCTGTGGGGCGTCCTTCTCACCCTCTCCTAAATCCCCTCTACCCAGCTCCCTAACAGTCACACCCTCCTTTTCCTGAACCTGTGCTTTCCTCTGGGGCATGATTGTATTCTAGATAAAACTGTCCAGAAATTCCTCCCCCTCCCTTGTATGTCGGAGTGTCTCCAGCTCAGTGACCCTGAGCCGGAGAGATTCGAGATGGAGACATCTCCTGCAGACGTGTTTGCTCGGGACAGTCTCGCTATCCACAAACTCCCACATACTGCAGTCCAGACACACAACCTGCCCTGCCATATCTTAGTCTAGCCTGATTTTATTTATTTCATTAATGAAAGTCTTTATTCAATGATTATTTATAGTTATATTAATTATTTTATCTAGTTAAGCTATAAATTTAAAACAGTACTTTATAGTTTCCCACACCTAGTTTAAACCAGTGTCCTAGATTGGAGAGAAAAGAGAAAAAAAAACCTTAATACTCACCAACCAATTACCTACCTGCTGTCCTATGATGTTACTCCGTGTTGTTTTGGAAATCGGCGAAGATTCCGCCTCTGCTGATACCGCATCCAATTAGTTCCGCGTTGACTGGTCACCTGCTGTTTTAAGTACTGCCGCCGCTGGTACCGCCTCCAATTAGGCATGTGACCAGTCCTGGGAATTTCCTTGGAGCTGCTCCCACTTGGCCACGGAAACTTCCCGTTTATTGTGTAACTGGGTTTCCAGCGTACTCCCAGCGACGGAGAAGCTCTGAGGGAAGTCAGCCCGGGCCTCTAACCAGGCGGCACCACACTTCCTCCGAAACAGTCACCAATGAAATATCACCAGCATGGAGTCCTTCCAATGTCATCTATCAACATGAGCCGGCCCATGCTGCCAAGCCTACCTCCCCTTTCCGATAGGAGCAGCCGATCTCACATTTCCTTATGTTCCATTAGCACAGCCACTTGGCAACAGATGATCATCCTTATTCTGTTCCTATCATGCACCCATTTGGTTTTGAGACGATAGCCAAATGATCTACTTGCTCGGGCCATTTTTAAACAGCTTTGGTTTCCTGAGATATGAAATCATATCCCCAATGTCTGCCTATTGTGCGACTGGGTGTGAACTCCTGTGCGCACAATGTAGACTAACATATGAACAATGACAGACAGTGATCGACCCTCTGGCCTGTCCCGCCCAATTGTAATGCCTTGTGTATCACAATATATAAACTCCAGTTCCACCCAAAAGCCAAATAATCTCCCTGGCGATTGGAAAAAGCCAGGTAAAACACCAGGCCAATTTGGGGGGGAAATGTGGGAAATTCATCTCCGACCACCTTAGGCAATCGAAGTCAGACCAGGAGATCACTCTGGCCCTCATAACTCTATGCTGTACCAACCTTTGGTACGTATATCAACTGTAAGCTTCACAGCACTAGAGTCAGTAACAGAGAGAGGGACAGGCTGTGTTTGTCAGAGCTCTGTCCTTGCCTGTATCTTGGGTGGTAGTTACCATCTATCCTACCAATGTTGCCCCACAGTAGGGTTGACATGTCACCCATTTTTGAGTAGATTGACATACTTGAGCACATAAATCTAGGCTGACACTCCCAGTGCAGTGCTGAGAGAGCACTACACTGTCGTAGGTGCCGTCTTTTGGATGAGACGTTAAACTGAGACACTGTCTGCTCTCTCAGGTGGACGTAAAAGATTATTCCCTGTGTCCTGGCCAATATTTATCCCTCAATCAACATAACAAAACAGATTATCTGGTCATTATCACGCTGCTGTTTGTGGGAGCTTGCTGTGCGCAAAATTGGCTGCCGCATTTCCCACATTACAATAGTGACTACACTCCAAAGGTACTTCATTGGCTGTAAAGCGCTTTGCGACATCTGATGGTCATGAAAGGCTCTATATGAATGCAAGTCTCATTCTTTTCATTTCTAATATTTAAACTGGACACCCAGAGTCTTTGCTTTCAAAACAGGAATCATTTCTTGTCCAGTTTGTTTCCTATCTTATGATGGGGAGGGTTTGTAGTTGAGGTTCACAGGGAAATGTCATTATCCATGAAGCCAACATCAGTGCTCAGTCCTCAATCTGATTCTCCTCGCCCACCTCAACCCTCTCTCCAGCCTCACCGACAACCCCTCCTCCTCCCTGCCTGGATTTGGAATTAGCAAAAGGGACGACAACCTTATGGCATATATTTATCCCCATTCATCTCTGAGTCAGATCCAGAATAAATTGCAAGGTTTCCTCCACCAATAATATCCACCTAGCCAGGCCCACCTTCCGTGGTGTCAGTAAAATATCCGTATCTCTTAAATTCGGCCTTCCCGATACCTGACCAGTGAGGAAATATTTATCCATATCTACACAGTGGCAGAAATATCTTGCAGTGATCTAAGTGATAAAGCTATTTGATTGCACTTTGCCAAATAAAATAAAATAAGTGGTCTCCCAAGATCTATTAGCATAAACACAGCTGTCCTGTAAACATACTAAAAATAAATTAAACCATGGTATAGGAAAGAGTATCCAATACATTATATAGATGTATAATTCCTATCTATTTACATTATTCTGACACTCTACATGGGAGTAGTTTTGTCACTGCACTCCTGCCTATTCAAGGTTCCTCTCTGTGCCCACGCAGTTTTAGAAGTTTTAATAGATTTGCATTTATACTTTGTCACGAATTGTCTCCGGGTGCTTTTCCAATGGAATTCATCCTGTTCTGCGGACCCAAAATGCTGTTGCCTCTGTTCCAAATTTTACCCGTCTAAATGCTCGGTACAGCGAATTCGGGGACCAGCAGCAACTACAGAACAACTAGTTGTGTTCAGGATCCTGCTATTGTGAAGGTGAGATTTCCATGATGTGAACGAAGGTGCAAACAGGCAGTGTGAAATTTGCTTTTCTGTTCCGTGTGGATGGGCCGAGGACGCCTGGCCAAAATAAAATGGCCTCAATCGCAGCCATCTATTTAATGTTTTCCATCAATGACCCTTTGCCCTTGGAGGGCAAGGGAGGGTAGCCATCTGTGAGGTGGTGATCTCTACCTGCAGAGGCATGAATGGTGCTTCATGTTGACGACAGTCCTACCTGGCAACTGTGCTGGATTCACCAGCTTTGCTGAAATTTCATTGAGAAGTTGGTCATAAGCCACCTTCATGAATACAACTAAGTGACACAGGGCAGTTAAGCGTCAACCACATTGCTGTGGGTCTGGAGTCACATATAGGCCAGACCGGGTAAGGACAGTAGATTTCCTTCCCTAAAGGACATTAGTGAACCAAATGGGTTTTTACAACCATGTTTCATGGTTAGCATTATTGACACTAGCTTTTTATTCCAGATTTATTTAATTAATTGAACTTAAATTCTATATTACAACAGTGACTATACTTCAAAAAGTACTTAATTGGCTGGAAAGTGCTTTGTGTTGTTTGGTGGTCGTGAAAGGCACTATATAAATGCAAGCCTTTATTTATTTTCTTTAAATTCCCCAGCTACCGTGGTGGGATTTGAACTAATGTCTCCGGATCATTAGTCTAGGTTTCTGGATTATTCGTCCAGCAACGTAACCAGTATGCTACCATATCCCAGGTACCTGGGAATTAAACCAGCCAACAAGGAAATATGAAAGAGGACTTGTCCTGTTTGAGATGCATCCCCTACTTTGAGCCCCAAACTGAGTTCGTACATTTCTGATCTTACAGCCAAGTATATACGTAACCATAACCTACCAGAGAGCTGACTCTCTGTTTGACTCTTTATTAATATTAAAACATAATTGGATGCTGGTGGGCAGAGCCCATTTCCCAATGGTCAGGAAGCAATGCAGAATTGGAAGTATAACTTAAGTGCCCATTTTCAAAAATGTAAAATGCCACTTCTTTTTAAAAAAAAAAAAATTAATTCTCAGGATATGGGTGTCGCTGAGAAGGTCAGCATTTATTGCCCATCCCTATTTGCAGTTGAGAAGGTGGTGGTGAACCACCTTATTGAATCGCTGTGGTCCGTGTGGTGAAGGTAGTCCCACAGTGCTGTTAGGGGGTCAGGTCCAAGATTTTGACCCTATATCGGTGCTGTAAATTCTATGTAATTCGTTGAACTATCTAGGTAAGCGTTAGCCCAAATGGCAAATCACTGGAATGCAGGACCTCCAAAGGGACCAGGCAGAATCAGGTGTCTTTAAATTCCTGCCTCCCACTTGTCTAAATTATGCCGAATCCTACTAGCCAGAAAATATACACCATAATATACAAAGAGGACACCCGGCAGAAACGATTTACTTGGCCGAGAATACCACACTGAGTATAAAATGCATTGTATTACGACCTCCGTGACCTCCTCCAGCTCTACAACCCTTTGAGAACTCTGCGTTCCTCCAATTCTGGCTTCTTGCGCATCCCCAAATTCCTTCGCCGCACCATTGGCCTCGTGCATCTAGGCTCTAAGCTCTGGCATTCCCTCCTACACATCTCTGCATCTCCACCTCTTACTTCCTTTTAGATGTTCCTTAAAATTTAACTCTGTCATCTGTCCTGGAAACCTGGAACTTGTGACCTGTCAAGATTTTTCTTGACAGATCCTCTGCATCCCGGGAAATGGACATTCGCTTGCGGAGAGTTCGGCTATTTGCCCAGCGAATGCCCATGAAACTCTTATGCCTTGTAAAAGCAGGTGTAAGGCTTTCTTTTATTAGCGTAAAGGTGAAAATAAATATTAAAATCAAAAAATTTTAATTATTCAAAAACCTGTAAAATAAGTTTGTTGTTTTTAGCCCCTTAAAAAAAATGCTTAAATTTAATTTTCAAAAAATTAAATTTTTGTTTTAAATGTTTAATGAAATTGTATTTTAATTAATTTTAAACATGTAATGATTTTTATTTCAAGGTTGTATAAGTGTATTTTTTGGATGATTCCTATTCATGTTTATGGCAATTCCGTAGGTAAATGGAATCCCCATAAGCATAATGGGAATCCCCTTTCTGATTGGTTATGCTGGCCCACGTGATCACAGGGGTGTTTGCGATCCGCCTGCACCCCAGGTATATGTGGGCCTCGACGCAGGCCTACGCGTAGAGGCCCAGGAGTGCAAGTCTCCGTGGATCCAGAGCCATCAGTTAAGTTTGTAGATTTATTGCGATTCGGAGCCATTTGCCCGTAGAAAGCCTCCAACCGCAAATTCAGGCTCAATATCTCTTTATGTGACTCGGTGTGAATTTTTGTCTGAAAACTCTCCTGTGAAGCACCTTGGGATGACATTAAAAGCTCAATATAATTACAAGTTGTTGTTGTTGTATACTCATCATCCAGAGCCCCACACCAATTATTGGGGGAGTGGTCAGCTCTGGACAAGTCTAATATTCCAACTATATCAAGTTATTTGAAGAAAATGGTTTGCCTCAAAAGCTGGACAAGGGTACTATCAAGATAACTGCATGAACTTCCATTTTGCAAACTTATTTGTATCTTCTGTGCGTATTAGTCACTACCCTCGGTAATGTGACACATCACAGCACTTTAAACAGCTTCTGCAGTAATAGATTTGTGTGAAGATTGACATGTCGCTGCACTAAAGTGATATTCATCATCATCCTTTCAAAATCTAGGCTCCATACCAGCACTGGTGAGGTGCTATCCTCTTAAAGGAAAAATTAACTCATCAGAACTGGCACATCATTATTAAAGTTAGAAGGCAACAGACATATAAGATGAATAGAGCCTCACTCACATCTTCTTTATTTGCATATTTTAAGCTGTTGACTGGTGTGTGTGAGCTTGTCGAAAGTTCTTCTGCAAAAAACAAAAGACTTGCATTATATGGCGCTTTTCATGACCTCAGGACGACCCAAAGCACTTTACAGCCAATTAAGTATTTTCGAAGTGTCACTGTAGTAATGTAGGAAACGCGGCAGCCAACTTGCGCACAGCAAGCTCCCACAAACAGCATTGTGATAATGACCAGATCATTTGTTTTTGTTACGTTGATTAAGGGATAAATATTGGCCAGGACACTGGGGAAAGCTCCCCTGCTCTTCTTCGAAATAGTGTCATGGGATTATTTTAAATCCACTTGAGAGAGCAGACAGTGTAGTGTCTCTTTTGAAAGACAGCACCTCTGACAGTACAGCACTCCTTCAGCACTGCACTGGGAATGTCAGCTTAGAATTTTGTGCTTAAGTCACTGGAGTGGGACTTGAACTCACACCTTCTGACTCAGAGACAAGTATACTACCCACTGAGCCATGGTTGACACGTTAGACATTCAACCTGCAGTAGAGTTGCAATCCATCTAGAATGTAAACTACACACCTAATTAATAAAAGTCTTATCTTTTCATTTGCTTCTCTGTCTTATGATGTGAAAGCATTGATTATTAATGTCACAGTTGCCCCATCACACTTGCATGTCTGGTTTAGGTCTTTGCCAATAGTGCCAGCACTATGGCCTGTAGAGATATCATGAATGCCAAACAAGCTAATGGCTGGTACAGCCAGGTGTTGGCGTCATTTAAACATACTGATCTGGAGAATACATGGAGTACTAAAAAACATCGCACCTTGTTGGGAAATAATGGCGTCCAGCTGCCAAGGCAGTTTTCCCAATGTTCCACCACAGTTATGACAGAAGATCAGGAGAAATCCAGCAGAACCTCAACCTCAATATATTTATAAAAGCGCCCTTTGATATTTACAAAAGGACAGTTTAGGATACTGTAGAGAACTGCGGAGTATAAATCTAACAGTTACTTGAGATTGGCTGATGATGAATAAGGAGGTATTAAACTGACACACGAGATGAACAATATCAGAGATGGGAACTGACATTTTTTTTATCTGTTGCTTAATTGTGTGTCCTTTGTGTGTGGGATGTGGGTCATAGTTAATATTGCAGAACCACTTACAGCTGAAGTGCTTCTATAAAATAATGGGATCCGCCCCTCCTCCCCCCCCCCCCCCCCCCCATTCAGAAATTGCCTTATTTATACTTAGGGTCACCAACCCTCTAGGGTTATCCTGGAGACTCCAGGAATTAATGATTCATCTCTACTGCGAGCAACACCCGGGAGAAAATTATAGGGGTGTTGAAAACATTGTGGGTTGCTCACGCGGCACTAAGCACCTCCCGCCTGAGCGCCGAGCTGTCCGCGCCTGCCGCGAACTTAAGTGAAGGTTTAGTGGCGGCGCTGACCGATTGCGCTGTGCTCGCTAGCGCCACCCACTCAGTGACGTCACCAAGTGTGCAACGCCTCCGTAGCCCCGCATTTGCAAAATTCATTCTTTCGCCTGCCATAAGCGCCTGGCGCTGAGACCGGCGGGGAAAGCAGTCGGTCCGGCGACAATCCCGGGGTGATAGCGTCCGGAGTGCAAGGTAAGGGCTGAAATTGTACCTTTTTCAACTTTTATTTATTTGTTGCAGTAGTGAAGTGTGGCTGAGGTTTATTGAATTTTAAAACAACATTTTTTTTTCATCTTCAGGCACAAGATCGCCCGCCTCCTCACGTCAATAATAGAGTCGGCCTTCTGCGCTATCGCTCCGTTAGCACCCGTTCTCTCAGCGCTCCACTCTCCTCTTGGGGCAATACAACTGAATATCCTACTTTGAGGCGGTAGACACCACCTGGCGCTAAAAGTACCGCCCCGGAGCCGTCACCGCCTCAATGCGGCCATACCGAATGTCTAGCCCACTGTGTGTTTTCTTCATTTTCTTTGAACAGTTTTGGTTATTACTTATAAATATATTGAGATGGGGAAATAAAGGCTGTTTGAACCGGGCAGGGTGGTTGGAGGTCAAGTGACCAAACCTCCAGGAACACATCCAGCCAGAGGCGAAGTCCGAGATCATGGCTTGCTGGAATGACTGCGAATGCACAAGGTTTTAGGACTTTAATGATTCCAGCTGTGGGCCCCCCAGAGCCACTAGTTGCTGGGCATTGTGCAGCCATGTTAAAATCATGCTGTTGGCCCAGAAGCTGGGCTGAGACCCGGTAACCTGGCAACAAGAGCTGCTAGCGGTGCTTATTTATGTTTGCCACTGGCAGCTGTTGAGGTGGAGTTAAGTGCTTCCAGAGGCATGTCCACTGTCTCACTTACACTGCCGTCCAGTCAGTGAAAGGACTGCTTGCGTTAGAAAGAAAGTAAGACCTGCATTTATATAGTGCCTGTCACGACCTTTGTCTCAAAGCGCTTTACAGCCAAAGAAGTGTGGTCACTGTTGTAATGTAGGAATCGCGGCAGCCAACTTGCTCACAGCAAGCTCCCACAAATAGCCATGTGTTAATGACCAGATTGTCTGTTTTTGTTATGTTGATTGAGGGATAAATATTGGCCCCAGGACACCAAGGGTAACTCCCCTGCTCTTCTTCGAAATAGTGCCATGGGATCCTTTACGTCCACCCGAGAGAGCAGACGGGGCCTCGATTTAACGTCTCATCCGAAAGATGGCACCTCCGACAGTGCAGCACTCCCTCAGCACTGCACTGGAGTGTCAGCCTAGATTTATGTGCTCAATTTCGTGAAGTGGGACTTGAACCCACAAACTTCTGACTGAAAGAAGGGAATGCTACCCACTGCTGTAATATAAGTGGGGTGCCATCCTCGTCTATGGGGAGTTTGTGGGCAAAGCTAATGCCTGGTATGGTCAACAACAACTCTGGATCAAACGGCAACAGCTAGCAACTGGTAATAAGGAGCATTCTGTCTGGCTTCAGTCTGATATTTTCCCCAGTGATTTTAACAAGAAAGGCTTTACTCCTGATGCATGACAGTGAAGATTATTCGAGGCACACAATCAGTAATATAATTTCATTGCACTTCCACAATGTACTTGTGCAACAGACTTTGTAACCAGACTTGTGAGAAAATGACAACTATAACTTGTATTTATATAGCACCTTTAACATAGTAAAACATCCCAATGTGCTTCACAGGAGCATTATCAAACAAAGATTGACACTGAAGCAAAGATGGAGACATTAAGACAGGTGACCATCATCATCATAGGCAGTCCCTCGAAATCGAGGAAGACTTGCTTCCACTCTAAAAATGAGTTCTCAGGTGGCTGTACAGTCCACTATGGGAATTACAGTCTCTGTCACAGGTAGGGCAGACAGTGATTGGAGGAAAGGGTGGGTGAGGAGTCTGGTTTGCCACATGCTCCTTCCACTGTCTGCGTTTGGTTTCTGCATGCTCTCGACGACGAAACTTGAGGTGCTCAGCGCCTTCCCGGATGCTGTTCCTCCATTTAGGGTGGTCTTTGGCCAGGGACTCCCAGGTGTCAGTGGTGGAGCCTTCAGGATAGATCCAAGGTCATCCCATCCTCTGTCATCGACAGGTGACCAAAAGCTTGCTCAACGAAGAAGATTTTAAGGAGTGTCTTAAAGGAGGAGAGAGAGGTGGCGAGGTTTAGGGAGGGAATTCCAGGGCTTAGGGCCTAGGCAGCTAAAGGCACGGCCGTCAATGGTGGTTTGAAGAAAAGGGGATGGACCAGAGGCTAGAGTTAGAGGAATGCATTATTCTCAGAATTCCGGAGTGGAGGAGGTTAGAGATATGGAGGGGTGAGGCCATGGAATGATTTGAACACCAGGATGAGAATTTTAAGTTGGAGGTGTTCAGGGACTGGGAGCCAATGTAGGTCAGCGAGCACAGGATTGATGGGTGAACGGGACTTGGTGCAAGTTAGGATACAGACAGTTGAGATTTGGATGAATGTAAGTTTATGGAAGGAGAAAGATGGGAGATAGGTCAGGAGTCGAATCTAGAGGTAGCAAAAGCATGCATAAGGGTTTCAGCAGCAGCTGGACTGAGGCAGGGGTGGAGATGGGCGATATTACAGAAGTGGAAGTAGGCGGTTTTTGTGATGAAGAGAATATGGGGCCAGAAGCTCAGCTCCGTGTCAAATAGGACGTTGAGGTTCAGCGTGAGACAATGGCTAGGGAGGGGGATGGATTCGCTGGCTAGGGAACAGAGTTTGTGGTGGGGACAATAGCTTCAGCCTTCCCAATATGTAATTGGAGGAAATTTTTGCTCATCCAGAACTGGATGTCAGACAAGCAATCTGACAACACCGAGGCATTGGAGGGGTGCAAAGCAATGGTGGTGGGGTAGAGCTGGGTGTAGTCAGCATACATGAGTAACCTGACGTGTTTTCGAATAATTTTGCTGAGGGGCAGCATGTAGATGAGAAATAGGAGTTGGCCAAGGATAGATCATTGGGAGACACCAGAGGTAACGGTGCAGGAGTGGGAAGAGAAGCCATTGCAGAAGATTCAGGGTTTGAGAGAAACAGCACTGTGTGCTCGTGTCCTCTCGTTGGAGGAGCTGAGATCCAAGTCAGGAATGTGCTGATACCCTCTCCTGTGACAGTACTGAAGAGCAGGGGAAGCAGGAACATACTGTGCTAATCTTCTCTGCTGTGATGGATGGAAGGATAATGGGAAAGAGTACAACAGTGTACCTAATGCATTTTGCTGCGCTGGAACTGAGGAAGGCCAAGAGAACCTCAGGACCCTGATAAAGCCCCTCTTTTTGTAAAGGAGGAGGGGGATCCACATCACGTTGTATTTTTCTCCTGTTATACTATAGAGTCGGCAAAATTGTGGTGTGCTAGTAATGTCCCGTCTCCTAATAACCCAACTCTGGGAAAGAGCTCCAGCAAACAGCGTTTTAACGTCCTTGTCAATTAGCAAGTCAGCAGCGATAGAGGATTGGAACAGTCGACTGCTGTCCAATTTTCCAACCATTTAACATTTTGTATGATCGGGCCTCGAATTGTATTGCATAGACATGTGTGATTTCCAGCACAGTTTGAACTCAAAGTTATGAGATTCACCCCCAAAGGCTTCAAAACTGAGATACCTAACAGTTCCTAGTGCGGGAACCTCTGAGTCTCTTTCATTGCATAAAGTCATTGTAGTACCATTTGCTGCAATCTCCATTTATAACTGATCACTCAATATATCCACCCAATTGACTCAAGACACCAACTGTACATCGAATAGTTCCATTCCATCTATTTTACATATCAACTGTACACCCAATACATCGACCCCATTGATTCAACACTGCAACTGTATATCTAATATATCCAGTTCATCTACTCTACACTCCAGCTGTCAATTTCTCAAGACTAGAGACTGCAGTGCAAACTGTGCCAAATAACAATTTTAGCAACATATGAGCTGAGTGCAATAATACAGTATCATCGATGCTGCTATCTTGGCAACAACCAATTGTTAGCAGTCTTGCAATTATGCCTCTACACTAAGCCATGGAGATGAGGACAGTCCCAGGTTCAAATGCTGATCTCAGCCAGGACAGCCTTGGGTTGGGAAGATGGAAACAATCAGGCAGTGAGTCCCATTCACACCGGCCTTCTACTGAAGAGTGAGTGTGTGTAATCATCGAGCTTGGCTGCAATGTCATTCTTTGTCAACCAACCTGCCAACACTAACTGTGTGTGAGAACTGGCCATTTGGGTGAGGTATGGGAGGGCCCCTGCTTCCTGCTGCCTGTGGAACGCTACCCCAACTCGAGGCTCGGCCTTTAGGAGCGGACAGAATAAAAAGGGGACAAAACACAAGAGGGAAAAAAAGTATAACTTATTTTACCAAAAGCAAAGTTGTTCTGTTTCTTCTCCAGAGCACCCCCATTTTGAAGCTGCACCAGCAACAAATCATTGGATATATCAATCACCAACTACTATATTTATAATACTTCATAAGTATGAAAGATCGGCAGTTTAAGACTGGATGTGATCACTTTTGTCTAGCGTATTAGTTTACAATAAGCATTTCTGATGTTAATAATGGCCCTAGTCTCTTTCCATGTACTGAGAGAGTTCAAGCAGTGTCAAAATGGCTGAAGGTCACAGCTACGCTAAATCAAAGTTTTACTAGCAAAGGATCTAGTTCATTGCACTAAATTTAACTTCTCGCTATAGATGGGCAGCAATGAGACCAAATGAAGGTGTGACAGGAGGCTTTAAATGTACAGGAACCTGGTCGGAATGCACACAAGCCCCGTTACTTCAGCTGACACAGCAGGTACGTCTAAGGTCAAGGCTTTTCTTCTGTCATGTAAAAATATGTAAAATTGATTGTTCAGCTGCCTTTGAAACAAAAATGGACCATCCATTTTAAAGTGTCCATTTCATTTTAGGACATGTTTTTTTTTTAATATTTTAATTTACGTGTGAAAAATAAATAGATAAATTTCAAAAAAGTTATGGTCTCGGTTTTTGTGCTGGTTGCCCACGTAGTGGTCCCGGGTCCAAAGCCTGCCTTTGAACTCTAAGTGGCATAACTCAGTTGAGTTTTAACACCTTCTGAAGCGTCCTGTTGGTTGTCCATGGAATGGCAATGGCAGCAACAGTGGCCAATCCTCTGAGCCAAGGAAGGGAAGAGCAGGTAATCATAACTTGCTCATCTGATGTTCCTGGAGTGTGGAATCAAGCTACGAGAAATGTCTGACTCTCTTATTGACAGGTCAGTAGACCTTCCCCAAATACTTCTCGTGACGGTTGCCTCAACTGCACAAATAAAGTCACTGTGGATGGAGGCACGGAGGGGAAAGTTCTTTCTAAATTATATTTAAGCTACAAAGCCACAATATTTTTATTTGATCTGAGCTCTTGGCTCAAGCAGCAACTGGACTGGAACCTTCCTGCTGCTAATCCGGGAGAATTTCAGTGGTTCTCCATCAGGCCACTGGAGGGCAGCCTGTGAGACAAGACAGGTGGGTAGGGGGGGGGGAACATTTGCAGGACCCATATTTACAGAATGATTTAAATCACAGGCCTATCTGGGGAGGGTTTCGGTGTCCTAAACTGACACGGCCCAAGAAGATAGCATGGAGACCCTGTGGCACCTGTTACAGACTGTTTTAATTACGTGCAATGTATCAGCATTACCGACGCAGTATTGAGAGGAGACAGATTCCTTTTCAGGCATTATGCTCTCAAAACTTTTTCAGCTGGTCTAGTACTTTGATATTTCAGTCAGTAGCAGTCAGTGAGGAGATACTGTACTTTATGGACCACTCTGCCTTCTACTGGCAGAGCAGTTGTCAGCACACAATTCCTGCTAAAGATTGTGAATGCAAGCTATTCAACTAATTCATGCAGTTGATATATCTCACTTTATTGAGAAAAATATGCAAGCGATGGTAAGATTCTACGACATGAAACCCCAGGTCATTTTATAAAATTTAGAAATATTTTCTGTATGATGCAAGTGTCAATTGTACATTAAATGTAACCCATTCATAAGTAACTTGTAAAGAAGAATTTTGTTTTCTAAAAATAATAAGGTAGGATTACCTTCTATCCAACCTGAAGTGTACATCAATTATATATGTTTATACTCAATAGCATTAAACATATTGTACTGTAATTACCTTGAAAATTGTGTTTCATATTTTATATCGCTGATATCTATGTTTAACTGATTCAGATATGTTCAGTTACATAGGAAATTACAGAGCATTCTACAACCCATCTTATAAACAAAATGGTTATTTTTAAATGACCCTCCCTCTTAGTTTCAAGGTCCTGTTTTTTTTTATCGAAAATGTATTCATTGCACAGTCCCATTGTGTCAGTGTATATTGCCAATGGAATTTGCACACACCAAGGTGAGGGATGTTGGTGCTAGAGAATGGAACCATTTCCATCTCGGTATCAAGTACACCCAAGTCAGCTATTAGTTAGCTGCAAAGCAAATCTCCCTCTACTCTGCCCCAACAACACATCTCAGCTCTAAACTGAGCTCTTAAGTGTCAGCTGTGGCTCAGTTTAGAGCTGAATTTCACATCTGAGTCAGAAGGTTGTGGGTTCAAGTCCCACTCCAGGGATTTGAGCACAAAAAAAATTCAGGCTGACACTCCAGGGATGCTGAGGGAGTGCTGCACTGTCGGAGGTGCCGTCTGTCGGATGAGATGTTAAACCGAGGCCCTGTCTGCTCTCTTAGGTAGACGTAAAAGATCCCATGGCACTATTTCGAAGAAGAGTAGGGAAGTTATCCCCAATGTCCTGGCCAATATTTATCTCTTAATCAACATAACAAAAAAAAACTGATTATCTGGTCATTATCATATTGCTGTTTGTGGGAGCTTGCTGTGCGCAAATTGGCTGTCTCATTTCCTACGTTACAACAATGACTACACTCCAAAAGTACTTCATTGGTTGTAAAGAGCTTTGAGACATCTGGTGGTCATGAAAGGTGCTATATAAATCTTTATTTTCTAAACTACCCCAAGTATCTCTTGTAGCATTTCTTTTTCTGTTTCCCACACTGCGATCACCAATTACTGCCAGATTAGGGACAGTTTTATGTCTTGAGCCAATCGAACTGCATGGAGACCGCCCAAATCCATTTTACATAAGGCTCTTGCATCTATCAGACTGAGCTGGATTTTAACCCAGGTTTCAGGGATGAAAGGCTGGTGTCTCACCCACTGTGGCAACCAGTCTATAGTTACAACAGCACTTGGACATATTTAAGATTGAGAAAACGTTGACTTATTGGAAAATACACTTTCCAGTGTGGTACTGAGCCGTGTACAGCAGGAGAGTCCCAAGTTCAATCTGATATATTTAGTTAGGTGGTGAGGTGACTGATATTAGTTGAGAGTCAAATAGGAATGCTGTTATTGGCCACGGAGCCCTTGGACTAGGGAAAGGAGAAGATCAGCGATATTCCATCCCTTTTTTTTCTCTGATTACTGTGAGCTTTGGGATTAGCCCAGTGGATAAAAGTGGTATTTTCTGTTTCAGTTCCTGTCCCTGTCTTCTTAAGAAAATTGAGGTATATGGGAATTGTGGGTTAATTAAGTACAATTAATAAATGTTAAACTGAGACCCATCCAACAATTGAGGTGGGCATGATGGCCCCCTTCATACTTTCAAAGAAGAGCAGGGAATTATCCCAGTGTCCTGACCAATATTCCTCCCTGAATCAACCAACACCAAAAACAGATTATCTGGTCATTGACGATTTGTGAGGCTTTGCTGTGCACCATTTGGTTGCTGCTGTTGCCTCCATAGCAACAGTGAGTGCACTTTGACAGTAATTCATTGGTTCTGAAGTGTCTCAGGCAGACCTGAAGATGTGAAATGCACAATATAACTACAACAACTTGTATTTATATAATGCCTTTAATGTAGTGAAACATCCCAAGGTGCTTTACAGGATTATTATGCGATAAAAATCTGATACCGAACCGCATAAGTAGAAACATATTTACCCTTACTTAAGCCACGATTTGTGAGATTGGATGCAAGTCTTGAATTACAATCATTATTATTTCCATTTACAGTAGGTTAACAAAAAAAGTATAATCTTTTTATTGCAGGTTGTAAGCACTGTATATTATGACAATGCAAGATGGCAAGGTCAGATGATAGAAAATAGGTATGGCATCAAGAACAGAAGAACATAAGAAATAGGAGCAGGAGTAAGCTATTTAAGAACATAAGAACATAAGAACTAGGAACAGGAGTAGGCCATATGGCCCCTCGAGCCTGTTCTGCCATTCAATAAGATCATGGCTGATCTGATCATGGACTCAGCTCCACTTCCCCATAACCCGTTATCCCCCTATCTTTTAAGAAACTGTTTATTTCTATCTTAAATGTATTCAATGGCCCAGCTTCCACAGCTCTCTGAGGCAGCGAATTCCACAGATTTACAACCCTCTGAAAGAGGAAATTCCTCCTCGTCTTTGTTTTAAATGGGCGGCCCTTATTCTAAGGTCATGCCCTCTAGTTCTAGTCTCCCCCATCAGTGGAAACATCCTCTCTGCATCCACCTTGTCAAGCCCCCTCATAATCTTGTACGTTTCGATAAGATCACTTCTCATTCTACTGAATTCCAATGAGGCCCAACTTACTCAACCTTTCCTCATAAGTCAACCCCCTCATCCCCGGAATCAACCTAGTGAACCTTCTCTGAACTGCCTCCAAAGCAAATATATCCTTTCGTAAATATGGAAACCAAAACTGCACGCAGTATTCCAGGTGTGGCCTCACCAATATCTTGTATAGCTATAGCAAGACTTCCCTGCTTTTATACTCCATCCCCTTTGCAATAAAGGCCAAGATACCATTGGCCTTTCTGATCACTTGCTGTGTTTCATGCACAAGTACCCCCAGGTCCCGCTGTACTGTGGCACTTTGCAATCTTTCTCCATTTAAATAATAACTTGCTCTTTGATTTTTTTTCTGCCAAAGTGCATGACCTCACATTTTCCAACATTATACTCCGTCTGCCAAATTTTTGCCCACTCACTTAGCCTGTCTATGACCTTTTGCAGATTTTTTGTGTCCTCCTCACACATTGCTTTTCCTTCCATCTTTGTATCGTCAACAAACTTGGCTACATTACACTCTGTCCCTTCATCCAAGTCATTAATATAGATTGTAAATAGTTGAGGACCCAGCACCGATCCCTGCAGCACCTACTAGACACTGTTTGCCAACTGGAAAATGACCCATTTATCCCGACTCTCTGTTTTCTGTTAGTTAGCCAATCCTTTATCCATGTTAATATATTACCCCCAACCCCATGAACTTTTATCTTGTGCAGTAACCTCTTATGTGGCACCTTATTGAATGCCTTCTGGAAATCCAAATACACAACATCCACTGGTTCCCCTTTATCCACCCTGATTGTTACATCCTCAAAGAACTCCAGCAAATTTGTCAAACATGAATTTCCCTTTCATAAAACCATGCTGACTCTGCTTGATTGAATCATGCTTTTCAAAATGTCCGGCTTCTGCTTCCTTAATAATGGACTCCAGCATTTTCCCAATGACAGATGTTAGGCTAACTGGTCTATAGTTCCTGCTTTTTGTCTGCCTCCTTTTTTAAATAGGGGCATTACATTTGCGGTTTTTCAATCTGCTGGGACCGCCCCAGAATCCAAGGAATTTTGGTAGATTACAACCAATGCATCCACTATCTCTGCAGCCACTTCTCTTAAGACCCTAGGATGTAAGGCATCAGGTCTAGGAGACTTGTCCACCTTTAGTCCCATTATTTTACCTAGTACTACATTAGTGATAGTGAATGTATTAAGTTCCTCCCTATCTATAGCCCCTTGATTATCCACTATTGGGATGTTTTTTGTGTCTTCTACCGTGAAAACCGCTAACAAATATTTGTTCAACGTCTCTGCCATTTCCCTGTTCTTCATTATTAATTCCCCAGTCTCATCCTCCAAAGGACCAACATTTACTTTAGCCACTCTTTTCCTTTTTATATACCTGTAGAAACTCTTACTATCTGTTTTTATATTTTGTGCTACTTTTTGATTTTTATCAAACATTTCAAGATTGCCTCCTACTTCAGATTCCACCCCCCCCCCCCCCCCCCTCTGGATGATAGAATTTTAATTTAAGGCTCTACTTTACAATTACAGCTAAATTATGTTTGTGCCCAAATAAGCAAAGCTGCTGGTGCAGGAAACTCAACAGAGCTTAGTCGGCGTTTTTGGAAAGGAATAAAGGGCAGTTCTCTCTTTCCTTTCTTAAGGTGACATTTTTTTCCAAATATTCTTAAAATAGATTTTTACCTGTTCCCATCTACAGTGTCAGCTGTGGCTCAGTGGGTAGCACGCTCACCTCTGAGTCAGAAGATTGTGGCTTCAAGTCCCATTCCAGAGACTTGAGCACATAAAAATCTAGGCTGTCGGAGATGCCATCTTTCAGATGAGACGTTAAACCAAGGCCCCGTCTGCTCTCTCAGTTGGACGTAAACGATCCCATGGCACCATTTTGAAGAAGAGCAGGGGAGTTATTCCTGGTATCCAGGCCAAATATTTATCCCATCAATCAACATAACAATACAGATTATTTGGTCATTATCACATTGCTGTTTGTGGGAGATTGCTGTGCACAAATTGGCTGCCGTGTTTCCCACATTACAACAGTGTCTACATTCCAAAAGTTCTTAATTGGTTGTAAAGTGCTTTGAGGTGTCTGGTGGTTGTGAAAGGTGCTATATAAATGCAAACCTTTTTTTTTCTTTAACATGCCTCCAGTTCAGGGAGAGTGGAAGGTGATTGAAGTTAGTAAGTTGACTAAGTTGAGGGTTTGGACTGCGCCATTGGTCTGTTTGGGTAGGTCAAACTCCTCAGCCCATTGGTGGCCAGAGAAAGATGGCAGCTCTGCCTCTGATGGTAATGTCTGGGGGAGGATGAGGAAAGGGAAGATTAAGGTTAGGGATGATTTAAATTATGAAGTGAATAGAAACTGGTGAGGAATCTCTCTGTGAGGAACCAAGGAAGATGATGGTAAGATCAAGAAACCATGAGTTAAGATTAAAGTTCTACATATGGTAGAGTTTACATAGGATATACGGCACAGAAACAGGCCATTCGGCCCAACCAGTCCAGTTCTGAACTAAATCTAGAATGTGTTGAAATGTCAAGCAGTAGCTGAATGGGTTTCTGGTGAACAGGTGTAGATGTGTATAGGTTTATATATGTACAAGTGGTCTCCTCCATTCAGTTAAAATGACCTGGAAAGGTCCGGTATCCTTTTATTTTTCCTTAACGAATGCCTTTATTAAAAAAAAGTGAATTTTCCAACAAGTTCATTCTTCAGCTAATGTGAAATCAGTTGGTGGGCTATTCTCTATCGAAAAATAGCAAAACGACCCATTCTCCACATTCACAGATCATTCTATTTATGTCCCTGTGTGCGTGGACATTGTGTGTTCTTCATCGTCCCAGTTTCCCCCTTTCCCTTATTCTGTCCCTTTGTAAATGCCGTTCATCTGTAATATCTTTCAGTTCTGATGACGGGTCCTACACCGAAATATGGACTTGTGGTCTGTCAACAGATGTTGCCTGACATGCTGCGTGTTTCCAGTATTTCCAATTAAGTTTCAGATTTCTAGCATCTACAGTTCAATTATCTCCATTCTGAATTTCCCTGTATCTCGACATTTGAGTGCGTGCTAGATCCAATGCCAGCAGTATTGCTTAATTAGAACACAAACATAACATTACTGTAACGGTGACAAATGTTCAACCTTATCCACTGTTATAACTTCCAACAAGATAAAGCTTTCAAGTTTTTTTTTAAAGTAACAATATTTTTCTTTGCACAGGAAAGAACTCCTTGTTTCATGACTTGGTATCTGAACGGATGAAGGATGAAGAAGTTACAGAAATCATAAGTACGAAGGAAAAACTTTTAGGAACACGAAGGAAAGTAGAATTGAACGTACGCGTGACGACAAAACAGATTCTGGTGAACAGGCCAGAATTATGGACTCTTTGGATCACGGGTGTGCAGCTAAGACAAGAATTATGCAAGGACATTCTAAACACGTGGATGGTTTGAGTGATACGTCGAGTGTTGGAAGCATTTTGGACGAAGCGGATAGAGAAGTGAGTAGTCTTACGGAGCGTGCTTTTAAGAGCTTGTGTGTTGCAGAAGAAGGCATCTGTAATGATTTGGAAATTCCCAGTTCGCCATCGGCTGTCAGTGTGACTCATGCAAGTGGTCTTCCAAGCATGGAAAGGAGGAAGCATTCTGCGGGCGAATTGAAAAACTGTAATAAGTCATCGAAACTCATCAAAAAGCAACCAAACGAATTACCTGACACATTCCAGGAGCCAGTGGGACAGTGTCCTGTCCGAGAAGAGAACGATGCCAAGGGTAACGCAGGAAATGGCTTCCTGAGTGAAACCGTTGGCTCCAGTCAGAAACCAAGTAAGCACAAGTCAAAGGTTTCTTCTTTGATTGAAGTATTTGATCAAAGTGAGAGTGATTTCACCGGAGACCTCGTGTCGAGTGCAAAGCAAGCTACGAGTGGACACTCTGAACAGCCGCAAGAAAGTGACATTAAAAACATTGCACAGTGGGACACGGCCGCGATCATCAACTTGCACAAAGAGAAATCAAGCTTTTCTGCTACTTGCCAAGAAAATTATTGGGTGAACAGGAAACAACCTCCACAAGAAAAAGGCGGCAAACCCAATATTTTGAGACAAATGACAAACGCACAGTACAGGAAGCAAGGTCACCCCTCTGACTTGACAATTCTTAATCATTCGAGTAAGAAGTCAGAGAAGAACCCGTCTCAAAAAGCCAACAGGGTGAAGAAGCCGGATTCAAAGAGCAGCTTCCTTCATAGTGAGTGCAGCGCATTCAAATCCTGGCAAGACCACAGCAAATCTCTCTTCGAGGAGAAGGATCATATTGAACAACTTAACGCCAACCTGCAGTCCAGTGTACGGATGCAGCGCTTGTGTGACGAACTCGTCAGTTGTAGACGGGGGCATTCATTGGCGCAAGTGCCATCTCCAAGCGACATCAAAACTAACACAACTCATAAACCAGTCCCCTGTTCGCCCAATAGCAGAGATTCAAATTTTCACTCGTGTATGCCCGAAGAGAACAATTGTAGTGTCGAAGGAAAACAAGAGCAACTCAATAGTTTGCAAGTAAAGCATAGCGGGGGCGCAATCGAAAATGGGGACGAGGAAAAAGGTTTTCAGCTGTGGAAAATCTCAAGAAATCCACCGCATAAAAAGCAAGCGATTGTGACTGGAGATGTTCCCTCCACAAAATGCCACCCTGGGGCTGACGTTAAAGAAGTTGTAACGTTGGCTGAGCAGATGCTTCAAGGGGAAAGTCCAACCTTCAGTATTTCAAAGCTCCTGACACCAAATATTGTCCACAATACAAATGGAACAGACGTGTCAAAAAACCAGACGATTGTAGTGACCCCTCCCCTCATTCCGCTTCCCGTGAGTCAAGGGGATGAAATTAAAGGGGCCGCTGATTACCAATCGCGTGACAGTTATAAATCCAAGGCGTCAAGCCTGCTGTACAATCTCAAAGATGTCAGGAAACGAGTCAAATCCACATACTCGTCTGCCACTACCCCACAAAACCTTTCTGAACAAAGCAAAAACAGGGACTACCTTTTTCAGAACATACACCAAGCCAGTGAAAGGACATCTTCTGCACCTTTAAGGCTGGGGATTCGGGAAAGCAATATGGGTGAGTCCAACGAACAGGAAAGACCTGACAAAATGCCCAGTGCCATAAATGTGACGCCGACTGCTGGGTTTCTCAGTAAAGCTGCAACAATCCACAAGGCTGATCCCGACACGTGGAAGAACGATGACTATCTCAACGTAAGGTCACCACAAACGGTTAAAGAAGCCGGAGGTCACCCCAGATGGCGGACAAAAAACGCCAGGCCGCAATCTGCGATGATAGCAACAGAAATTCGCGCAGAGGGGGGCTGGGACAGGAAGGTCGCACATCAGCCGAACAAATTTGCTGTGAAGAAGAAAATAGATTGTCCTCCGACAACTGTACAGAGAAAATCAGTGTCTGCCAGAACTAGCCCAGAGGAAGCAAAGACGGTGCAAGAAAAGACAGAAGAGAAGCAAAATAGATTCCATCGCAACAGAAAGCCGGACTGTCCCTTACTCAGCCACATGCACAAAGATAACTGTCCCAATGAAAGTCATGTCAGAAAGCAAGATGATACGTTGGCATCACAAAGAGCAGAAGATACCTGTTGGCCAATGATGGAAGGGAATGTGTCCAGAAACAGAGCATCTTCCCATCCGACCAGAGAAGACAAAGCTGCGCAGGACTTAAAATCACCCAGTCAATCCTATTTTGTCCTGGGTGATGACCACTATCGGGACACAGAACAAGCGACGGCTGACTACCCGACTGAGAGGTGCGCTGCTGGAAATACCAGAAGGAGTTCTTCGAATAGTCGTCCCGCATCTGAGGAGGACAAAGATTTGGAAAAGAATGAGTTGCAGTATTATGCTCTGAGCGACCCAGCAGCAAACCCCGAGAGGAAGGACGAGAATCAGAACCTCCTTACGGAGTTTCCGAGCCATTTCCCAGAGGAAATGCTCAGAGATTCCACAGAAAATAGAATGAGAGACAACTCTTCCATGGGCAGGTTGTGCGAGGAAAAATTCTACAGCATCTTCTCAAAGCAGGATGTAGGAGGAGCAGGGAATGTCGGTAATTCACCGAGGCCTAATTTGCATAAAATCAAAGGTAACGCGTTAAAATCATCCCAAGTAACAAAAACTCTGAAGCCGGCTATCACCAAAACAGCAGCTGAAGATGCTGACGTGAATACTTTGAAGGAAACACCGGTCATGTTTGTGTCCGAGGAACAACTAGAATGCGACAAATTTGACGCCGAGGAGATGATGTCCTTGCGCAGCGCAGCCGGATTGAATCCACGGCCAGAATCGGCGTGCAGTTTTGACTCAAAAGCAGCGGGCAAACCTCCCGTTGTCCCTCCAAAGTCTGAAAAGGCCATGCGTCGAGCCAAGAAGTTGGCCACCCGGAAGAAAAGGTCCGACAGCAAGCAGAAAAGGCAAGATAACGATGAGACGGAAAGTGACGCGGCTGTCTCAAACGTGCCAATGTCCTCGCCATGTGCACCCACATCACCAATGCCCTTCGTCTGTTCTCCCATACCGTCAGTGCAACTCGATTCGCGTGTTATCCCATCCGTCCCCAACATCATGGCATTCAATAGCGCACGGCCGGTTGCATCCGTGCACTCGTTTCCATTAAGCCAACGGAAATTACTTCAAGATCCTGAGTCTGGTCAATACTTTGTTGTAGATATCCCCATCCAAGTGCAGACAAAGACCTTGTATGATCCCGAAACTGGCAAGTACTTCCAGGTGTCTATACCCTCAACAGGTCAAAACTCGGCGCTAGATTTTTTTAATACTTCCTACGTGTTATATCCCGGGTTTCTGTCCTTCCCTTTGTCATCCGTGTCGGCCATCAGGCCTCCTTCTCAAATGTCCGCACCTGCAATTCTCCTGGAGGTACAAGAAGAGGACGAATCTTTAAACGAATGGACTAACATTGACTTGGGGCGCACAGACGAACAAGGCATCCAACCATACATTGAGACACTTTATGACCCTCGCTCTGGGAGCAGGGCAGGTATTGAAAATGAGACTCGGTGCAGTTCCATGAACAGTCAGTTACAACCAGATCACCAGAACTTGGAATTAATTGTCACAAGGGAGCTGGAGGATATTGCCACAGAACACAATTAGCAAAAAGTAACGAGAGCTGTACTCTAGGAATCCCAGCATTTTAAAGACTAAATACATGTCTGTAGAGTAATTCGGCAATGACATCTGGAGTGTTTCATACATGTACTGCGTTGTATGGTGATTTTTAATAATTCAGATGTTAAACTAGATGTGGCATCGGAGTTTGGAAAATCAAATAAAGAAACAAAAGTTGTATAAAATATGAATCATTTCTTAATGGTGAAGGAGGTTAACTGGTGCAAAAATGGGTGGGCTTAGTCACATGGCTGACTAAAATGTATGTAGTACATTTCAAGCTTTACAAGGAATATACATTGTGATTTATTTCCCCTTGTTATTTTAGCTTTTTCTCAAGGTATACATGGAGCAATGTTTTTTCTACTGGACGATAAAACTCGTGACGTGGACAAATTTGAAGATGGTTCTTGGCTGAAGTAAAAGATGACAATTTTTAAAATTTGGTTTGAGCTTATTAAATAAGGAGTGCCATATTGATCGTACCTATTGTCAAGACTTGGCACCATTCCATAAGCCCTTGCACCAATACCCAACTCGCACCTGAGAAATTTCAGCACCCTCTCCAAGACACATCAATATTTATTCACCACGCCATCCACAATCAGGGCAATTTCAATTTGAATACAACCTAACACTGCTTAGATTTGTGTCAAGCGAAAAGCACTTGTGATTCTAAAATACTCCACTTGAAAGTGAACCTGTATAACTCGTAAATGACAATACTCTCGAGTTCGGAGTGCCTGCTAGATATATCGCCACTGCACAATGCTTTAAATGTGATACATGGTGCAATTTTTTTCCATGCATTTTTCAGAATGCAATAGCACCAATAGTAAGATTATCATTCCTCAGTTCATTTGGAGAATAATGTGAATTGAGAAGTGATGTACAAGCGAGCTCCCCTTCCTGGTGGTTGAGGGGCCAAATGTACCATGTGATGTAGCGTTGAGCCTTAAACACCGGCGAGGTCCCAGGTTTGATCTGTGGGCCGTGAAATTCCAAGGAGCTTCGCCCTCTCCCGTTGGAACTTCAGATGTCGTAAGTAGCCGTTTTCAGCTCTTTACACCGCTTCTCCAAGGGTTCCAGATGTTTCCGGGGAATACGGTGGGTGACTGGGTGAACCCCCATTACATTTCAGGTCTCTACTGACTTCATTTATCTCAGCAGGGTCAATGGTGGAGAGGGGAAGTTTGATCTACACTGGGCTGGGAAGGACAGCAAGAACCATCTCCGAACTCTATCCAGAAACTCCTGGTACACATTGGGCGAGGTCAAAATAGGTGCTTCACTGTGATGTCCTGCATAGTCAAGTAGCCCACTGATAGTCAATGTTCGACAGCAACATTTATATTGCACCTTTAATATAGTGAAATGTCCCATGGTGCTTCACAAGTGCAGAATCAGACCAAAACCGACACCAAGCCAAAGGAGATATCGGGACAGGTGGCAGAATGATTGATCAAAGGTGGGTTTTAAGAAACGTCTTAAAGGAGGAGAGAGGGGTAGAGAAGCAGAGATGTTTAGGGAGGGAATTGCAGAGTTTAGGGCCTAGATGGCTGAAGGCACGGCTGCCAATGGCGAGGCCAGAGTTGGAGAAAGACTACATTCTCAGTGGGTTGTAGGGCTAGAGGAGCTCACAGAGAAAGCGAGGGGTGGGGCCATTGGAACATGAGGATGAGGACTTTAAATTGGAGGCGTTGGTGGCCCGGGAACCATTGTAGGTCAGCAAGCACTGGGGTGACGGGTGAACGGGATTTGGTGCAAGAAGAATGCTCACTTGGATGAGGCAATAGAAGCCTGCTGTTTCCTGTGGAACTACAAAATGTGAGGAGAGAGAGTGCAATTTTAAAAAAGGTTTAAAGGTTTCAAATATTCCATTAGTATTGCTTCCTAATCTTTTAGTGTTAGAGAAAATAGTTTTAGCTTTGTATGGTTGTGAAAGTTGCACGGGATAGTCAGTAATTAAGGGGTCAATCCCTGTGACTGCATGTGGCAGGGTGACTTCTCATAGCATCCCGTCCTCCACCGCCAACATTAGCAGTGCTGATGATGAAAGGCCTTCTGTGGTGCTGACCTCTGCCACTAGGGGTCGTGCAGCAGTGAATGTCATTATAGTATATATTAGTGCATTTTCTGTAATTCACTGTTAAAGATAACTCAGTAATATTACTGGTCCGAAATCCAGAGTCTCCCAAATTGTCCAGGCCATCGATATCATTAGGACCCCTAAAAATACAATGACACTTTCAATGTCAATGAAAAAATGCACGCTGCAAAAGTGCATTAACGCTTGTCTTTTTTTATGGGTCACTAACACAAGGGAACATCATGACGTTACGTTGCATAATCTATTTGAACCTAATGCCTAATTCTCTTGGCGGCCTGTTCTGCTAAATATTGGGAGGGCCAAAGCCATTGTTTTCGGTCCCCGTCACCAACTCCATTCCCTAGCCACCAATCCCATCCCTCTCCCTGGCCACTGTCTGAGGCTGAACCAGACCGTTCGCAACCTTGGCGTCTTATTTGACCCTGATTTGAGCTTCTGTCCCATTATTTGCTCCATCACCAAGACCGCCTACTTCCACCTCCTGACGTCACCCATTTCCACCTCTGCTTCAGCTCATCTGCTGCTGAAGCTTATCCATACCTTTGTTGTCTCGTGAGTTGAGTATTCCAATGCTCTCCTGGCTGGTCTCATACCTTGCACCCTCCGTAAACTTGAGCTCATCTAAAACTCGGCTCCCGGTCCGGCAACACATCGATTTTAAAATTTTCATCCTTGTTTTCAATAGGCCAAAGGCTCAAAGAGAAAAGAACATCTTAACATCAATATTATAGTGAGGATAAACCAAGAATTGGCTATAAGACCACAAATAGGGAGATAGAGAACTTCAGAGGGAGCGTTAAGCAATGCCTCGATTTCAAAATTCTCATCCTTGTTTTCAAATCCCTCCATAGCCTCGCCCCCTCCCTATCTCTGTAACTTTGTTCAGCCTTACAACCCCCCCCCCCCGAGATATCTGCACTTCTCTAATTCCGGCCTCTTGCACATCCCCAATTATCTTTGCCTCGCCATTGGCAGCTGTGCTTTTAGCTGCCGAGGTGCAAAGCTCTGGAATTCCCTCCCTCAAACTCTCCACCTCTCTACCTCACTCTCCTCCTTTGACACTCCTTAAAACCAACCTCTTTGATCAAGTGTTTGGTCATATGTCCTAATATCGTCTATGTGGCTCGTTGTCAAATTTTGTTTGTTAATGCACCTGCAAAGGGTCTTGGGATGTTTCTCTAAGTTAAAGACATTAAATAAATGCAAGTTGTGTTGTTTTCAACGACACGCCTGAGGAACACAATATTAAACATGACTTTCTCATGTTCTTTGAAAAAGGGGTCAGGTTTGATCTCAGTCACTCAGGGTGGTGGTGGGGGAGGGGACAGGTGTGACCTCAGTCACTGTGAGGGGGGAAGGGGTCAGGTGTGACCTCAGGCACTGGGCGGAGGTGTTCAGGCCTCCGAATACGCTTAAATAGTGTGATGTCACATCCAAGGTGATTATATGCACATTTTTTTGGCATTTTGTAGTGTATATGTGGAACTGTTAAAATATAGACTGCTAAAAAAAAAATAGCCTCGCTACTCTATGTTTTCTGTCCTGGCTACTTGGCTGTGCTCCCACCCTGTGTGTTGCCGAATTCGGTTTAGAAAATATGGTCACCCGAGGATACAAGGGTAGGTAAGCAGTGGAGATGTTCGGATTTACCTCATTGGCTACATGGATTGGAGTGGTGTGAAGAACTGTCATGGTGGCTGGCAAGCAGTCGATTTCTGCCACCCCTTCCCCCTCTCTCTCTCACTGATTATCTGATTGGGAGTACTGAGTGCCTGTACTGTGAAAAGCAACCAATCTGAAACTGGGGCATGAGACAACAATTGGACAATCAGACAATCACTCTGCCAGTCCTCCAGCATCAAGGAAAGTATTTATCATCTGCATCAACACCAGTAGGAGCCCACTGAATCTGGCACAAGCCATTACAAACATCAGTCAAAGATCTGACAGTACATTTGTCGCCAACAGGAATGCCCAGGTCAGTATTTTTGCTCTGATCAATGTGCTTATTAAAAATTAAAATCATTTATGAATAAGAATTGTGTTATATCAATGGAGTTTCAGGCCCCTTTCACTTTTGATCCCTTTCCTTCACACCTTACTCTGCTAATTATATTTTTGAGGGAACGTAGATGCACTTGAATGCAAGTAAATAAGCTCCTTTTATTTGCTTGAGAAGAAAAATACTCGAGCACAGTTCAGGCTAGACTAATAATTTAATTTATTGAGGAAATCTTGGAGTGCATGGATAAAGGAAATATATGGTTGATGTTATATATTGATTTTATATAAGTGCCACACTTGTTACTAAAATTCAGGCACGTGGCATTAAAGAGAAAGTAGCTACGTGGATAGAGAGATGGCTAAGGGTCAAAAGGCAAAAAGTTGGGGTAATTGGATGTTTTTCACATCGGATGGATACGGATAGTGGTTTCTTCCAGGGATTGGGCTGAAACTCCCTTTGCTTTTCATAAATGTAAATTATTTGGACAAAGGTTGATGATAGGTGGCATGGCGAACTGTGAGGAAAAATGCAGGAGATTGCAGAATGCATAGGCAGGTTTACAGAGTTTTCAAGTACATGATACCTATTGGGGGAAAAAGACAAGTATCTAAATGATAAGATCCTTAACAGAGTGGATGAACTGAGAGATGTAATAGTGCAGAGACAAAGATCATTAAAGGAGGAGTGCAGTTGAGAAAAGCTACATCATTATCAAAATGGGATTCTGTTTTTTTACAGAGGCATGTTGAATATAAAATCAAGAAGGTGATGTTTGAAGTTATACAGGAGCGGTTCGGCCACAAGTTTAAGGATATGGATATCGGGTTCAGGGACAGCCGGCAAGAATCGTTGGACTGAACATCAAGTCAGTGTTTGATGGAGTATGGAACAGAGTAGTCCCAGCAAAACTCAGGTTAATGACAATTGCCTATGATCAGGTAGCACAACGGAACAGGGCGGTGCCCCATACTGAGAGAGCCCGACAGCAGATGAGAAACTAGTTCGCTATCCTCAGAATATCAACCCCTGTAAAGTTACTCAGCAATACCAGATACACAGTAAATGAGCTAAGTACAAAGGGTCAAAGGGAAAGCCTTTCAGTGATTGGACTCATACCTGCCACATACAAACGCTGTTGTGGTTGTCCAGGGCCAATCATCACAGCCTCACAATATCGCTGGTTGAGTTCCTTACGATAGTATCCTCAGCCCAACCATCTTCAGCTGCTTCATCAATCTTCTCTCATCATAAGGTCAGGATTGAGGCTGTTTGTTGATATCCAAGAGTGTTCATCCCCATTCACAACCCTTTCAATGAGGAGACTTTCAAACCAGAATGATATCAATACATATGAAAGATCACCTGCGCTGGACAGAGTCTTTAGTCAATTTAAAGAAAAGCTTGGAAGCATTCATTATATATAAATACATAAGCTCTACCTCATGATTTTCCATTATGGCTTTCCTGGCAATCAGCTCGCCCTTCGCTGTGGACAATTTCAATAAAATTCCTAAAATATGGCATAATTGATAACAAGACAAATGATTATAAAATTGCAAGTGAAATTTCAGACTTTTGTGAACCACCCATTCTGTGTTCTGGAATTGGGTTATAATTTATGGTCCCATCATTCGGGCTGTGGGACTGATGTACTGCTGGCTTTGTGCTCATGTGAATTAGGCATGGTTGACCCCCAACCTGAAGATATATCCACTGCCTGGATTGTGACTTCTGCCTGGACTTCATTCAGTGGGGAGGGGGGGCAATTCAACTACACTGCAGCTTTTAAAGGGGAGGTCATATTTTTGACATTAAAAAGATGACGGGCAGTAGGCCAATCACTGAAAAGCAAAGGTGTAACCTTCAATGCTGCTATTCCTTCAAGAGGTGCTAAAGAAACCTTTTTCAGTTTGGCACTGAAGGGCACCCTCTCCCCATTGAAAGGACTCACCCGCGGAGTATGGAACACAGTAGTCCTAGCAAAACTGGGGTCAAAGGGAAAACAATTACCTATGATCAGGTAGCACAACGGAACAGGGCGGTGTCCCATACTGAGAGCCCGACAGCAGATGAGAAACTAGTTTGCTATCCTCAGAATATCAACCCCTGTAAAGTTACCCAGCAATACCAGTAAATGAGCTAAGTACAAAGGGTCTCCTTTCGCCTGTTACAGCTCAACTGAGGTGGCGTGCAAGGCACTTGGACAACCTTACAGCTCTTTCCCAGCTTCACATGCATGCCCACACTGCATCGGAAAAGCAATTTCTAACCAAAGCATCAAACTGGAACTTTTATGGCACTAACATCCACCCAGCTGAGCCCACACAGTAAGCTTCAATAAAACATAATTGCTGGATATCTGTTCATTGTCTTGCAAACACTGGAGAGCAGGATGATCAAGATGGTGTCACTATAATGTTTTCTGCAAACTTTCAACATCTCAAAACTAGTCCTATGTTTGTAATACAAGGTGACATACAGCAGGAAAATGCGGACCGGCACAGGAGGTGAGCCTTGAATTTTCTTAATTTAACTATATTTGAGGACGTTGCACCGAAAACCCTGGGGCTTGACACTAGAGAGGAAATGGGACAGGGTCATCCTCTATGGTATTCAGCGATGCATGGCTGGAATCTTGTCCACAAAGTGCAGGACCAAACGCTGATCATATCTCTTGTCACCCTGTGAACAGACTTCATCTACTAAAATGGGGCAAAGAGCAATTTCTGGAGCAATCAACCCCCAAAATAGATATATTAGCGGTTAAATATAAATGTACTGTGCTTATACTACAGAAAGAACAAATTTGCATTAATATAGTGTCTTTCACATCCTCGCGACATCCCAAAGTGCTTCATAGTCAATTAATTACTTTTGAAATGCAATTCATTTAGGCAAATGCAGCAGGCAATTTGAACACAAGGTTCTGCAAACAGCAATGAGATAAATGACCTGTTAACCTGTTTTGGTAGTGTTGGTTGACCGATAAATGTTCGCTTGGACTCCAGGAGAAGTCCCCTGCTCTTCAAATAGTTTTTTTATATTCGTTCATGGGATGTGGACGTTGCTGCCAAGGCAAATATTTATTGCCCATCCCTAACTGCCCTTGAGAAGGTGGTGGTGAGCTGCCGCCTTGGATCACTGCAGTCCGTGTGGTGAAGGTGCTCCCACAGTGCTGTTAGGGAGGGAGTTCCAGGGTTTTGACCCAGCGACAATGAAGGAACGTTGATATATTTCCAAGTCAGGATGGTGTGTGACTTGGAGGAGAATTTGCAAGTGATGGTGTCCCCATGTTCCTGCTGCCCTTGTCCTTCTAGGTGTTAGAGGTCACGGGTTTGGGAGGTGCTGCAGAAGAAGCCTTGGCGAGTTGCTGCAGTGCTTCTTGTAGATGGTACACACTGCAGCCAGCGTGCACCGGTGGTGGAGGGAGTGAATGTTTAAGGTGGTGAATGGGATGGCAATTAACCGGCTGCTTTGTCCTGGATTGTGTCGAGCTTCTTGTGTGTTGGTGCTACACTCATCCAGGCAAGTGGAGAGTATTCCATCACACTCCTGACTTGTGCCTTGTAGATGGTGGAAAGGCTTTAGGGAGTCAGGAGGTGAGACACTCGCCGCAGAATACCTAGCCTCTAACCTGCTCTTGTTGCCACAGTATTTATGTGGTTTGTCCAGCTAAGCTTCTGATCAGTGGTAACCCCCAAGATGTTGATGGGTGGGGATACGACGATGGTAATGCCATTGAATGTCAAAGGGCGGTGGTTAGACTCTCATTTGTGGAGATAGTCAGTACCTGACACTTGTGTGGCGCAAATGTTACAAGCCTGAATGTTGTCCAGTTCGTGCTGCATGCAGGCATGGACTGCTTCATTATCTGAGGAGTTGCGAATGGCACTGAACACTGTGCAGTCATCAGCGAACACCCCTACTTCTGACCTTTATGATGGAGCGAAGGCGCAGGATGAAACAGCTGACAATGCCATGGGCTCTTTTACATCGAGCAGAAGAAACAGATGAACATCTGATTGAAAAGACAGTGCCTCTAACAATGCAGCACTTCTTCAGTACTGCACTGAGGTGTGCTCAGGTCCTGTAGCGGGGCTTAAACCCACAACCTTCTGATTCAAACTGCACTTACACTTTGGTACATTGGGAGCAGATCCTGAGGTTGCAGTGTGCACCACTGCTCCAGAGAAAACTTGTTTCCTGTGTGAATTTAGAACATTTTCCATAGGAGTACTAATATTGCTACAACCAATCCCTGGAAGTCAGGATAGATTATAACTAATAGTCCTGTTGTGTTGTGTTGACAACTATAAATGGTGAAGCTCATTCAGTGGGAGGAGTTGTGTTCGAACAGCAGTTTAGGTTAGTATTTTGACTTGCAATTGTCTGGCTGAGGGGAAAATGCTGTACCCCATGATGTAGTATTCCATTTCTTAGCCCCTCTACCTCCACCTCCTTCTTCTCCTTTAACCCACTCCTTTGGCCAAGATTTTGGCTATTCCTCCTAATATCTCTTTCTCTATCTTGGCACTCATGTTTTGATGAAGCCTCTGTGAAATGCTTTGGGATATTTATCTATATTAAAAGTGTTTATATGGATGCAACTGGTTAGGTGTACAGCAATGGTGCTATTTTAGCTGTCCTTCTGGTGAAATTTACATTTACAATAAAACATTCTTTGCCCTCTAAATCTCTGGTGGACCTCCCAGAAAACAGAGCAACCTCAGATCTCAAATGACCTGCCATTTCCGATGACTTTTACTTAACTTGCTACATTCACAACACAAAAGGCTGCACTCCAGCAAACTGACCTTACTATTAAACTCCAGGCAATGCCTAGTTTAATGTAATTAGTTACAGCTTTTCAAGACTACTACTCAGTGAGTTCCAACTTGGCATAGTGACCATCGTAAAACTGCTGCATTCGATCACATACCTGCGGCAACCTTATAATGACACAAAAACACAGCTTTCACCCAGCAGTCTGCTTGTCTACATCAGTTCTGACAGGGTACAAGTTGTGTTGTGCATCCCCGCCTTCTCCAGAGTCCTGATTAAATGGAAGGTCTTCCAAAAAGTAACAGTTGTCTCCAGGAAACATGGCATCAATGCCAGTGAACAGGGCATTTTCTATCAGTTTATTAAAGAAATCTCCACACAAAAATAAAAGTGTTACAGTTAGTCCCTAACCACTTGGCCACATGGTGCTATCATTGCAGCTGGTAAGTGGCAAACTACCCACTCATTAATTGTACGATAATCCTTTCTACAGATGCACAAGTGTTTGCCCTTCAATAGGGCACCAATTGGGATTAATTAACTGCTCATTATACTGAGGCTGCATAGAAAGTTCCTCCAAGACATTCTGGCATGATGTTGGTCCCTTTCACAGCATCTTATTGCATGATACAAATCAACTGTGCTGTGATGGTTTGACACAGCGGGCGATGCAGGTAGGATTCATTTCGGAAAAGCTCTATCATGTTGGCAGTCCTACATTGGCACTGCCACAGTACTTGGCATGTTGCTATGAGGGACTAATGTACTGAGGAGTATCATGCAACATTCAAACGAAATTGAGCTTCTGTAAGATGCAAACGCATTAGGGGTCATTTTAACCTAACCCACCCTTTGGGAATCTGGCCGAACTGGTTTGCCTCCCCGGCAAATTTTACCCTTTAATAAATCAATGGAGGCTAATATTAGGTGGGGTGTAAATTCAGCATTCCACCCAATTTCGTGGGTTTCCCAGTTAGGTTAGCATTACCCTCATTGAATCTCTTATACATCATCTGTGTCTAAATTCAGGAGGTTAAATGGTTTCATTCATTTGCCATTGGTATTACAAGTGGTGTAATGTTTCTCCAAGTTAGAAACAAATCACAACTGATAGGGAAATGGGTATAGACAACACTGCATTCCTTCGTAATACATGATTTTTATGCTGCGAACATAATGTTATACCATTACAGTTACAATCTTTGTCCAATAGATAAACAGTGCCAATGTTAACTACAGATCAATCATGCATGGGGTCCTGGAGCTAATGGAGCCCCTGTTTGGCCAGAAATCAATATTATTTCATTCTTGCTCCGGAGTGCCGATAAACAATTAGTGTTATTTCAATAAGTGTTGAGCAAGATCCCCAAGGCAGAGAACGATGGCATTATGTATAACCTAATGTTATAACCTTACATCTTCAAATTGTGGGTAAGTTACAGAAAGCCAAAACAAATGTATAAATGCATTTTGCATGAATGCAAATTAATTTTAAAACAATGTGCCAAACTTAAAATCATTAGACTTAAAAAAAAGTCTGACATACTTAAAAGATGGTTTTGCCTTTCACATTAATATAGCAACTAACATTGTTTAGTTTCACTAGAACTAGGTTATTGTACATTAGAAATGCTTTTTGAATTCCTGTCAGTTAACCAAAACGATTGCGTCCATTTTAAGATTAGATTCAGATATAGTGCCATAACCATAGACAATCATTTAGACACAATTCCTCAGCTATGAGCTTCCCATTGAGAGTAATTTCCCCCTTCTGTTAACAAATGTCTCAACTGATATAAGCACTGCCCAGTGTGGTACAGATTAAGGCCAGCCCAGGATTAGATCCCCAATCTGTGTTGAGATGGCAGAGCTCAGTCAGAATGGTGCCAGAGACATTATAGTTGACCTCAGGACCGCCTAATAGGGAAGGGGAATGACATCATCCAGGGTTTCCTATTCCGTGTCAGATGTGGCTCAGTGGGTAGCACTCACGCCTCTGAGCCCGAAGATTGTGGGTTCAACTGCCACCCCAGAGACTTGAGCACTAAAATCTAGGCTGATGCTCCAGGGGAATGCTGCACTGTCGGAGGTGCCGTCTTTTGGATGAGACGTTAAACCGAGGCCCCGCCTGCGCTCTCAGGTGGATGTGAAAGATCCCATGACACTATTTCGAAGAAGAGCAGGGGAGTTATCCCGGGTGTCCTGGTCAATATTTATCCCTCAGTTAACATCAACATCTGGCCATTATCACATTGCTGTGTGCAAATTGGCTGCCACGTTTCTTACATTACAACAATGACTACACTTCAAAAGTACTTCATTGGCTCTAAGGTGCTTTGGGACAGCCGGTGGTTGTGAAAGGTGCTATATAAATGCAGGTCTTTCTTTTCCTGATTACTATCCATTGGTTGCAGCTGGACAGTGGCTATGCGTAGACATCAGCTAAGACAAGATCAGGGCCACCTCAACTGAAAATCCGCTGACGTGAACGGCCCAGTGTAGAATGGCAACTGAGTAGAGTGAAGCTAGAGGACCCGTGAAACCATACTCCTGTCTACGACAGCACATTCAGGAAGGGAGTGGCAGGAATTGTGGCAGATGTTTTAAAAGACCTACAGCCAGTATTAACTGCTGATCCACCATAACTGACCCCAATTTTAACTCCGGGTAGATTCTCCACTCAGGCCCGAGTTAAAATTACAGTTAGGTCTCAATTATGTCATCGGGCCACAACATGCACATGTAAAGAAGGACCCTGTTGGCTCCGGGCGCCTGTCTTTATTGCCTGCTCAGGAGAGCAGGTTAAAATTGAAGATGTTGCGACCATTGGCGGATTTTGCACAGGTAAGAGCCAGGACGATTGTAACTGTCCGCCCGCCAGGTTTCTGCTGAGCGAGTGAGGTTAAAATCATCCCTGTGTGATTGTGGATTTTATAGCAAGATATCTTCTGCTCCTGTGCTAATACCAGAAATATACTATCAAAGGTATGTTTGATTGTCAGCCGTGACTAAGTTTGTAGCACCCTTTCCTCTGAGTTAGAAGGTTGTGGGTTCAAGTCCCAGAGACTTAAACACAAAAATCTAGGCTGACATTCCAGTGCAGTGCTATGGGAGTGCTGCACTGTTGGGGGTGCCTTCTTTCAAATGAGATGTTAAACTGAGGCCCCGTCTGCTCTCTCGGGTGGACGTAAAAATTTCCATGGCAGTATTTCGAAGAAGAGCAGGGGAGTTATCACCCGTGTCCTGGCCAATGTTTATTCCTCAATCAACATCAGTAAAACAGATTATCTTATCATTATCACATTGCTGTTTGTGGGAGCTTGCTGTGTGCAAACTGGCTGCCGCGTTACAACAGTGACTGCACTTCGAAAGTACTTTATTGGTTGTAAAGTGTTTTGGGACTTCTGGTGGTTGTGAATTGCACTATATAAATGCAAGTCTTTTTTATTCCTCATCTTTTAATATAGCTTATTTGCAGCAGGAGATGAGATGTTCAAAAACAATTGCATCTCATACTCTGAATCATTACTTGTGCTTATTTTTTTTTAAGTGGGGAAGCAATATATTTTAATTAAAGGCAAAGACTACAGTTAAAAACTTTGCTGTTAAAATATATGCATGATGATGTGATCAGTAAATGCTGCTAATATTAAAACTTAATTCAAGCTCTGGCTTTCCTCATATGAATGAATAATTATGTCGAAAGCCCTGGGGCAAATATCTGTGGAACCAACAAGTAGATCTTAATCCTTCGAGTGTCACAAAAGAAATGATTGAGTTGTACTTAGAAATGATCTCATTCAGGGTGAAAATGCTTTGAATATTTAGGTGAAAACATAAAATATAAATGTGTTATTTTGTATATACAACATGTGATACTCCAAACAATACTTTGTGTGAACTAATTAAAACCAAGGGGATTGGGGTATCTATTAAAAAGCACTTCTTTAAACATTGAGTGCATTTAGCTCATTTGTTGTATTAAATATATCACATGATCTTTCTTAATTTATTACTTTGATACCATTGTTCATGCATCGGCGTTTCAATTAACAAGTAATTACAGAAAAATAAAATGAAGTGGACAAGAAAAATAGTAATTAGATAATATTTTTTCCTTTCTTATCGGGAGTTATTGAAATGAAGCAAACATTCTACCATTAATTTGTGTTAAAAGTACATTCCTGGAGATTTATGGGCACAATAGATGCTGTTACATAACTGGGACCTGATTTTAATTCATTCCCTCTCCTTTTGCGGTAAGGGTCCTACCTGAAATGATGATGGGCGTTTTAAACCCACCTTCGAATGGGTTCATACCTACGGAACCAAAGCTGGCAACAGATTAGGCACCAAATAGCCATTTATTCTCCGATAAACTAGAAATGAAGCAATATGCATTGCAGCAGTCACAGGTGCTCTTCTGTTGGGTAAAGTGTAGGGAGCTCTATTCGTCCATGCTGTATCTCACCCGAGAGTGCTCGATGCTGATGGTGACGGTCAAAAGTGAGCAAAATGTTCCATTCCACATCCCTCTTCCCTATTGGCACTATAAAAATGACCTGAAAATCAACGTTAAAAAATGGACGCGCTTATTTGTACTGCAAAAATGGCCACCATGCTCCACCCTTTGTTTCTGATTGGTCCCCGTGGAGGATAAGCCACACCCTGAAGTTTCACTGGATATGTGTAACTGGAACCGACCATCCCAAGGGCTCACTGACTTTGCAAATTGTAACTCGATGCACTTTGACTTCCTGAAGCGACAGAGGACAGAGCTCCCCAGAAGACAGCAAGGGCCAGCCAAAGTGCCTTGCCCCTGTCCAGTACATCCCTCCCCCAGCCAAAGTGCCTTACCTCAGTCCAAGTACATCCCTCCTCCAGCCGAAGTGCCTTACCTCAGTCCAAGTACATGTCTCCCCCCAGCAAAAGTGCCTTATCCCAGCGCAAGTGCATCCTCCAACCACCGTTGCCCCCCTGACCTCCCCACCATAGATGAGGCAGGCATTGTGTATGGATTATTAACAGGATTATTGGGTATGAAGTTAATAGTGACAGTGTTGTGACTTCTGGATTTCATCCACTCCAACGATGTCCCTTGTAGGGTGTTGGAAGAATGTGATCCGTCTTCCCCCCACCCGTGTATCTCCCCCCACCCCAGCCTCTCTCTCTCCCACCAGCGCCTCTCTACCCCCCAGCCTCTCTCTCTCTCCCACCCCCCAGCCTTTCTGTCCCATCCCCCAGCGCCTCTCACTCCCCGCCAGCCTCTCTCTCCCCCGCCGCCTCTCTCTCCCCTCTCTCCACCCCCCCCAGCCTCTCTCTCACCCACCCCCAGCCGCTCTTCCCGCCCCCAGTCTCTCTCTCTCCCCCACCTCCCCCAGCCTCTCTCTCTTTCCCACCCCACAGACTCTCTCTCCCTCCACAGCCTCCCTCCTCCCTCCTCCCTATCCACCCCCCAGCCTCCCTCGCCCTCCCCCCTCTCTCCGCCCCTCCCTCCTCTCCCTCTCCCTCTCTCCCCTCTCCTCCCCCCTCCCCTCTCCCTCTCCTCCTCTCCCCTCCTCACCCTCTCCTCCCCCCTCCTCCCCCTCCTCCCCCCTCCTCTCCCTCTCCCCTCCTCCTCTCCTCTCCCCCTTCCTCTCCTCTCCCTCTCCTCCCCTGTCCCTCCCCCTCCTCTTCTCTCTTCCCTCCGCTCCTCTCCACTCCCCTCTCCTCCTCTCCTCTACCTCTCCTCCCCATCTCCCCTCTCCCTCTCCTCCCCCTCCTCTCACTCCTCCTCCCCCTTCCTCCTCTCCTCTCCCTCTCCTCCCCCCCTCCTCTCCTCTTCCTCTCCCCCTGCCCTCCTCCCTCTCCTCCCCCCCCCCCCACAGCTTCTCTCTCTCTCTCTCTCTCTCTCTCTCTCTCTCTCTCTCTCTCTCTCTCTCTCTCTCTCTCTCTCTCTCTCTCTCTCTCTCTCTCTCTCTCTCTCTCTCTCTCTCTTCACTCTCTCTCTCTCAACCCCCTCCCCCTCTCCTCCCCCCCCCAGCCTCCCTCCCCCTCTCCTCCACCCCCCGAGTCTCCCTCCCTCTCTCTCTCTCTCACCCCCCTCCTTCTCCTCCCCTCCCCAGCCTCCCTCCTACACCCCCCTCCCGGGCCTCCCTTCCCCCTCCCTCTCTCCCCCCACACAGCCTCGCCCCCCAGCCTCTCTCCTCCCCCATCCTCCCTCCTCCCTCTCACACCCCCTCCCTCTCCCTCCCTCCCTCCTCCCTCTCACCCCCACATCCCTCCCTCCTCCCTCTCACCCCCACTCCTCCCTCTCCTCTCCCCTCAGCTTCCTCTCCCCCACCCCCCAGCCTCCCTCCTCCCACTCTCTCCCCCCCCTCCCTCCCTCCCTCCCTCCCTCCCTACTCCGTCTCTCTCCCCCCCATTCCCTCACTCCTCCCTCCCTCCCTCCCTCTCAACCCCCTCCCTCCCTCCCTCCTCCCTCTCTCTCACCCCCATCGCCTCCCTCTCCTCGCCCCCCAGCCTTGCTCTTCCTCTTCCCCCTTCATCCTCCCTCTTCCCCCCTCCTCCCTCTTCCCCCCTCCTCCCTCTTCCCCCCTCCTCCCTCTTTTCCCCCCTCCTCCCTCTTCTCCCTCTTCCCCCCCCCCCTCCCTCTTCCCCCCCTCCTCCCCTCTTCCCCCCCTCCTCCCTCTTCCCCCTCCTCCCTCTTTTCCTCCCTCTTCCCCCCCCCCTCTCCTCCCTCTTCCCCCTCCTCCCTCTTCCCCCTCCTCCCTCTTTTCCTCCCTCTTCCCCCCCCTCCTCTCCCTCTTCCCCCCCCCTCTCCTCCCTCTTCCCCCTCCCTCTTTTCCTCCCTCTTCCCCCCCCCCCTCTCCTCCTCTCCTCTCCGTCTCCCCTCTCCTCTCCTCTCTCCCCCCTCCTCTCCTCTCCCCTCTCCTCTCCTCTCTCCCCCCTCCTCTCCTCTCCCCTCTCCCGCCTCCTCCCCTCTCCCGCCTCCTCCCCTCTCCCACCTCCTCCCCTCTCCCACCTCCTCCCCCCCCAGCCTCCCTCTCCTTCCCCCCTTCTCTCCCTCTTCTCCCCCCCTTCTCTCTCTCCCTTTTCTCCCCCCCTTCTCTCTCTCCCTCTTCTCCCCCCTTCTCTCTCTCCCTCTCCTCTTCTCCCCCTTCTCTCTCTCCCTCTCCTCTTCTCCCCCTTCTCTCTCTCCCTCTCCTCTTCCCCCCTTCTCTCTCTCCCCCTCTTCTCCCCCCTTCTCTCTCTCCCTCTCCTCACCCCCCCCTTCTCTCTCTCCCCCTCTTCTCCCCCCTTCTCCTCCTCCCTCTCCTCCCCCCCTCTCCCCCACCTCTCCTCCCTCCCCCCCCACCAGCCTCCCTCCTCCCTCTCCCTCCCTCTCTTCCCTCCCTCTCCCTCCTCCCTCTCCCCCCAGCCTCTCTATCGCTATCGGGCCCACGCCGGCCGCTCTCGGCCCTCCCCCGCCAGTGGGGAGAGAGTCGGAGCCTGAGGTCCTGCTTCTTGGCAGCACGTGCATGGAATGATCTGGGCCGGTGGGCGGGGGGGAGCTTGTCAGGGGTGGGGCTTGTCGCCAGTCGGTCAAAAACGCATAGTACGGGCAAGGGGGGACGGAGCTGGACAGACGCCTGTCTGTCAAAAAAAGTGCTGTACAGATAGCTACATCGTTAAAAAATATAATGGGAGACCACGAAAAAATTGTGAATACTTACAACGATACAACCATCACATCTGCTGCACAGTGAAAAGATCTGCTGAATTAAGAACCTAGTAATTGCTAGACCAACAAAGACCAAGGTCCATCTAGTTCACCTTCTACCATCCTGGTAGTCACATTATACAACGATAATGGAGTTGTTGACTAATCACAGCAATCAATCTCTATCTATTAATCTACAACAGACAATTAAGGAGCATTTTTTTTTTTTACATTTTTCAATTTTACTTTCCTTGCTGCAGAGCTCATTTATTTCAGTCAAGTTAAGACTACATTGTGTTCGCCATCAGTACTGCTCCATGCCAGATTGACAAGGGATTACTCCACTGCCAAGTTTTGCATACTCTCCAGTAATCTAGCTGAGAATGGAATATGAGTTTGGCAGTTGGGTTTGAAGTGCTCTGCTCAGCACTCTGATACCCCACTTCCCATCATGCTTCCCTCTGAGGGCACAAAACCTTGTGTTTTTTTCTTTCAAAAACATTTCTCATTATAAACTGCTGGAGACCTGCGTTAATTTGTTCACTGATTGGCCTCTCAACCAGATAATGTGAAATACTTTACTTCAGCTGTATATAATGATCTTACAACCTTTTTCCAGCAAGCCTGCTTTTCTTTAAATTGAATAGTTTAGCCCTGAAATATATCTGTTTCAGAGGCATCTCAGCTAGGTAGCCTAATTCAGCTTCCTTCTACCACATCCTATTAGAATATATATCTGCTTACCTATATTGCTTAGCATCCCTCTGTTACGTTAATTTTATCCAACTCATTAACTGAAGCTCAGATTTTCTTAAGCATTTGCCCAGAAACTTAACCGGACCAACCACATAAATACTGTGGCTACAAGAGTAGGTCAGAGGCTGGGTATTCTGTGGTGAGTGTCTCGCCTCCTGACTCCCCAAAGCCTTTCTACCACCAACAAGGCACACGTCAGGAATATGATGGAATACTCTTCACTTGCCTGGATGAGTGCAGCTCCAACAACACTCAAGAAGCTTGACAGCTTCCAGGACAAAGCAGTCCGCTTGATTGGCACTCCATCCACCACCTTCAACATTCACTCCCTCCACCACCGGCGCACCGTGGCTGCAGTGTGTACCATCTACAGGATGCACTGCAGCAACTCGCCAAGGCTTCTTCGGCAGCATCTCCCAAACGCGCGACCTCTACCACCGAGAAGGACAAGGGCATCAGGCGCATGGGAACACCACCACCTACACGTTCCCCTCCAAGTCATACACCATCCTGACTTGGAAATATATCACCGTTCCTTCATCGTCGTTGGGTCAAAATCCTGGCACGCCCTCCCTAATAGCACTGTGGGAGAAAATTCACCATACGGAGTGCAGCAGTTCAAGAAGGCAGACCACCTTCTCAAGGGCAATTAAGGATGGGCAATAAATGCGGGCCTTTCCAGCGATACCCACATCCCCAAAACGAATAATTAAAAAAATAGGCTCGCTGCTTTATTATCTTGGCATCCTATTCGATCTCAAACTGTGCTTCTGATTGTATATTTTCCCCATCACAAAGATTTCATACTTCAACCTTAGTAACATCACCCACTTCCACCCTTACCTTAGTCCAGCTGATGCTGAAACCCTCATTCATTCTTTTGTTACCTTCCAGACTTTATTATTCCAATGCTCTCATGGCCGGCCTCCCATCCTCCAACCTCCATGCACTTCTGCTCTTCCAAAGCTCTGCTGCCCATAACCTATCCCGTACCAAGTCTCTCTCACCCAGTGACATACATTGGCTCTAGGTCCCCACAACATCCCACATTTAAAATTCTCAACCTCATGTTTAAAGCTTTGCTCCACCCAACCTCTATAGGCCCTACAACCCCCACCAAACTCTCCGTTCCTCCAACAATGGCCTTTTATGCATCCCCTCCCTTTCCCCAACATTGGCGACTGTGTTTTCAGCCACCTAAACCCCATGTTCTGGAATTCCTTCCCTACAAACTTCAGCCTCTCCACCTCCGATCCTTTAAGATCTTCATAATAAAACATCTCTTTTACCAATCTTTCAGTCAGCTGTCCTATTATCTTCTTTTTGGCATAACATCTGAGAACAATCATTAAATAAAATTGCATAACAAGCTAATAAAATTGTTTTTATGAATTTACCTCTGTAACTAATATTGGGGATGTTTATTTTTGTGTGTTTGGCTTATATAACATTAAAAGGAGCTGACCAGGATAAATTGATTATTGATCATTTATTATGTTATCGACCTACTTGATATCTATGATATAGGTTTACAGGCATACTTATTCATCCCTCTGCGCATTAGGGGAATATGCAACACAATTAAAATAATTGTGCCAGTAGAATATGCAGCACAATTAAAATAATTGTGTTTTACATTGTGGCACCGTGTACTTTTTCTCATTTTAAGTTTTAGAATTTTGTGGCACTGGTCTGCCTACTCTTAGCAAGGAATTGATGGCACTAAAATTGGGTGGGTTCTATGAAGGGTGGACTATACACTCAGATTTCCAGCCAGCAGTGAAGCCACATATTTATCTCAGTGTGTCTGCATTGGTGAAGCCCAGGTTAAAGGACGGCGTTTCCCAGGTGAAGCCACTCCACTGTAAGTTGACCACCAACACATGGTTTCCAAGCATTGTAATCTGTGATCGATTTAATTAGACTGTGAGGCCCCAGGCTCAATAGTGCTGTCGTAGGTAAGTCCTGTAATCAGCACAACACTCAAACTGATATAAATACTAGTTCCAAGCATTGTAACAACTTTATGAGTGTATATTAATAAATTAACAATTTAATAATTAATTACCTCCTTAACAAACCAATTGCTGTTTTCCTGGGAGTATTTATGGCCTTATTCCTTCAAAGCACTAAAGCTGGTGCCGTGATATTCTGTACCACCGATCAGTAAAAGAAAAGCCTGAGATGCCGCTATAACACTTCTGTGGTGTCGTCTTCATCGTAAGCTGGGCAGGCCACATAGTTCGCATGTCAGACACGAGACTCCCAAAGCAAGCGCTCTACTCGGAACTCATTCACGGCAAACGAGCCAAAGGAGGGCAGCAGAAATGTTACAAGGACACCCTCAAAGCCTCCTTGATAAAGTGCGACATCCCCACTGACACCTGGGGGTCCCAGGGCAAAGACCGCCCTAAGTGAAGGAAGTGCATCCGGGAGGGCACTGAGCTCCTCGACTCTCGTCGCCAAGAGCATGCAGAAATCAAACGCAGGCAGCGGAAGGAGCATGCGGCAAACCAGGCTCCCTGCCCATCCTTTCCTTCAACCACTGTCTGTCCCACCTGTGACAGAGACTGTAATTCCCGTATTGGACTGTTCAGTCACCGAAGAACTCATGCTAAGAGTGGAAGCAAGTCTTCCTCGATTCCGAGGGACTGCCTATGATGATGATGATGAATCATGATCTATTCCTCAGTAGCCATCTGGCAGCTCTTCTTGAGCCCCAATTTTGCTTCTTTCTTAGTTGTCCTTCTCTATTCAGTAGCAGCTGCCTAAATCTATTTTTATTGAGAAACTGAGGTGAAGAGAACAAGGCCCAAACAGGAGAACACCATCGAAATCAAAAAGAGTGGGTCAGACGGTAAAATTGATCAGGAATCCATGCTTTGGCAATGCCAAGCCTGGGTTTTAAAAAGCTGAAGATTGCAAGATGAGAGAAAGCCGAGGGAAGAGAAAGGAAGTCCAATGCTTTGAGGTTCCTGGAAAGAGCAGGAAACTATACAATGAGTCCTGATTTTAACAAAGTGAGGATACAAAGAGGAGAGAGAGCATGTAGCATGGTATTTTCAAGATGAGGAGGAATGAGAGAGAAAAGTTCAGAGGAGCATTGCTAGTAGTTGTAAAATATTTGCTTCAGGGGTTCTTTGTTTAAGAATTCAAACCAACACATTGCTCATAAACCAACTAGTTCTTAATAGCAAAGGTTTAACAATCACACTTCACATTACCAGTTCATCCATCAGGCTCACAACCGCATACCTCATCGTGGATCCCCTAAACCCAACTGGCTGGGGTTTTATTGTGAACATCACATGATTGTCTAAACCATTCCCAACTCAACAGCTACAACTATTTTTAGTAGAACATTAATACAAAGTGCCCCCTTATTAAAGGGGCACTACATCAACAACTAAACAAATTAAACTTTAGACATTATGTGGTTCAAATTAAAACTTGGATTCCAGGAGTGATGATTCATTCCAGTCCCTCCGGCGCCCACCTCTCGCAGAAGGCTGCGAGCGTACTGGTGGACACCGCGTGCTCCATCTCCAGGGACACCCTGGCTCGGGTGTAACCGCAGACGAGAGGCGGGCAGTCGGGCTGAACGACCCCCTCAACCGCCCACTGCCTGGATCGGCTGATGGCCCCCTTGGCCATGCCCAGGAGCAGTCCTACAAGTAGGCCTTCTGACCGCCGTACAGGATGCTCAAAGATCAGGAGTGTGGGACTAAAGTGCAACCAGAATTTGAGGAGCAGCCCCTTCCAACAGCTCTACAACTCTTTTGGGGCAAACATAAACATTAATTCACGTGCCCCCCGATCTGGGGGACACTCCAAACATTTCCCAAGGCCCTTTTTTTTCTTTTTTTCTTTCTTTTTTTTGGTATTTTTTGGAGGGTTTTTTTGTGGGTTTTTTTAAGGCATTAAAATTCCATATTTTACAAGTGCCCCCTATAAAAGGGGAGGGGGACACTAAAAACACCGGCAATTAAAACATTAAACTTTAAGACATAAAATCAAATTAAAATTTGTTTGCCGGGGGTAATAATGCACTCCAGTCCCTCCGGTGCCCACCTCTCGCGGAAGGTCGCGAGCGTACGAGTGGACACCGCATGCTCCATCTCTAGGGACACCCTGGCCCGGATGTAACCGCAGACGAGAGGCAGGCAGTCGGGCTGAAAGACCCCCTCAACCGCCCACTGCCTGGACTGGCTGATGGCCCCCTTGGCCATATCCAGGAGCAGTCCTACGAGTAGGCCTTCTGACCGCCGCACAGGATGCTCAAAAATCAGGAGTGTGGAACTGAAGTGCAACCAGAATTTGAGGAGCAGCCCCTTCCAATCGCTCGACAAACCTATGAGCATACTCACAGGTGCATACATTACAGTAGTATTGGTAAAATAGAGAAAGAGATACTGGAAAGGTTGTGATGGAGAAAGTGCAATTAGGAGCTAGAGGTGAGACAGGGATCTACTGTCCAGGAGTGCAAGGAAGATGTTTGCTTCCAGATCATTATCTAACCCCTGTTTCAATCTTACAGCAAAATTAACTCTGAAAAAAATAGAAATAAAAGTGTTGGAGAACTGAGTGACATGGTGAAGAAACAAAGACTTGCATTTATATAGCATCTTGCATGACCTCAAGATGTCCTAAATCACTTCACAACCAATGGCATATTTTTGGAGTCACAGTTGCAATGTAAAGAAGCACATCAGATAATTTTCACACAGCAAGGTCCCACATACAGAGACACGATGGGTCGAAAGGCCTCCATCTGTGCCAAAACTTTCTATGATTCTATTAAACAGCAATAAGATTAATGGCCTGGTAATATATTTTTTTAATGATGTAGATTGAGAGATAAATATTGTCCAAGACATCGGAGAACTTCCCTGTGCTTCTTCAAAACAGTGTCCTGGGATCTTTCACGCCCACGTGAGAGGGCAGATGGGATCTCAGTTTAACATTTCATTTGAAAGATGGCACCGGTGAAAAATTAGCTCAGTTTGAATCTATTCTAGGTTGTTAAGGTCTCTCTCTTTCAGTTGTAACATTTAAGAACATAAGAACATAAGAAATAGGAACAGGAGTAGGCCATATGGCCTCTCGAGCCTGGTCCGCCATTTAATAAGATCATGGCTGATCTGATCATGGACTCAGCTTCACTTCCCCACCCACTCCCCATAACCCCTTATTCCCTTATCGTTTAAGAAACAGTCTAATTCTCTTTGAAATTTATTCAATGGCCCAGCTTCCACAGCTCTCTGAGGCAGCGAATTCCACAGATTTACAACCCTCTGAGAGAAGAAATTTCTAATCTCTGTTTTAAATGGGCGGCCCCTTATTCTAAGATCGTGCCCTCTAGTTCTAGTCTCCCCCATCAGTGGAAACATCCTCTCTGCATCCACCTTGTCAAGCCCCCTCATAATCCTATACATTTTGATAAGATCACCTCTCATTCTTCTGAATTCCAATGAGTAGAGGACCAACCTACTCAACCTTTCCTCATAAGTCAACCACCTCATCCCTGGAATCAACCTAGTGAACCTTCTCTGAACTGCCTCCAAAGAAAGTATATCCTTTCGTAAATATGGAAACCAAAACTGCACGGAATATTCCAGGTTTGGCCTTACCAATACCTTATATAGCTGTAGCAAAACTTCACTGCTTTTATACTCCATCCCCTTTGCAATAAAGGCCAAGATACCATTGGCCTTCGTGATCAATTGCTGCACTTGCATACTATCCTTTTGTGTTTCATGCACAAGTACCACCAGGTCCTGCTGTACTGCGGCACTTTGCAATCTTTCTCCATTTAAATAATAACTTGCTCTTTGATTTTTTTCTGCCAAAGTGCATGCCCTTACACTTTCCAACATTTCTATGACATATGAGTTTGGACTGTCTCAGCAAAGTGATACCACTAAAATGAGTTCTAATTTGGTAATCTCACTCAGAAGCCAGAGCGATGGAAATATCACACCAATGTATTATGGGTATTCTTCTCAGGGTGAGACTAAAGCCCTTTGTTGGGCGGAGCGGATGGAGTCTCACTCTTCAGCTGGCTATGTTCTGCCTCACCTGATAGTCCTTGGCAGTGCTTGAAACGGAAGGGCTCCCATTCATCTTTTCTCGATGAGCACGTAAATTCACACAAAACACAATCTGTTACGTTGTTGGTCACTCCTAGCAGTCACCTGTCGGGTTGAACAAGAAAATAGACACATGGGCCTGGATGTTCTCCTGCTAGTGGTGAGTTGTCGCGATGTAAATCGAATGGTTGGTAACAGAAAATGAATGGCAGTTACAGAACGCCTCCCAATTTGCACCACGATGCAGGTTCTGGACCAGCTAGGGTGGGCGCTTCAGTTAAATGGGCCTGTGTCTGAGCTGCACACCATTTCCCGCCATCCTGGTATGCCGATCTAAATCACGTCCATGTGAAACAGGCATCCAGGGTGGCTAGGCACGTGCTAGTTACATGTCACACACACTACACCAGCACAAAGAGGAAGCACCATGGGGGAGAAACAATCACATCACAAACACATGCCAGAAGGAGGTGTAGAAATGAATATACTATTTTTGTCCAGAGAGAATAAGAAATGGCCATTAATAGTGGTTGATGAAATGGATAGCACAGGTTGCCTAAGGTGTTTGGTGTTGTGTACGGACATAAACAGACTAACTGCAACAGGAGTAAGGTAACGTAACTGTGTTTATAGCAAATCCCAAAATGGTGTCCCAAACCAGCATGAACCAGAATTTTTACAGCAACTGTGAATAGCTCCCACAGGGTCCTAATGCCTGTCTAGTGAGAGTTCATGTAATAAACAAATAGAGTATGAACACAACATATTTCCCTCCTTTTGAAAACATAGTCTATGAACAGACAAAGTCCTTGAGATAGCCAGGCCGTGTTCTGATACGCTGAGACTGGCGTGGAGCTTGCAGTGTTTGATCGAGGTTTTCGGTTGGGAAACAGAACAATACCTCTGTTCCATCCAGCTGGTCTGTTGGCCTGTGGGTTGGGATCAGTCTATGAGCGTTCAATCGAGTTCCATCATTGAGCTCGTAGGTGTGAGGGCTGAACTTTCGTCTGATCTGTTTTGGAGGCGAAAGTGAAGATGTGAGCTTATGACTCCGGTTTGGGCGCTTAACTCTGACCCAATCTCCGTTCTTCAGTTGGGGCTTTTGAGCGTGTCGCTTTGTGTCAGTGTACGACTTTGCTTTTCGTTGACGTTCCGAAATCTGGGATGGGAGTGTGGTTATCTTCGCACTAGGTCTGGCTGGGAGTTTGAGAATGTGCAGTAGTCAGCGAAGATTCCGCCCAATCATGAGCTCAGCGGGAGTCTCCCCCGTTAGTGAGTGCTTTGTCGAATGGTATGTGTGGAGAATAGTTTGAACCACTTCGTCGAATGTTTAGTCTGCTGCGAATTTGGCTTTCAAACCATCTTTGATGACGTGGTTAAATCGCTCAACACCTCCGTTGCTTTGAGGATTGTACCGAGCAGTAAGGTGATGCTCGATAGCATGCCGAATGAGGAAATCCGCGAACTGGTCGGACACAAACTGTGGTCCATTGTCAGTGATTATGGCCTCTGGGAGGCCCCACTTCATGAACATATACTGCAGAATAGTGACGATCGTTGATGAGGTCACTGAACTTGTTCTAGCAATTTCTGGCCATTTGGAATGCAGGACATGTACTACAACAAGGAAACGCTGGTGTTGTGGAGCTGCTTCAACTAGACCAATGATATCCAACTGAAGTTGTTGCCGTGGTTTTTATGGCCATGGTTACTCTGCTCATTCGAGGCCTCCTTGGAGTCATTCATAGATTAGGCCCAAGGTTAGTACTACGATGATGCTTGTTGCTCAAAGTAGAGATACTAAGGGGGTTAGGAGCTGGTCACCTCATGGTAGAGGTAGGAGAAGAGCAGTTTCTAGGTCAATTGGCTTCATTGGTGCTGGTTGGATGTTTGTGGCCTTTTCGCTCAGACTGCATGCTTCACAGTGTGAGACAAACTCTTCAATGTGAGTGTCAATCCCAGGCCACCATACTGAATCGCAACATCTCTGCTTCATGCGGACAATGCCAGGGTGTCCATCGTGTGGCAATGAGAGAACGTGCTGTTGAAGCGACTTGGGAATTACTGCTCTATCACCATGAGCTAGGCAGCCATCGTTCCAAATGGAAAATTCATCGCAAAGTCTGTGGATGGTTGTCAGCTCTTCCAGAATTTGCTTAGGCCACTCAATCTGGAGGAAGTGGCACACATGCTGGAGCGTAGCATCACTCTGTGACTCAGTTTTGAGTTTGTCGCAGGAGACAAGGTTTCTGATGGACGGAATGATGATCGCCGTGACATATGTGTGGTCATCTGTGAACAAGTCAGCACCAGAGCCCGAAGCAGGTATCGAGCGGCTTAGCATGTCAGTTACATGGTTGCGACTGCCAGCGATGTACTGTACATCAAAGTTATACTGATCAAGACGATCTGACCATCAGCTGATTCATAGTGGTCTGTGCCCAGAACCAGTTCTAGCGAGTTGGTAGTTAGCGTTTGGTGATCTGTAAGGAGGGTAAATTTCCTGCCATAGAGGTAGATGTGCCAACATAGAAACATAGAAACATAGAAAATAGGTGCAGGAGTAGGCCATTCGGCCCTTCTAGCCTGCACTGCCATTCAATGAGTTCATGGCTGAACATGCAACTTCAGTACCCCATTCCTGCTTTCTCGCCATACCCCTTGATCCCCCTAGTAGTAAAGACTTCATCTAACTCCTTCTTGAATATATTTAGTGAATTGGCCTCAACAACTTTCTGTGGTAGAGAATTCCACAGGTTCACCACTCTCTGGGTGAAGAAGTTTCTCCTCACATACGTTCACATGCGTAGATGCAAGTGAGTGCTTCACATTCTGCTGCAGACGTTCTGCAGACGAGAGGTGTGCGAGAGGCGAAGGCTACTGTGCGTCCAGGCCGCCAATCCATTGCTAGAGCACAGCACCCATGGTGGTGCCTGATGCATCCGTAGTGGCATTCGGATCAAAATGCGCAAGGATAGGAGGGGATGTGATTTTCTCCTTAAGCGTGGTGAATGCCTGAGCCTGGGAAGCTGTCCATTCCCAAGGGATGTCCTTGCGCAGCAACTTGTGAAGTGGTTCGGCAATGTGCGCGTAGTGTGGGACCAACTTCAGATAGAAGTTGCAAGTGCCAAGGAATGATGAAAGTTCTTTGACGTTGGTAGCCTCCTGCATTCGCTGGATCGCGTCAATCGGCTTGACACCTTGTGCTGTGATTCTGTAGCCCAGAAAGTTTATTTCTCCAGCAGCGAATGTATACTTATCGGCATTAAGTGTAATGTTATGTGTAGTAAGTCTAGCCATAACTGCGTGAAGTCACTGGTCATGTTCTTTCATTGTCCGTCCATGGATGATGATACATCAGGCAGATTGAGGGCTCCCTCGATGCCTGCTAGCATAAGAGTGACAATCTTCTGAAATGCACTTGGTGCAGAAGATAGTTCGTAGGGCATGTATCGATACTGATACAGATCATCATGCATTGTGAATGTCGTGAGTGGTCCGCTAGGGGTATTTGGAGGTAACTGTGGTGCATGTCGAGTTTGGTAAGACTATTGAGCCGTGGAATTCTGAAGACAGTTCGTCGATGGTAGGAAGAGGCTACTTGTTGGGGATGATGACCTTGTTGACTTCTTTCAGGTCGATGCATAGAGGGATCTCCCCATTTTTACGCCAAGCAATGACTAAGTTCGAGATCCAGGGTGAGGAATCGATGCTCTCAACGATTCCCTGAGATTCGAGTCGTGTTAATTCTGCCGATACTTGGTCGCAAACCGTGAATGGGAGATGGTGAAGTCGCTGTGTAACCGGTTTGACAGAAGGGTCAATGCGGGGACGATAGCAGAATTTTGTTGTCACTCCAAACCTTATGAAGATTGAGGGATATTGTTTGTCATAGTCCACCGTGGGTCGTAAACTTTGAACCCAAGCTTGTCAAAAAGATCGACATCCATGAGATTTCATCGCTTCACGACCTGAAAGGAAAAGTTCTCCACGGAGCAAGAGGTGGAAAGTGGGATTAACTGGATAGCTCTTTTTTGGCTGGCACAGACAAGATGGGCCAAATGGCCTCCTTCTGTGCCGTAAATTTCTATGATTCTATGCTTCATTGCAGTATAAATTTAAGCCTAGCACTATTTACATCTTTGTATGATCTAAAAGATTACAAATGATTGCATGAGGGAGAAAGGAATAGAGGGTTATGCTGATCGAGTTAGATGAGGAAAGACGGGAGGAGGCTGGAGTGGAGCATTAACGCCAACATGGACTGGTTGTGCCGAATGGCCTGTTCCTGCACCGTATATCCTATGTCTTCCTATGTAATCCTTTGTAAAAATTGTAGAATCCTTCGATACCTTTGTATAGATAGATTTTTGAATTGTTCATTCCACTCCATCTGTTTGCAGTTCCATAGATACATTCATCCAGTTTAAGCCTTAGTTGAGGTCATTTTGACTTTGTGTTTGTGTAAAACTGGTGACAACGAATCGGTAGCCCATTTTACAGCTCTCCTGATTTTTGTTTCCACATGAAACTCGCTGCCAATTTACTGTCAATCATTTTACTCTATCGCACAAAGTCAAAAGTACTCCATTATTGGGTAGGGATGCAGTACATAGAATTGGAATCGTTTATAAAGGCGGCCCTCTAGAATTTAAAGATGCAGGGGTCAAAATGCAGTTGCTAATGCCTGCTGATAACACCGGTGTTGGGTATTAGCTGGGAGTTAGGCGGTTGGGAGTGGTACTGGGTGCTGTTCACGCCCTACGCGAAATTCAGTGGTCATTTTTAAGGATGTTAAAAACGTTATGTTCCGCCGGGAAATCATGGCATCAGTATGCATGCAATGCCTCATTGGCGCCTCTATCGCAATATTTTGTTTGTACTGCTGCCGTACTGGCAGGCCGCCGTACAGCCTGAAAACAGTGGCGGTTAAACAGCGGAACTCGGGCAGAATGGGCCAGAGAACAAGGTAAGTTTTTTCTTTCTTTATTTCTTCATTTTTTCATCAGTTGTAACAGTGGGAAGTTTGTGTGTGGGTTGGAGATGGCCGTTGGAGCCTGCAACTAACGCCCGACGGTAAAATCACTCGGGCGATGACAGCGCCTCAAAAATGGCGGTACAGTATTTCAACCCCGAATTCCTCTAATTCTGGAGCATCCTGGGAAGGACACTATGCAATGGGACAAAAGCCATCTTCACTGGAATCAATCTTGTGATCACTGAAAGAAAAGTGAGCACAAATTAAAAAAGAAACGTCTGGTCTCGTGAAATTAGATGTCGTTCAGATTATCCTTGATTGGGCAATTGGGCTCACGGATCCTGAAGGTGGACAAGATAGCTGATGGAGTAGAGAAGTGTAATAATAGCTGATTTCTGACTCACAAATTATTCTTCAGCACATGAATGCCTCCTCTCTTCAATCAGCTCCCTTCTTCATGGGCCTAGTCATTAATCACATGTGTGAAGACCCCGATAATGAATTGGGTACAGAATGTTATGATACCTTCAAAAATTTTCACTATGTTTTTCATTAGCACAGTGAGCACTTTGCTAAGAATGATGCAGTTTTGAGGAGTGACAGATAACTATGGTATACAAGAGCAGGAGTAGGCCATTCGGCCCCTCAAGCCTGCTTCGCCATTCAATAAGATCATGTCTGATCTTCAACCTCAACTTCACTTTGCTGCTCGATCTCCATATCCCTTGATTCCCCTAGAAGTGAAAAATCTGTCTATCTCAGCCTTGAATATAATCAACAATTCAGTATTCACAGCTCTTTGGGGTAGAGAATTCCAAAGACGTACAAGCTTCTGAGTGAAGAAATTCCTTCCTCATCTCAGTTTTATATGGCTGACCCGTTATCCCGAGACTATGCCCCCTAGTTCTAGACTCTCCAGCCAGGGGAAACAACCTCTCAGCATCCCCTCACAATTTTATGTGTTTCAATGAGATCATCTCTCATTCTTCTAACCTCCAGGGAATATAAACCCACTTTACTAAATCTCTCCTCATAGGTCAACTGTCTCATCCCAGGAATCAATCTACTGAACCATCATGGCAACGCCTCTAAAGAAAGTATATCCTTCCTCAGATAAGGAGAACAAAACTGTGCATAGTACTTTGTGTGGTCTCACCAAAGCCCTGTACAATTGTAGCAAGACTTCCTTACTCTTATACTCCAATTACCTTGCACTAAAGGCTAACATGCCATTTGCCTTCCTATGTTTTAAAGTGACAAATGGATTTTATCCTCTAATAGAATTACAAAACAAAATTGAAAAGAATCATTTTGGTTTGTGTTTCCACCTCCGATCACTCAAAAGGAGATGCTTCACACAAAATACTGCAAGAGGTAGACACAATGGGCATAAATAACAATCTTGCAGGTGACAAGGGTATGATGGGTATATTGTATCAAGCAACTCATGCATGATTTAAATTTAGTATCCTTTTAATTTTCAATTGCCTTTATCCCAACAATTGTATAGAAAATATTGAAATATTAAACAGAATATTGAGTATAAGTTATTAATTACATTCAAGTTCTTTTTGGCAGACACGAAGCAAAGAGTAGGAGTAAATGGGTACTTTTCAGAATGGCAGGCAGTGACTAGTGGGGTACCGCAAGGTTCTGTGCTGGGGCCCCAGCTGTTTACATTGTACATTAATGATTTAGACGAGGGGATTAAATGTATTATCTCCAAATTTGCGGATGACACTAAGTTGGGTGGCAGTATGAGCTGCGAGGAGGATGCTATGAGGCTGCAGAGTGACTTGGATAGGTTAGGTGAGTGGGCAAATGCATGGCAGATGAAGTATAATGTGGATAAATGTGAAGTTATCCACTTTGGTGGTAAAAACAGAGAGACAGACTATTATCTGAATGGTGACAGATTAGGAAAAGGGGAGGTGCAACGAGACCTGGGTATCATGGTACATCAGTCATTGAAGGTTGGCTTGCAGGTACAGCAGGCGGTTAAGAAAGCAAATGGCATGTTGGCTTTCACAGCGAGGGGATTTGAGTACAGGGGCAGGGAGGTATTACTACAGTTGTACAGGGCCTTGGTGAGGCCACACCTGGAGTATTGTGTACAGTTTTGGTCTCCTAACTTGAGGAAGGACATTCTTGCTATTGAGGGAGTGCAGCGAAGGTTCACCAGACTGATTCCCGGGATGGCGGGACTGACATATCAAGAAAGACTGGATCAACTGGGCTTGTATTCACTGGAGTTCAGAAGAATGAGAGGGGATCTCATAGAAACATTTAAAATTCTGCTGGGTTTAGACAGGTTAGATGCAGGAAGAATGTTCCCAATGTTGGGGAAATCCAGAACCGGGGTCACAGTCTAAGGATAAGGGGTAAGCCATTTAGGACCGAGATGAGGAGAAACTTCTTCACCCAGAGAGTGGTGAACCTGTGGAATTCTCTACCACAGAAAGTTGTTGAGGCCAATTCACTAAATATATTCAAAAAGGAGTTAGATGTAGTCCTTACTACTAGGGGGATCAAGGGGTATGGCGAGAAAGCAGGAATGGGGTACTGAAGTTGCATGTTCAGCCATGAACTCACTGAATGGTGGTGCAGGCTCGAAGGGCCGAATGGCCTACTCCTGCCCCTATTTTCTATGTTTCTATGTTTCTTTTGCCATTGCTTAGATTTGGGACATGCATGTGCCACACTTGAGAAAAATTAAATCAAATGAGTAAATACGTAGCCTGACTACAATGTAAATGGCCTGTGTGAATATTCGTTATCTCTAGGGGGATTTATAGAGACAGCATGTTTGAATGCTTTCCTATATATATATGGGGAATAATGAATTTCCATTGCACTGAGCATAAATATATTAATAACCTTCACGTTGTTTGTTCTAATGTCCAAAGAACAAATTTAAATAGACAGTGTACTACTTATTAAGTCATATTCTATGTCATTACAGAGCACCATGGGCATGAGCACGTTGGAATTGTAATCTTTTATCTTCTACAAACATGGTACATGGCACAGTGGAGGAAAAAGGATAGAGATGGCTGTTAAAGGAAGAACGTTATCATGGCTGCAGGAAACTTGGCAGCAACTTGCCAAGGCTTCTTCAGCAGCACCTCCTAAACCTGCAAGCCTCCACTACCTTGAAGAACAAGGACAGCAGATGCATGGGGACACTATCACCTACAAATTCCCTTCCGAGTCACACAACCTTCTGACTTGGGAATAGATTGCCGTTCCTTCATCGCCGCTGGGTCAAAGTCCTGGAACTCCCTACTTTAAAAGCATTATGCGAGCATCTTCACCACATGGTCTTCAAGAAGGTGGCCCACCACCACCTTCTCAAGGGCAAATACGAATAGGCAATAAATGCCAGCCACAGCAGCGACACACACATTCCAAGAATTAATTGAAAAATATCTTTAATAACAGATATTTCCTCTACTTGAAACTGAAATCAGAAAGCCACTCTTTGAATGAGCCGTGAATTTTTGAATAGAGCTGATTTTCAATTGCCCAACACTAAATTATAAACAGCTGAATTATCTAACGTTTTGAGGAAACAGTGCACACGGTTGATGTAAATGCTTCAATTCTTTTATCTGGGACTTTTAAAATACAGTGTGGCACGTACATTGGAAAAGCACTTCATTGTCATAAAAATAATACTTTTGGCTGCATTGGTAAGTTTTACTGCCCGAGGAAGAACTGAGCTATAAAGAACAGAAAGGTCCCAGTTTTGATCCGCAGTATATGCTGCGCGGGCTGATCTGAGCCAGTGTTAGGCTAAGGAAGGTGAAGAAAAGCACAACGCTGTTCTCGCTCCTGACCGCTATTGACCACCTGAAAAAGGTGCCTGCGTGGACATCAGGCCAGGATCGCAGATCAGCCATGATCTCATTGAATGGCGGAACAGGCTCGAGAGGCTGACTGGCCTCCTCCTGTTCCTATGATAGGATTGCAATGACCTCCACAGCCAAATAGCCGGATGTTCACACGCGAGGTAAATTTAGTTTTGACAGGAGACCGAAGGGCAACCAGCAAATGTAGAATCGGACCCCAACATCAGTCAATGCCTTCAGAAAAATTGGCAGGTGTGGGAGGGAGAGAGAGATTTTTAATTCGTACATCACATTTTTTTGTTCAACATAGAAACCTAAGTTTTCCCCCCACCACAAGATTTTAACAGAAGATAGCTTAAATTCTGGCCAAACTAGGGTCATTTTTTAAGATTGTGCACCTGTATTGTTTTAATCAATTGGTCACAAAGAAACCTGAGCCTAAATAATTAAATAAAGTGATTGGTAAGTAAAGCGGTACTGGACATTAGAAGAATCCAATCATGAAATATGACTGACAATGAAGTCGGAAATGATATTCAATAAACCAGAGTGGTATGATGCCCATGCTTTTACAGTGCTGCTGAATAAGCATTATAGTATTTACTGCGGGATTCATTGCATTTTAAAAAAGTATAGTATTTTAATGATTTTCAGCAGGGATGCTCAAAATTGATTGGGCAATTGATCAGAGCCTAGGCAAATAACTTTAAAAGCTTTGAGTTTCCAAAATATAATTTACAGTACCACTGTACTTTCAAAAACAAAATATACAAGGAAGAAATCTCCATTAATAAAATAGGTCTGGGTGTTGCACATTAAACAAGCGCTGATTATTTGAAAAGATTTGGTTATGATTTAATTCTTCACCTTATGTTTATTGTCTTGTTAAATAAATTGAGCCATCTCAATTATTTTTTAATCTTTATTAATTTCATTTTTTTTAAACAAAGAGGTTTAAACCATGCATCATAAATACACAACCTTTCACCTTCCAACCCATGTAATTGCACACTGCCTCGAGCATCAGGCAAGAATTCCACGTTATCTAGTATTGCAACAGTCACTAGTGTCGCATCATGAATTATTAAATCAGTACTTCGTGGTAATACATAATTTCTTATCAATTATTCATGCTAATGTGCGTGTAGTTTACTTAATTGTGTTATTGACGATCAAAAGTAATTTCCTGAAAATCCTCAAGGACACAAAATTTAATCAGTGTAACTACTTTTCGGATGCAATGTTGTTAAGTATTCTTAATTTGCTCAACAGTTCATTTATTTCTGTACCTTTCTGTTGGAAATACAAATCTAATCAAACAATTAAACTTGAAAGTTAGGCTACGAGAGCCTAGATCATATAAAGTTCAATTTTATGCAAGTAAATTATAGTTTTAAATCAAAGGTAATATCCTGATCATTACAGATTGCGATGCATGGATCGTCCGATGATATGGCAAGTGATCTAAAACAGAGGTTGTATAAGGGAGCAACAGTGCAATATTGCTCCTGATTTGACAGACCTGACCTATAGTGTGCTCACTGAACCTTTCTGAGTAAAATGCCTGATTTGTGAATATTTCTGCTAAAATAACGCAGCAGCAATGACGGATTCTGTTCCGTTTTAAGCCCATTCCGTTTTTGCCCCTTCACTTTTAGCTTCCCTTCAACTGAATACAATACTTCTTCCCGAAATCACACGTTTTAATGGTATTTACAGCCCACAACACCCTCAGTACTGTTGCGTCTCACTCCATGTGTCCGTTACAGTATTTTCATATTTCATCAGAACTTCAAGTTGAAATTAACAACATAAATTAAATTCATAAATCCTTTCATTGCAGTTCCATTAATATTTCAAATGAATTCCTGTTAACGGTTTATCCACTTAATAGAAATCTACTGTATCATAATGACCTAGAAGCTTACAGCTTTATTGCACACTAAAGGTCACCTCTTACGGAACAACCACTTGTATCTGCTAATTTAGCGGGAATTGGCAGCTGTTATTTGTTTTCTTTCACACTTGGTCTTTGCTCACTTACCTGCACGAGATTATAATCTCCCCCTTGCACTATGAACGGGGAATAGTTAGAATTGCATGTGGTCCGAGGAAGTGGTTTCTTGATCTTATGCCTCCACTCCTTAAGTGCCTGCTGCACCAGATCTAGTGCAAGACAATTCTAGCAAGTGACTATCTTCCCAACTAGCCAAGAGTGGAATAAACATGGTTAAAAGAAAAATAGGAAGGCAACTGCTACATTGCAAAAATCCAGAATTCATCTATATACATCTTTTTGGCTTTGACCCAGGTAAGAATATCTTAGTTTTTGTACAGATGGAGTCATGTCTTGGTTGTATCGTAGATCCAACATGTTTAGAGCTGTGAGGACATTCACATTCATAAAGTGATCTTAAGTGTTATCTCTACAGTTACGGCTCCCTGTCCATCTCCTCATACGTTCCTTTTGCTTTCAATCTTTTCTTTGGGATGGCTTGCCTTCTCCTGGTCGCTGTCCAATGAGGGCTTTGGTCCAACAGCGGGGCTGCTGTTGGCTGTGGGAAGCAGATTGGCCGACTGGAGCACTGCCTCCGAGTGTTCACGTGCTTTCATGCGCAGTGCTGCCACACTAGCCGTCCGATTACTCTGGCAACCATACGGTGGCAGAAAGGAGAGGCCCATTGGGTCAGGAACGCAGCAGGAACATAGGGAATTTCCTAAAAACAAACACAGGCATCTTAATAACACTTGTTTACACATGGGAATTTTGCACTCGACAAAGTTTAACACTTACGCAGAAATGTGGCCCGCTTGAACATTTTGGGATTAAGAGACAGTGTGTTTTAGGTAACAAGAATGGGTTCTAGATCTGATTCAATAAATTTGAAAACAGCTGCCATATCAGGCAACAAATAAGGTCATTCCATGACCCACTGTTTCTATATATGTTAGTCAACCCTTGATAAAATTAGACCAGTTGAGTGATTGGGTATTTCAACGGGGCGTCAGTCTCATGAAAAAGTATTTAATAAACATTTCTGTATTTGTTTAGAGTCACAAATTACAAATAATACTGAATTGTATAAGTATCAAGTCATCATGGCGAAAATAGTTTTTCTCCTTCTTGAAATAAGATCATGGCTGATCTTTTACCTCAATTCTACCTCAATTCCACCTTCCCACACTATCCCCAGATCACTTGAGTCCCTTAGTATCCAAAAATCTATCGATCTCTGTCTTGAATATGCTCAACGACTGAATATCCACAGCCCTCTGGGGTAGAGAATTCCAAAGATTCACAACCCTCTGAGTAAAGAAATTTCTCCTCATCTCAGTCCTAAACGGCCGACCCCTTATTCTGAAACTACAGTTCAAGACTCCAAAGCCAGGGGAAACATCCTCCTAGCATCTATCCTTAAGCCCTTTAAGAATGTTATATGTTCAATGAGATCATCTCTCATTATTCTAAACTTTCGGGAATATAGGCCGAATCGATACAATCTCTCTTCAAAGGATAATCCCCTCATCCCAGAAATCAGTCTTATGAACCTTTGTTGCACTCCCTCTAAGGCAGGTATATTCTTCCTCATATAAGGAGAGCAAAGAGTTGCCAATTTTTGCTTCTCTACACGACTACGCCAGTCTGGTGAAAAGCGAACTGTGTAAGGAAATCCATAGAAATTTAGAAAATTGACACTTCTAAATAACAGCAGCTTAGATTAGATCGATATTATTGTAGTTTAAGGAAATATTTGACTGGTGAAGGGTAGGTTTACAATAATAAATATGGGAACAAGACGTATTCTCTGCTGCGTAATATCCTGCATACCTGCACTTAGTTCAAACAAAGTGACATTTTAGCACTGCAACATAGGACATGTCGGGGAGTATTTTTAATTTAATGCCTAAAATGAAAATGTTTTATCCCCCGTGGCAAGTTTCAAATCTACACCGCGGCATTCTCCATTTCTACCCTCCCTGCTTCCCACCGCCCCCCCTCCCCCCCCCCTTTCCCCTTCCCGTTGACACCTGCTGAGGTAGTGGAATAAGCACCTTAAGCCCCCTGGTACATTGCCCTGTGTGAGACAGTGAGTGTTGACAGAGTGTTGCAGTGGAGAGGACATCACAGTTCAGCTAGATCCTGTTCTCACCCAATGTGCACACAGATGCATTTTCCAGTAGGTCAGAAGCAGCTCTGATTTTCCTGCTCCATGTGTGGCTGATGCCAATTGGAAGGCCCAGACTAACATCGTCAGCTATCTCATCTCTGGAATCAAGTACATGATCCGATAATAAACTTTTTTTTTGAGGTAAAGGATGCTTTCCAAATCATAGCCCACTGATCAGAGATATCAGTTACTATGATTCTGTGTTTGAAAATGGGGAAAAATACATACAATGGGACATTAGTGAATTTTCAAGTATTAATGTGCTTTGATGGACTGCAAAGCCATTGTCCTTTTTTCTCATCTTCCATACCACCAGACCTTTCCTTGTAGTATTCACATGGTTCTGGAGCAACCTTTTGAAGGGAATTGTCATCTTTACTGAAAGAAGGACAAAACCCTTTTAAACTTCCTTAGTCAAATAAGTTAAAACAAATAGACTCTAACAATGGCATTGTAAAAGGTAGGGGCTGGTTTCCCAATTCTGAAGTTATGAGTGCCAATCTTGGTCAAGTTCTTATTACATTCTTTTTATAAGCCTAAGATATTAAACCAATATATATTCCTTTGTCTTTCTTTCCTTCAATTCAACTTATTTTGTATTATAAAGAATAGAACCATTCTCTTTAATATAATTAATGAAAATACTATTGAATTACACAACACAGTTAACAAAATTACAGTATTGGTTTTATTAAAAAGTTATTTTCCCATTATTACCTTGTCATCACTTTTCTGTTCATCACCTCCCCATGTTACCTAACAAAGTTAATTCAGGCGCCACTAGTAAGATTATACCAGTGATAATTCTTTCTACATTATGCAGAGTTTTAATTACTGTCTGTATTTTACATGCCATAGTGTCCAAGCTTTTGTCACTGTGGGCCTCTTAGAGATATACCATGGAACTTTGCATGCCACACTTTAAAGTTAGAATCATAGAATGGTTGCAGCATGGAAGAAGCCCATTTGGCCCATCGAGTTCATGCTGGCTCTCTGCAAAAGCATCTCAGCTTGTCCCACTCCCCTGTCCTTTCCCCGTGGCCCTCCATTTTTTTTCCTTTCAGTTACTTATCCAACTCCCTTTTGAAAGACGTGATTGAGTCTGCCTCCACCACCTTTTCAGGCAGTGCATTCCAGATCCTAACCAGTCGCTGTGTAAAATGTTTTTCTTATGTCGCCTTTGGTTCTTTTGCCAATCACCTTAAATTGGTGTCCACTGGTTCTCAACCCTTTCGCCAATGGGAACAGTTTCTCTCTAGCTGCTCTGTCCAGATCCCTCATGATTTTGAACACCTCTATCAAATCTCCTCTCAATCGTCGCTGCTCTAAGGAGAACAACCCCAGCTTCTCCAGTCTATCCACGTAATTGAAGTCCCTTATCCCTGGAATCATTCTCGTAGATCTTTTCTGCACCCTCTCTAAGGCCTTCACATCCTTCTTAAAGTGCGTTGCCCAAAATTGTTCACAATACTCCAGTTGAGGCCGAACCAGTGTTTTTTTTACAGGTTCATCATAATTTGCATGCTTTTTATACTCTACACCTCTATTCATGAAGCCCAACATCCTATAAATATTATAAACTGCTTTCTCAACCTGCCCAATTAAACCAATACCCCCATTCATTTCCATTTACCTCACACTGTGGTTACCAACATATATATGTTGGTGTTCTGATTTATCCACCAGTGAACTTCTGGTGCCAATGTTGGATTCTCTATCCAAATTGGTGCTGAACATTTAATTTACTATAATCCCTGTTCATGGTAGCCCTGTTAACCCCAGATTATATCATTCAACTTTTGCAAGATTTTTTTGCTGGAATTGCCTAAACATTAACATGCTGTCATAACGGATTTTTTTAAATGGAAAATTGGTTATGGTTTTAGATCAAGATTATGGGATTCTTTGAAACCTGACCATTTGTAGTAGTTTAAATGATTCCCACCAAAAGTTTTGAACTTCAGTCTTGAATGGCCAATTATAACAATATTGGTGAGTTGAAGCCTTGTTCTGCTTTGGGGTGTGAGGTGGTTGAAGTTAAATTCTGCAGGTTATAGAGACCCACTATGAGTTTATGTATTTCCCACATGTAATACACATTGCAAAGAAGTCAATGCTTAATCCTTTGTCATTTTCAATAAATATCCTAAACCTGACAACCTAAAAATAGTCCTTTCCAAACCATGAAATGGAAACAGAACTCTCCAAGTATGCAATATAAACACGGTTTGAACACAGTTGCCTGGGCTTCATGGGGGCAATGGTCCATGGGCCACAGTTTGGACACTCCAACCATACCTAGTGTAAGCAACCCATGTATAGTAATTAACAGGAGACTTACTCAAACTCAAACGTACGATTCAGCACTAACCACTGAACTACAAGATCTTTGAATAGAAGTCCATGAGATGCTGAAAAACAACATGGTCACGGAGAAGCTCATAGCGCTGTATTCTTGTGTTCATTGGGTATCTTTTATCGGTGTATTTAGCCAGATCATTATATGATTTATTCCAAAATAAATGTGTCTGTTATCCGATTAATTTATGTCCCTGTGGATCATCAGGTTTCATGTTACACTTAGATAACATTCATTGTTTGCCAAAGATAAAAGGACAGGACGAATAACATGACCAATCAGAATGGGAGTCGAAACCATATGCAAGGTTAAAGCATGGATCCCCAAATATTCTTAGTCAATAGGATATTTATTGAAAATTACAAAGGATTAAGCATTGACTTCTTGGCAATTGAATTCATCCCCACCTGTGGGAAATGCAGAGCTAAACTCAGAGTGAGTCTCTATAACCTGCTAAATTGAACTTCAACCACCTCACACCCAAAGCAGAACAGGGCTTCAACTCACCAATATTGTTATAGTTGGCCATTCAAGAATGAAGTTCAAAACATTTGGTGGAAAGACGCTAAACTGTTACATATGGTCAAGTTTGAAAGAATCCCAGAATCGTTCTAAAACCATATCCAACTTTCCATTCAAAGAAAAAACATTATGACCGAGTGCAAATGTTTAGAAGATTCCAGCAAAAAAATCTTGCAAAAGTTGAATGATATAATCTGGGGTTAACAGGGCTACTATGAACAGGGATTATTTTAAATTCAATGTTCAGCCCCATTTTGGATAGAGAATCCAATGTTGGCACCAGAAGTTTGGTGTCACCTATATCATTACTTTCTTATCTAATCTTCGCTTCTACTTGTATCACTCCTGGTGGTGAGCTTTACCAGGGACTTTGCCCCTTCATTTGGGTTTGCAAAATAAGGCTGCTCCCTCAATGTTCACTCCTCTGTTGCTGCAGATCAAAATGGTCCACCTCCCAAAATCAGCCTTCATTTGTATTACATTGACTCCTGAATTAACCATGTGAATTCTCATGTCTAACTTCTCTTCCCCTGGTATAACAACAACAACAACTTGTATTTATATAGCGCCTTTAAAGTAATGAAACATCCCAAGGCATATTATGAGACAAAAAATTTGATACCGAGCCACATAAGGAGAAATTAGGGCAGGTGAATTAAAGCTTGGTCAAAGAGGTAGGTTTTAAGGAGCGTCTCGAAGGAGAAAGAGAGGTAGAGAGGCGGTGAAGTTTAGGCAGGGAGTTCCAGAGCTTGGGGCCTAGGCAACAGAAGGCACGGACACCAGTGGTTGAGCGATTATAATCAGGGATACTCAAGAGGGCAGAATTAGAGGAGCGCAGACATCTCGGGGAGGGGGCGGGAGAGGTTGTGGGGCTGGAAGAACACCGGCATTCAATAGTATGTGCATTTCACTAGTTATGATTTATTAAACTTTTTGATATTTCACTCATTTTGTTAACCAGGCAATCGTTGTTATTTCTGGACAGCAGAACCTTGCTAGGTTTGGCTCACTTAAAACTTCTGAAAACTCGATCACCCTATTGGGATGATCGGGATAGAAATGGCGAACAAGCGTATTATGCGCACTCCCACTTTTCCTTATTAACTGTCTGTGGTCCAAGGAGAGGGAGGTTGCTTCTTCACACACTTGAAGACTGTGTAACTGCTGCACAGTTGTTCATGAGCTACCATGGGTAACTGGAGAGAACAATGCCATTGTTACGAGAAACACATGTATGTGTGTGTGTCATTTCTCCAGTGGCAGCATCTGTGACTGATTACATATCTGTTAGTAGTTCGGTGTAGTTTGGGGCTTAGAGTCTGCAGTGTATCTCCACACTATAAACATGTCACTTGCGGTTAATGGGAAGCCAACATCAAACTTAACCTAATGGGGGAAAAAATATTGCGGTCTGATTCACTCTGCTAACTCGAGCTGGATGACAAGACACCAAGATTAACACAAACTGTGTCTATTTCTACTTATGCCACCATTTTGCTTAAAAATAATTATGCCAGTTCATTCTGATACAACCACCATTAAATCATTTGCTTTGATGTTTTAAATGGTTCTCCTATTCTAATAGATCTTAATTCCTATATTTCAATGTATAAATGATGAAAGTAAAAATTAAAACTTATTAGAAGTGAATATAAAGTCTGTTCTATTTTATTATCAAAGTCCATGCCCATTCCTATTAGGGTAAAAGCTATAATTTGATACAAACTCAAAGTGTTCACAAATACTTTCTGATAGTTTATTTGTTCTGCCCCACTAGTTATCACTAGCTGTGTATACTTTGTTGATCTGGGAGGGCGCTGAGCACCTCGAGTCTCATTGCCGAGAGCATGCTGAAACCAAGCGCAGGCAGCGGAAGGAGCTTGATGCAAACCTGTCCCACCCACCCCTTCCCTCAACGACTATCTGTCCCACCTGTGACAGAGACTGTAATTCCCGTATTGGACTGTTCGGCCACCTGAGAACTCACTTTTAGAGTGGAAGCAAGTCTTCCTCGATTCAGAAACTGCCTATGATGATGATTATGATGAAACCCGAATACAATCTAAATGCATTTTCCATGTGACAGAGGATCCGGAGCACACTATCTACCACAGCAGCTCCGCCCTCACAGCTCCATGTCCAAACTTCATTTTAGACGCCCGTGATTTTTTATATGTTCTCCCCACCAGCATTGTATTTTTAAAATGACAACAACTGGCTCACAGATAGAGTGAACCTGTAAAATCACACTGGGTCCTGATGGCACGTTGTGTCTTTGTTTTTATGTGAGCAGGTTGTGTTTATCACAACAATAATGATTGGATCGGAGATCAATGCTTTTTTCCACTCCAAATGGATGATGTGATGACATTTCGGGGCCTTGATGGGGAAACAACAGATGTGACAGAGGGGGAGGGAAGACAAGCAATTGCATTATCGTTTTATAAACTCCGAATATTAGGGAACCTGAATCACCATAATCGGAATTATGAGGCGTTTCTATTCCACCTATTTAATAACTCTGCACTCTGCGGGCAGGCGCGCTCCCCGTTTTCTCAACTAATGATATTACTGGATTCTATTTCAGCGCTCGTTCACAAATTTGCCTTAAACAGCGTCGGAAGAGATTCCTTTCCAGCCTTAAGGATGCAATTAATGTTCTGCTGAAGAAGAGGAAAATGCCAACCACATCGCATTATATCACATCACCAGGGCCTGGTGTATAAATACTTAATGTCATAAAGATAATATCGAATAGTCTCCCCTTTATCGCTGACAGATTTAATTGCCAGCAAAACTGGGCATAACTTATTGAAATCGGGTTTATTTCAAACGCTTGGCTTTCAGGCAAGAACATGCTTTGCCGGAGCCGGTCAGTAGATCAAGGACAAAGAGAGACGGAAGGGCCAGGTAAATCGCGTACTCTTAGATGAGCCAAGTATTCGCTTCCTTTCACACTGCAGTATGCTGAATATCAGCACCCTTCACTGGCCCTGCACTGGGTATCCAGGGTATTGCTGTGTCAAATGGGCCTACTCTATCAGAGGAGGTTTCATCACTATGCTTTCCCCCCCCCCCCCGCTGTTTAAACAAGAGTCTGGTTCCGATCTTGGTGTTTCAGTCTGTTCCTAAAGTTAGTTCCAATCGTTCTTCGATTGAAGTTTGATGTCCCCACCCTCTTACTTTTGCAACAGGAGCGGGTCAATTTCTGCCTGGTAATCTACCAACCGGGCTGCAGACACGGTCAAACCACCAAGCGAAAACAAAGCTCACCTTTCAACGATGCGACTTGGGTTAGAGCTTGGGCATAAGTGGCGGTGTTGAGGAGAGTACCGGGCAAGCACGAAGGGAAGAAGGGAGCGGTTGGACCCACCGTCCTGCTGAGACTGAAACACAAACGCAGCGTTAAGGGGACGAATTTTTGAATCATGCACAGGCACAAAAAAGAAAAGAAAGACTTGCATTTATATAGCACCTTTCACGACCACCAGACGTCACAAAGCGCTTTACAGCCAATGACTTACTTTTGGAGTGTAGTCACTGTTGTAATATGGCGAGCGCAGTAGCCAAAATTGCGTACAGCAAGCTCACACAAACAGCAATATGATAATGGCCAGATAATCTGTTTTTGTTTTGTTGATTGAGGAATAAATATTGGCCCAGGACACTGGGGATAACTCCCCTGCTCGTCTTCGGGATAACTCCACTGGTCTTCTTCGAAATAGTGCCATGGGATCTTTTACTTCCACCAAAGAGAGAGCAGAAGTCTCGCAAAGACAGTGCAGCACTCCAGCAGCACTGCACTGGGAGTGTCGGCCTAGATTTTTGTGCTCAAGTCCCAGGAGTGTGACTTGAACCCACAACCTCCTGACTCAGAGTCGGGTGTGCTCTACCCACTGAATCACAGCTGACACACACATAAACATATTTACATCCCTTTTGTGATAAATTAAGACCCCGCCCCCTCCCCTCTTACTTTTGTTGCATTTCCAACGACTCTTTCTTGTTCCTACTCTGCTCCATTTGAGAGGGGGAGCTTAAGTTCCTCAGAGGCGGCGACCCGTCCGCTGCAATGTCTTTCCCTCCTTCTTGGTCTGAATTCCCTCTTTCTGTTTTCCTCCATTTCGCCCTTCTGTTCTGGAACCACACCTGCCAAGCCAATAAGATCAAACTCAGTTCTCCACCACTGATTGCCCCTGCTCTATATTTGTGTTTTTGCTATCATTTTCAATGATAAAACTTAATTGTTCCACGATACGACCTCAATAATCAAAGCTGGATTCTCGTGGCGCCTACATTAGTTAAGGTGCGCCTACCCTAAACTTTGAAATAAATTTTTAAAATTGCACTCCCTCGATGGGTACATCGGCGTTAAGTGCTTTCAGTGGCTGTTTGCGACGCGATTGGTGGGTTCTCAATATTGGGTATGAAATCGGCAACTAATAAAAGTGCAAAATACAGCGGATCCTACTGGCAAGCATCAATGCTTTCTACCTCCCTTCCGAGTGACCTTCATACTCATGTCATCGGATATTTGAACCCAATCCAGTATTGTTCATCCATTGCCAAACACACTCTCTCTCCCGAGTTCACACCGTTAGCAAGTCCCTGATAGCTTCGTTTGTAAAATCGCAAACACAGTGCGTGGGGCGAGGTGTATCGCCCTATAATAGCCACTGGATGCACCTTCTATCAAAAAGCAATAAATACAGATCAGATTTAGAAGCGTTCATTTAATCTCTTTCCCCTAAATTTGCCCAGATCCCACAGGACGAAGGCTAGACCTCCCCTCCCCACTATATGTGTGTGTGCGATTTAAATTGCAGTTAGCTTCTCAAAGATATTAATGACTTTATAATCATGTAAACTTGGGTCAGTTAAGTGCGGGCCAGATGCAGACAACTTCTTGCATCATAATTGAATGAAGGTCGTCGGCTATAACAACATTTAATTGAGCAATTTTTCATTATCATATTTTAATGACTTTCCACTGACAGTTAGCCTGCTACTGAGTAACATGCATGATGAAGTCGTTTATTTCCTATTTAGTGATTGTTTGACAACATCAGCTTCGATTAAGGCAAGGCTTTCTAACGCATTAATCATATTTTAGTGGCCTGCAGATTCCGCGCGGCATTTCTATTTTTGGGGAGGGGGGTGGGAGGGGTAGCCTTTTGTCTTGAACAAAAATAAAATGACGATTCCAAAGATCATGCAGTAGTGTTTGCAGGATAATTGTCTCCGTTTGCTATCTCACCCTTGCACCTTCCAGCACAAAGTCGTGATCTGCCCGTCCTGAATGTTCCCTAATTGCTGCATTTATCTTAATTTGCAGTTTCTTCCAAGGCAATAGGGGAGCAGGCGACGTTGAGTGAGCACTTAAAGCCTATCTAAAACAGGATTGCATTCGAAAATAATAATACGCCTCCGTGTGAACGCCGATTCATGTCTAGATTTAATAAGCAGGATCCCTTAATCCGTTTATGGAAGAATAATATGTTTACAATCCCTAATTTAGAGCAATGAATTCCATTATCTCGCTGCATTCATTGGCATTAACCGATTGCACCATGGCCCAAAGGGACTACAGTCAAACTATTAGGATTCGTACAATTGCATTCGCTCATAGATCTCACCTAGAGCAAATCTGAAATGTGTGTGTGTGTGTGTGTGTGTGTATGTGCAATTTCTTATTAAAAACGGGGTGGTTCTTTTGGGAGGTACAATTCAAAATGCCAGGCCTTTGTGTTAAAATGCATGCAGCCAGAGAGTTGAACTCGATTCACAGTATAGCTTCCTGCTCTTCTTCAGCTAGACATGAAAATCAGTTTGGGTTTAAATTTTAAGAGGTAGTTTGGAGCTTTTTTCAAGGCAAGGAAATGGATGTGCATTGATGTAATTTAGTGCCTTAGAGACACGGACAAATTAGTGTAGAACATTATCACTAGTTAATTATGAATGACCGATTAATCAACCTAATCTAATATTCCACATTATGTTGACGTTATTAAAGTGCATCACATAAATGACAGATAGTCTTTCATTTGTTTTATCTCAAGCCAAATGTGCACTTTGCACTGACAGGATCAGAAAGTTTGAGCGCCCAGCTCTTTTTTAAAAAAAAGATGTTTACCTGAACTCTTGCTTCAGTGAGATTTATCTTCATTGCGAGTTCTTCCCTGGTGAATACGTCTGGGTAGTGGGTCTGTGCAAAAACCGCTTCTAAAGCTTCTAACTAGAGGGAAGAGAGAGAGAGCGAGAATGCATCTTTTGACAAACAAATCTTCACAGACATCGCTGAAATAATCGTGCCTCTAAGTCTGCTGTGTTTAGCAGGCAATCTGCAAAGTATTTGCAAAATGACATCAAATTCGCCCACATACTTTGCAAATTATCAGGTTTTAATGCTCATTATATTTGCTTTTAGGCGGGTTGCTTTTAGTCTACTTAATGAAAACCTGGGTCAAACATGCGTTGGCCAGTTTTCCTACTGCACTAGGAATGGTAATTAACAATTTGCTAAATCCCAAAATAGCTTCGATTTGTCGCAAACTCAGGGCCAGCGCGGGCCCCCTTAATATCATGACCGGAGTTTGAATGTCACTTTGAACCGAGTTCGCCACAAGCTCGATGGATGATGCAGCACAGACCTGCTGCAGGGTGAATGTCGTCCTGTTCCGACGTTGTTTTCTGCGGAGGAAACCATCGTCGAAATCGCTGGTGCTGTGGCCACCAAAACTGCCAGCATTCACTGTGGAGGTGGAAAGAGGTGACTTTTAATGACTTTGAAAACGGAAACACGAAAGTTGTTTGATCAGACTTTTTAAAAGAAAAAAAATGTGGTACTTTCTCCCTAGAGAAAAGCAAGATTCGCTTAAAAATAATAGAACTGCAATGTTTGAACCATTACAATTGCGACTAGCCGTGGTTTTATTTATCCGCAATTACATTAGAAGCAGGGCGAGCAGTCAGCACGGGTCAGCGAGTGGGGTAGTGAGATCAGCTCAACGCCTCCTCAATATTTTGCTTCATGTTAGTTTGAAAGTTCAGATTTCCACCAAAACACAAAGGTTCAAACCATCCCCTAGTGCTGGAGCGTGTTGCTGTTGTTAAATGGGGGTGGCGCGGGGAATCATTGCTTCCCTCCAAACAAATCCAGAAAATCTCTCAATCATTGTTGGCCTATTTTGATTTGACCTCCAACTTGCTCAATCTTGGTAACCTTTAGGAGCTCCGTCTGGCACACGAGAGTCGAGATGCGCTGGGAGGCTGATGATTTCCGATGGATCTATTTTTTTTATCTCCCTCTTTCCCCCCCCCCCCCCCCTTGTTTATAATTTGTTTGCAAAGCAACATAAAAGATTCATGCAGGCCGCTTGGCAAAGTGAGCAGCGTGACCACGTTTTAAAACGTTGATTAGAAGCATGACACCAAACATCTGCGATGGTAAAAGCCTACTTTTACCCTCAGGCAACAAAAAAAAAACCGAAGGGTTTTTTTTGTATCCGCAGAGAGGGGGGAAGCAGGTGGCAGAATGCTGCTGGGACCGACCCTCTCCTATACAGACTTGTGCTGGTCCCCAAAACACATCAGAACACGGGCTGCGGGAAGAGCCAGCACCTTCACTGTATGTCGCTCATCGCATTACAGAGTGCGCCAATAATTCTGTAACAGGCATAAATGATTTCAGACAAACCGTCAGGATTATGAATGGAATACGTAACGGACGCGTTTATACAAGGGCCGGGATCATGGAGCAGCATTTTCCCCAATCTTCTATTTATATTACCATTCAATAAACTGATGTGAGCCGCAACATTCGGTGGCTGTTGCCTAATTTAATATTTGCTCGACGAAAGATGTGTTGCATCTATTGATTACATACCAAGTATACAATGTAGTTTTACACAGTTTCGTCCTATTCTTTGCACAGAAGCAGGCCATTCTGATATGGACAGAATTAAAGAAAAACGCTAGAGACGCGGAACTGTGAAAAGTTCAATTGGCTTAAGACGCCATATAGCTGTGTGTTGTTAATAAATATGTTGTCGGCAAATTATGGTGCCTGGGACATCTAATAGACTTAAACGCTATTTCTCACCTAGATTATCTATTTCTCATCTTCATTCATAAATATAATTATGACTTGTCTGTATGCATAAATGTACATATGTACTTCTGCACGTGTGGTAGGTTATAAATGATATACATATGCAGCACTGCAGATTCAGCTAGTAGATTCATATCTTAATGTACTTACACGAATTTGTTCGACAACACTCCCCGTCTAACTGCGGAGGACAGTGGAAATAAAACATCGTGGAGTCTGCAACGCTAGGAGACTGGGAAAATGTGTGGTGTATCTGAAGGGAGAGAAATAGAGAATATCTTCAGCTGGTTGTCACGCGAAGCGCCGCTAAAGTTTACATCGCTGGGGGTTGGAGAGAGAAGAGATTAAAAAAACAGCGCCACACAGTTCTACATCTGGCACAAGCTGTCCCTGCCACATCCGAGAAGGCGCAAAACAAATTGAAGTGGTCCGTACCTGTGTCTAAACTGGAAGCTAAGCAAAGAAATAAAGGATGAGATGTGTCTTTGGAAGAGGCTTGCAGCCCTCGCTGGCAGAGAAATGCCCAACCCTCAGCCTGTAACTGACCAGATGTCTTTATCTGTCTGCAACATGCTCAGCCTCTCAGCAACTTGCCTTTATAATCTCACGCATAATTGGCCTTAATCTAATTATTTCCAGCATTGTCTTCTGTGAGTAACTTGGATAGGTCCTTTGGGTTTTGCCAAAACACACACGTGGTGCGGAACGTCATTTCTGGGCAAGCATAGCAGACTTTTGTCTTTCATTTGAAACACAAAAAAAATCCTAAAATGTCCTGTGCTAGTTCTGCAATATCCCGAAACGTAAACACACACCCTTTCTCTCTCTCTCTCGTGCGCGCGCGCGGTGCAACACCTTCCCTGCGAGAGAAAAGATGTATTTTTTTGATAGCCCTCCCAGTTTCATATTTTAAATCCAAAGGCACAAATTGCGCCGCGTTATCTGCTTTGGCGACCGGCTACTGGGAGCGCACACGGCGCGCAGTCTTTGCTGTCATCCCACCAAATTTTGATTTTGCTCACAGCGAGGGGTGCATCGATTTATGCCGCTTGCCTTTCCTCAATGATGTGCAAGGGAACGCTAAAAAAAAAATATTATTTCTAAAACGCATTAGAGGCCGCGAGCAGACAGCTCGCGGTTTTCTGCTTTCTGCAAATGATGCTTTAAGTACTCGCTGAAATTTCCAAGTCAGGGCGCGGGATTGGGCTAAATCACATAAACTGCAAAAAAAAAGCCAGTATAATGGTGCATAATTGGTTCTGTAATAGCATTACAAAAGGATAATAGCCTGTTACGGCCCCCTGCACTATTAAGTGTTTCCCTAGCGTAAAGCCTTTATGATATTAGGGGGGAATATAATGATATTTTGGTTATTAAATGCGTGTAATTAATTTATGCACCACTGAAAATAAAGTTCCTTTATGACCTCTGCAAGATGCTCAGATTTAGAGCCTATGAGATGCAAGTCAGACAACTGTTGATGAGTGTTTTTCACTCCCCCTTTGTTTAGCCCATATGTATTGTAAGGCTTATGGTTCACGATGGGAAGAATCAAATGATTTATTTTATAACTCACTCTCGGCACACAAAAAAAAGTACAAACAGGAGAAGGATTCGATACAGCGGTACAATACAGAGCCCAGCCTCCTCGTGGCCCGCAGGCTGTACAGCGACGGGGTTTGGTGTATCTGCCCATGAATCTTTGCCTAATCCACGCTATTATTGACTCACCAATCAGCGCGCTTTAACGAGAAGTACAGCATGATTTACAGCTCAATTTTGCCGGCCTAACGAAGAAAATGATATTTCATCATGGAAGCGATAATTAAATAATAATAATGATCCGAGTGCGCCGGAACACGCAACTCGTCGGCGCAATGAATTGCCTCCTGGCCTGGTCTCTCTCGGTATCCTGCACTCCGGGAGGAGAGGAGCAAGTTCAGCACTATTTGTGCCGTCTGCAGGAAAGGAGGCAAGACTTACTCCGCTGATCGTGGCAAAAAGACAAATGATAAACCATCCCCAGCAAACGCATGGTTTTATTATGTTGAAACGTAGCTGCACGCATTGCAAATAGGCAGTCGCGAAAATATAAAATACGCCTCTTGACATCAGGTGTTATGCAAAAGTTATGCAAGAAGCGCCGCGAATTGTCCCAACATGACATCATTTCGAGGCGAATCACTTTTATTTTGGAAATCCGAGCGTCCCTCGCAAACATAACCCCCCCTTCACGTAAATGCTATATTAATCAAGACGACTGCCTTTAATTACTTCCAACCTCTTTATTGTTTCTGCCCTCTAGACTCGTAATGTTAATTGGCTTGGTGCACACGGATCAGCGGTTAACCTGAGCAAATAAATCCTCTTGTTGCTTTTGTCGCGAGGAAAGTTAGCACAGCGCTGCAATTGGAGTAATTAAACCGGCGCTACGGCAATGAAGTGACACATTCTCGCTAACTTTCCAGTACGGGTGGCCATGAATCGGAGCATCGTCAGATGTCACTATTGGCGATAAATTGTGAAATAGAAGCACAATAGTTTTGAAATGTAGTCGTTTACTACACTAGATTAAAAAGTGCAGCTTTTGGGAACCGTTGTACGTGACATTCAATTATCTGTGGATTTTAATAAGGAAAAATATATCATTTTTACTTCAGACCACAGTCATCAGCAGCAAGGAACTAAGGGCGATAAATTACATCTTCAGGGGAACTAGCAAGGAAAAGGAACTTTTGTAAATTAAAGAGAATATGATTGTAATGGAATATGAGCACGGCACGCTAATTTAAATGTGACTATTAGCCCTTGAAAATGATTGCGCCATCGGCGAATTTTGAATTTTTTTCCACTTTAAAAATATAAACTGGTTTTAGATTTGATTTCTTTTTGGGATTGACAGTGCTCGAGAATGGTAGGTCTCTACCCAGTGCCAATGTACGGTCGAGCTCTACAGAATGGGCATAGTTCACATCAGTGACCCTGCGTTTCCTTTCGATTTGCAATATCACTTGTCCTCGGCCGCACAAATCCGGCATGCCATTGTCAACCTCCACTTGCAGCCAAGAGCCTAAGTCGTGGAATTAATGGATGAACTGTGTGAGGGGGTCAACTTTGCACTGCCGTTTCTGTTGCCACTCAAAACCGGTTGGCACCATCCAGTTCCCTCAGATACTGTGGAGATACTTTTATTCCCATTCAGTGGGCTTTAGTTCAAGGCTTGGCTCTCGAAATAAACAATATCCGCCTACTACAATAATTCAGCAAGGCTCATCCTAGACTGGCTAATCAGCTAGATATGGGCTACAGGAATGGTTGCGAAAGTCAATCACGTTTAAATAGTTATGTCAGAAAGACGGTTCCACAAACATTGCTTGCCAGTTCGTCAGCTACTTTGAAAGCATTTACATGCTGTTCCGCCTCAAACTCAGTGCAGATTGTTTCGTAGGACTGCAGCGCTTCAAGAAGGCGGCTCACCGCCACCCTCTCAAGGGGCAATTAGGGATGGGCAATAAATGCTGGTCTTGCCAGTGACACCCGCATCCCATGAATGAATGCAAAAATAGGAAGAGGAGGAGGCCATTCAGCCCCTCGAGCCTGTTCAAGTCATTACATAGAAACATAAACATAGAAACATAGAAAATAGGTGCAGGAGTAGGCCATTCAGCCCTTCTAGCCTGCACCGCCATTCAATGAGTTCATGGCTGAACATGCAACTTCAGTATCCCCTTCCTGCTTTCTCGCCATACCCCTTGATCCCCCTAGTAGTAAGGACTTCATCTAACTCCCTTTTGAATATATTTAGTGAATTGTCCTCAACTACTTTCTGTGGTAGAGAATTCCACAGGTTCACCACTCTCTGGGTGAAGAAGTTTCTCCTCATCTCGGTCCTAAATGGCTTACCCCTTATCCTTAGACTGTGACCCCTGGTTCTGGACTTCCCCAACATTGGGAACATTCTTCCTGCATCTAACCTGTCTAAACCCATCAGAATTTTAAACGTGAAGTCCCCTCTCATTCTTCTGAACTCCAGTGAATACAAGCCCAGTTGATCCAGTCTTTCTTGACAGGTCAGTCCCACCATCCCGGGAATCAGTCTGGTGAATCTTCGCTGCACTCCCTCAATAGCAAGAATGTCCTTCCTCAAGTTAGGAGACCAAAACTGTACACAATACTCCAGGTGTGGCCTCACCAAGGCCCTGTACAACTGTAGCAACACCTCCCTGCCCCTGTACTCAAATCCCCTTGCTATGAAGGCCAACATGCCATTTGCTTTCTTAACCGCCTGCTGTACCTGCAAGCCAACCTTCAATGACTGATGTATCATGACACCCAGGTTTCGTTGCACCTCCCCTTTTCCTAATCTGTCACCATTCAGATAATAGTCTGTCTCTCTGTTTTTACCACCAAAGTGGATAACCTCACATTTATCCACATTATACTTCATCTGCCATGCATTTGCCCACTCACCTAACCTATCCAAGTCACTCTGCAGCCTCATAGCATCCTCCTCGCAGCTCACACTGCCACCCAACTTAGTGTCATCCGCAAATTTGGAGATACTATATTTAATCCCCTCGTCTAAATCATTAATGTACAATGTAAACAGCTGGGGCCCCAGCACAGAACCTTGCGGTACCCCACTAGTCACTGCCTGCCATTCTGAAAAGTACCCATTTACTCCTACTCTTTGCTTCCTGTCTGACAACCATTGAATTAGATTATGGCGGATTTGTAACTTAACTCCACCTAACCGTCATGGTTCCGTAACCCCATTCATACCCTTGCCTAACCAACATTTATCAATCTCAGTTTTGAAATTTAACTTGTTATTAAGTTTTAATATTGACGCTTTATGACGGTGACCACAAGACATAAATAAAGGATACTGGGATGTGTTGATCTGGTAGTTGAATTCTGTTCTATATATATACTCTTGAAAGTCTAAATTCGTGAACTGGTGCTCCCCCGGTTTGAGGAACTCAAAGGCAAGCCTAAAGCCCCTAGTGGTGAAATTCTGTCCAAGTTTGGTATGGGCTTCCACTCACAGAGCTTGCACTGATATACCTACAACAAAATTACTATTCTCCAAGTCTTTTTCCTCATTTGCAAAACTTTCCAATAATTATAATGCCAGAACAGTAAAGTTTTTGAGGTGACCAGGGAAAAGGTTTGTTTGCGGGGGAGGGGATAAGGTTCTGGATGTGTACAGTACCTGCTATTCACTCGGAAAAGCCCGGGCTGAATCAGCACCTTGGCTGCCTGACAGAATGCTAAGTGATTCGCAATGACATCACCTGTCTTTTAAAGATGTCTGGAGAAAATAAGACGGTACAACGTGGCCGATTTGACATTGTTAAAGTAGCTTTAACAATCCATGCAACAAAAATACTTCAAATATTTAAACGGCCGGAGCTATGTATGAAGTTCAGACAGTGCTTCTCGTTTACACTGTAACTAAAGTTCCAGATCACAACACCATTTCAACGAAGAATCGGCTACAGGTACGTTAAACGCGAACCACTTTGGGTTGGTGTGGCTTCGGATTTTATCTGGTGAGTTTGTGCCTATAGTGTCGGTGTTTGAGGTAGATTTGTGTTGGAATAAAGCAATGTTAAACAAAATCACGTGTGTCCAAGAATGGCCATAGGAGCTGAAATCTCAATCTCGGAAAATGCATTCCCTGTAGAAAGAGACTTTGGATCCAGTTATAAATCCCTTCTTTCCCACAAAAGTTCTGTATACACTTCCAGGTTGAACTCATTTCCACCTAAAGTGAAAATGAGTCCATAATTATGGAAAGGCACTTCCAATTGGGATATTTTAAGCAACTTGAAACATGCACCTTATGATACAATCAATGTAATGCAGAATACAATGTTGGATTTCAATAATAATTGTCAAATGTCTATACGACACTCTTCTGGGCAATTGAAGATAGTCAAGTTTATTGAAAGACATTACTGCAGGCTAAATCTTTCATGGATCTGATATCATCAATTTTTTAGTTTAGTGCAGTTGAAATCCATTATTACTATTCATTTTATTTGTTTAAAGTGCTAAGATCCTAACTGGTTTTGTAGACTTCACAAACTTAAAGCACACTGACTGCTCCTGTAATAGTAATGTGAGCTAAATGGAAGCTTTATGTCCAGCATGTCTGATATATTCTTGTGCATTAATGTGTGTTTTCTCGGAGCTGTGTCACTGCACAGAGAACTGCACTTGTGTCTGTGATTTTCATCCACGTTTAGGGTTTCAGTGATGGAATACAGGCTGAATGCACAAGAAAGTTAACATTTCTCTTATGGCGTTGTAGTACAGTGTAGAGACCTTGGTTGAAGATGTCCTGCTCTAAAGTGGAAATAGGACTCTACATTAGTGTATTGAAAGAATGACTTGCATTTATATAGTGCCTATCATGACCTCAGGACGTACCAAAGAAGTACTTTTGAAGTGAAGTCACTTTTGTAATGTAGGAAATGAGGCAGCCAATTTGCATGCAGCAAGCTCCCACAAACAGCAACGTGATAATGGCCAAGTAATCTGTATTTTTTGTTGTGCTGATTGAGGGATAAATATTGGCCTGGACTCCAGGGGAGAACTCCCCTGCTCCTTTTCGAATAATGCCATGGGATTTTTTACGTCCACCTGAGAGAGCAGATGGAATCTTGGTTTAACGTCTCATTCAAAAGATGGCACCTCCGACAGTGCAGCGCTCCCTCAGCACTGCATTGGAGTGTCAGCTTAGATTTGTGTGCTCAAGTCTCTGGAGTGGGACTTGAACTCACAACCTTCTGACTCAGAGGCGAGAGTGCTGGCTACTGACACATTGCCTTATCATATTTCACAAAAATGTCCTAAAGTTCTTCACGGACAACAAACTATTTTGAATGCAGTCAGAGTTGTCGTGTAGCTAAACATGGTAGTTATGTTGTGCACAGCAAGATCCCACAGACAGCATTGAGCTGAGTGACCAGTTAATCTGCTTTTTCTTTTTGACGTGTTGCTCAAGAGGAGGAATGCTGATCAGGAAACTGGGAGATTTCCTTCAATTTAATGTTGGGAGCATTTTTAATGATCCCCTGAACCGGCTTGCTTCAGCATCTTATCCTAAGCATGGCACATCCAATGATGCAGCAGTCCCTTAGATTATGTGCTCAATTCCTGTGGGATTTGAAGGTGAAAATGCTGATACATACTGGAATATGGGGTGCAGTTATACTATAACTTTCATGTCAATACATAACAATTATTGATGCCTATCGATGCCAAAATAGCTGTACAACTCAGGAGTCAGGTCCGAATTTGATTTTGAGTATTAAACCAGGGAGTCCAAGATCCCCTCAATCAGGCCATCTCACATCAATTTGCACCAGGTACAGTATAACTCCAGTCCAGAGAGAAATCACATTTCAAAAGCACTGAAGCAATCCTGTGAATCACCTACGCCCTTTGTAAATTATAAAATGCTTTTTGATGGTTTTACTGTTAATAGAAAGCAAACATTCCTATCTGTGCTGTCCTAACATCTGGGGAATAGGGAGTGGGGCTATGAGCAAATGTCCAATCACATGTGTGCAAAGCTCCTTTGCAACGGGCCTAATGTGATGTATAATTGCATCTTGCATTCCACAGATACTGTGTGACCAATCATAGGCAGTCCCTCGAAATCGAGGAAGACTTGCTTCCACTCTAAAAGTGAGTTCTTAGATGACAGTTCAATACGGGAATTACAGTTTCTGTCACAGGTGGGACAGAGAATCATTGAAGGAGAAGGTGGGTGGGGAGTCTGGTTTGCCGCACGCTCCTTCCGCTGCCTGCGTTTGCTTTCTGCATGCTCTTGGCCACGAGACTCGAGGTGCTCAACGCCCTCCCGGATGCTCTTCCTCCACTTAGGGCGGTCTTTGGCCAGGGGCTCCCAGATGTCCGTGGCTGCACTGTAACTGCAACCTAACAGTTCAAGCAAATCATTTGAACAGTTCTAATTGGGGTTTTGAGCTTAATATATTACATTCAGGGTTCCTTCCAATAGTTTCGTTTTGTGCTCATGGCAAAAAGAAAGCAGCTTCCAAAACAGACAGTTTCCTGTGCTCTGAAATCTGCATCTGTGCAAGTGTTGTGGGAATAGAATGCCATGGAGTTAAAAAATAGTTTATCATCATGGTATTGAACCCTGATGATCACATGGGATGCCTATTATGTGATCTTGTCTTCTTCAAAGGGTGTAAAATCCCACACCATTAGACCAATGTGTACAGGCAAATTTATTTTCAGATAGAGTGATACACAGAAACTCTAAGATACAGCAAGGCAGAGAGAAAATAATAAATATTGGATTAAAATGCTCTTTTTAGAATACGCTTTGTGTATACATCTTGCTAAGTGACAGGATGTTTGGATGAAACAATCTTTCATACAGCTTCACAATTTGTAATGTTGTACATGGTTGAAACTTCCAGTCCCTCATAGAGTTAAAGATCACCAGCAAACCCACATGTGGGAGAGTTTCACTCCTGTTCAGATGCCCCATATTGCCTTTACTTATGTGAGTTACTCTAATGTACATGTTGTGGATGGGTGCAGCAGTGAAGGTAGATCCAACAAGCTTGGGGCTGCGCCCATAAGGACTGCAAGGCCATTCATGGCTGTTATGACATCATGGACCGTCAGCCAAATGTTTGGGTGAAGGGACATGGCCAGAAGTAATCTGAATTTAAGCTACAAGTCATGCTACTGGATTCAAGCTTAGAATGGCATGTTGAACATTTAAATGGTGAGGGGATGAAATGATAATTCATCCATTTCAAGTAATGGAAGAATTCCTCCAACTAACTAACTTATTTACATTGGGAACTGCAGAGAGAAGTGCCTTATTTATACATGTTTATGTGTCAGCGGCAAGTGTAGGACAGGATGAAGCTAAAGGGAAGTGACTACAAATGGAAAAATGTGCAGCAGGTAATTAGCGGCTAATTGCTGAAAATGTTTGCTTTCATAGGCAGGTCTCAGTGCTGCTTAACATTGCAGTGCATCAAACCACACACATTCTTGCAAGGCCCTCAGAAAACTAAGCCAAGTTCACACAGAAGGAGTGTATGTTATCTTGAGCAAAACAAATACATTTTATGTAACTTATTTTCCATTAAGGGGCGCCTCTCAGCTAGGCATGGACGCCACTGATAATCATGGTCAAAACCATCTGTTGCCATGTCATCTTAAAGCAGGTTGACTGGGAGGTTTCACAGATTGAGGTTGGGTGATCTGAGTTATGGGTATTTTTGATGGTAATGTTGTGTTGGATTTACTAACATGCCACGAAATGGAGAGAAGACATTACGTACAGAAAATAATATTAAAATCAACAATAATGCATTGTCAGAGGATATAAATGGGCAGAGAAGGCCTTGGCCTCATTCTTGATCTAACCAAGCTATCTTCAATTTAGTAATATAGCACAATTACTCATCCATTAGTGCTTAATTAATTATGAATATGACTAATCAAATCACTGTCTTTGAAAGATGAATTTATTCATGTCCATCTTTTGTTTTATGATTTAAAGCTTTGTTCCAGTCCTTGGCGACTAAGAACTTAATGTCAATAGAGCCTATCAGAAGTATGTGCTGTATCTATGAAGAGTGAAATGTTTTAAACCATTTGATTCAAAGAAATTAGTCTGTGTTGCGAGTTAGTTGAACCAAATCATGAACGTGGAATGGAGAACTGAGATTCAAAGAAGAGGAGGGAAGAATGTACTTTTGTATGCAGAACTGAATTAAATCTGGCTTCCTTGGCTTACATTCCCAGATTCCAATTTATCACAAAAAGCTAAATCCCAGAAGGACAGATAGACATGAACAAAATTGCAATTAGAAATGACAGATCAAGAAATGGTAAAGATATTCAGGATTTCATCAAAAGGATATTATTGCTCAATAATAAATTTGCATGTGATCTTTAACCGGAATGTGTTAGGTAGAAAATACTTCAAAAGATAATTTATTAATTTAATTAACAGTAAGGCATATTCGACTCGTTTCAACTAAATTGATACTGGGATAATAACTGTATAATGACTGTACATTGTTCTTCACTGAAACTGTAGAAAGAATTTCTCTTAACTAATTTATTAGTCAGTAATATGGACATAGGTTGTAATGCACAGATTTCTGTTGAGGCTTTTCTCATCTTAGTTTCATCATAAAAATTTAATGACAAGGCTGGACTAGTGCACATCTGTAGTGAGATCTCACTCGGTGCCTCCCATTTACTCTTTCTGAAATAGAAGTTACTTTTAAAAAAGATAAAACTGACCTCTTTTTTCTTCTTTTATTTTCTCCTTATTTCTCTCTGGCTGTGCACTTTTTCATTTTATGGCTTTGTTCCAATGATAACTCATATTAGGTCAGTTCATTGATAAAGTCACATCCACATTATCTTCACTGTTGTAACAATACAGCAGCAATGCTGTTTCACATTGTGCTACTACAGTGCACATTCTAGAATGTATATCAGCATAAGTAAGTAGGAATAGAATAGAGAGTTGCTCATTTTGCAATGGTTAATTCATTGTAATGGTTGCTAAAAAGGAAGGTTACTTTGCATAACACAATCAAATCAAGAGCTTCAGCAACGCTTTCTATTTCAGTTAGTCCCTTACAATGGATAAGGGACAGCTGTGGTTCAGTGGATAGCATTCTCTGTCTCTGAGTTAAAAGGTTGTAGGTTTAAGTCCCACTCTCGGGACTTGAGCACATAAATCTAAGCTGACACTCCAGTGCAGTGCTGAGGGAGTGCTGCATTGTTGGAGGTGCTGTCTTTTGCATGAGACATTAAACCGAGGCCCTGTCTGCTCTCTCAGGTGGACGTAAAAGGTCCCATGGCATTATTTCGAAGAAGAGCAGGGAAGTTATCCCTGGTGTTCTGGCCAATATTTATCTCTCAATCAACATCACTAAAAACAGATGATCACATTGCTCTTTGTGGGAGCTTGCTGTGCGCTAATTGGCTGCCGTGTTTCCCAAATTTAAATAGTGACTGCAGTTCAAAAGTACTTCATTGGCTGTAAAGCGCTTTGAGACGTCTGGTGGTCGTGAAAGGCGTTATATAAATGCAAGTCTTTCTTTAATAATTTCCTGCAATACTGCTTCAGTCAGAAGAATTAACATGTCTAGTCTCCTTAAGAACTAGCAAGGTACTGAGTGCTTCCATGGTAACTCATACTCATACTCATGGCTCATCAGTAACTCATACCCATGTACCCTATTGATGCAGTAAAAGTCATTTTACGCAGCTTAAGTTCTAATTTGCAGCATGGATAGGGTCAAAGTTTTCTGGGGGGAGAATTCCCGTGTGGTGAGCTGTTCCATTGTTATGCCACTTAGAAAGGAGTTGTGCCTGCCAGTGGTTGGGAGAGATTCCTTGGACAACTCACTTACATACTCATTGAAGTCGTGATTGGTGTCAATCCAGCATAAAACAAGTTTAAGCTGCTGCAGTGTATGGAAACTGCGGTACAGCCTTGAAATAGACAGTTCAGCCTCCACGCCACAGCTGCAGACTGGGAACTTTAGAGCTTCTCCTCGGTGCAATCTGGGGACAACCAGGTAAGAAAGGAGTGGTGTTAGCCCACTCACTTGACTGTCAGATAACTTCACTACTTGTCTCGTGAATCTTTTTATCATACTTTTCAAGTATGTCTACAGCAAGATAGAACATAATAACATAAGAATATAAGAAATAGGAGCAGGGAAGTGGACCTAAGTCCATGATTGGATCAGCCATGATCGTGTTAAATGGTGGATCAGGCTCAAGCCATACGGCCACTCGAGCCTGCTCCACCATTTAACATGATCATGGCTGATCCAATCATGGACTTAGGTCCACTTCCCTGCCCATTCCCTACAACCCCTTATTCCCTTATCGGTTAAGAAGCTCTTTATCTCTGTCTTAAATTTATTCAATGTCCCAGCTTCCACAGCTTTCTGAGGCAGCGAATTCCACAGAAATTCCTCCTCATCTCAGTTTTAAATGTGCAGCCCCTTATTCTAAGATTATCCCCACTAGTTCTAGTCCCCCATATCAGTGGAAACATCCTCTCTGCATCCACCTTGTCAAGCCCCCTCATAACCATATACGTTTCAATTAGATCACCTCTCATTCTTCTGACGATCACCTCTCATTTTTCTGAATTTCAATGAGTAGAGGCCCAACCTACTCAACCTTTCCTCATAAGTCAACCCCCTCATCTTAACAAGGGAGCAGGGCATGCTACAGAAGAAGACTGTCGCAACTTTCTGTCTCAGACCTCCTTGTGGAAATTGAATTAAAGAAGATCAGAACTCTGGGCATCCATGCCAGCAAATCCGCTCGGAATGTCACTCATGCCACCTGAAGGGAAGTGGCATTAGCGTCCAGTGCCAACTTTCTCCCCTCAGACCTGTCAACCAGTGCCACAGTTCAGTGACCTCATTAGGCAAGGACACACTCCCTTTTCTTCCTTGGCCACCCTGGAGACCAGCACACGCTTCACCCTCTAAAAGGAACACTTGTTAGACAACTAGACCCCAGGTCAGCAGCGCATACCACAGCCCCATCCTTCCTCCTGAGATGACCAAAGCTGTGGTGTCAGCAGGATGCCCGGAAGTAAGCTGCCATCAGAGAAGAGTCACCTCAGTGCCGTGACTCTGTAAGTGGTTTTGACTTGATGGTTTCGAATCACTCCCCTTACAACAGTTCTAGACACCGGAATTATAGTGGTGAACAGAAACACACAATTAAAGCCAGATCTTTCGGTCTCAACCATCACAATGCTTTTATTCAAGTTAAAGCATACACCGGCACCCAATGAAACACACCCTGGTTGTGTAAAACAAACAAACACAATGCAACACACAATCTTGACCCATCTGAACAGGCCCCTAACACAAAATACCCACGTCTAAAACACCCCTGCTCGGATTCAAAAGTTCACCACCGAATCTGTCCAACAGAATTGTGCGTACGCTTATGATCCTTGCAAAAAAACCTCTCCACTAAAACCCCTAAGGCTTGGCTGGGACATACGAGACCCTTTCACACTATGTAGTGGTCTTAACGCTGCGTGGGCTGGGATAAATGCTCACCAATTACCCCTCTGGCTTACTCGCTGCTTCTCCCGATGAGGCGTATCTTCTGGTTCTGTGCCAACCTGTGGTATTCAAGTCCAGTCTCAAGGTCAGCTTCCCAGTCAAAATAGCGAGGCTCTCTTTGCTCGTAGATGGAGTTTCTTCTCTCTGTCCCAGATGGAGTGCTCAGTCCTTGTGCATTGAACGAAGCAAGCAGGTGTGGAAAAGGGGAGAGAGAGTGAGATGGCTGCAAACTGCCATCTCTTATACCTGCAGAATGCTTCTTCTCGCACCAAAAGTTCAACTGTCCTTTTGTCCGAGGCAGTACAACTGAAAAAGCAAAATCAATGTCCTCGGCCTGTTCCTTTGTTACTGGCTGTTTTCTCAATAAGGCTCCGACAAGTCTTGTGTGATCGAATAGCTTCCCTTTGTGTCCTGAGCACCGACCAATCTGCTTGATCTCTCACTGATTGCATGACAAAGGGCCTGTCCATCAACCATTCCTGCCATTTCAGCCATTGATTCATTCCTGTCCACTTGCTATGTATTCCTGTGGAACATGTTTGGACCTGTCCCAGGTCAGGCTGCTCTGCTCCTCTGTAGTAACAGAAAATGTTTCCAAGCAATGTCCAAAACTTAAGTCCAAAAGTATGATTTTGCCGAATTCTTACATCCTAGGTACCAGGAGCCAACCACCCCGTATGATCCTGACCCTCAGGCTGCATCTAGGAGAAGCACTAAAGTAGGCACGTGTAGCATAATGTTAAAAAATAATTGGTTGGCTTGAATTCATTGTATTACTCGAGGGAGTGCATCGAAGGTTCACCAGACTGACTCCTAGGATGGGGGGATTGTGCTACGAGGAGAGATTGAATAGACTAGGACTATAATATCTAGAGTTTAGAAGAATGAGAGGTGATCTCATTGAAACATACAAAATTGTTGCAGGGCTTGACAGGGTAGATGCAGGGAGGATGTTTACCTTGGCTGGGGAGTCTAGAACCAGAGGTCACAGTCTCAGAATAAGGGGGTAGCCATTTTGGACTGAGATGAGGAGAAATATCTTCACTCAGAGGGTGGTGAATCTTTGGAATTCTCTACCCCAGAGGGCTGGGGATGCTCAGTCATTGAGTATATTCAGGACAGAGGTCGATTAATTTTTGAATATTAAAGGAATCAAGGGATATGGGTATAATGCAGGAAAGTGGAGTTGAGGTAGTAGATCAGCCATGATCTTATTGAATGGCGGAGCAGTCTCAAGTGGACAAATGGCCTAATTCTTATATACTTATGTATTGAAAGCACAGGTGCACCGAAAAAGGGTGCACTTCTTTGTTGCTGATTTATTACTCAGGTGATGGTTATTGGCATACGTATTTGGGGCAAAGACGGCTGATATGTTGTCATGTTGTAGGTGGTGGATGGGGCTGACATTAGTGAACCAGTTAGGTTTTTCTGACAACTCGCTAGTTTTATGGTCACCATTACTGATATTAGCTTTTTTAAATTCAAAATTTATTTAATTAACTGAATATACACCGAGAATGCACTGAAAATATCAAGGAAATTCAGACCCTTTGACTCTATGTTAGGTGGTTTTCTTTTTTGCTGACGTACATCCGGGTGAGCGATGTCAGTGCTGACACCAAAGGTAGTAAACATTTCCAACTCAAATTTAACATAGTCTTAATATAGAGTAAAGCTTCTTCTGGTCTGTTCTCAACCTAGGAAGAACAACCAATGCCCCACCAGTCTGAATTTTTCACTTCACAAAACAGCCACTTTCTGTGAGACAGAGACATTTTAGTGTCTCTTTGTGCTGAATTATTAGTTGCTTTGGGCTTTGGACCCATGCCTACCAGGAACTGGGTTCCAAATGCTCAAACCCAATTCATGTACAATCCTTACACTCATGAGAGATACTTATCACATCAAACTGAGCAGAGTTTGACCCCAGGTTCTAGAGATGAAAGAATCGTATGCTAGCCCACAACATGATCCACTTCCATGACTGTTATTTTAGCAATATGTTTGGTACAGCGGGGAATGAGCAAAAGCAAATGTTTATGTTTGAAATCAATTTATCTTAAATAATAGTTTCAAATTCTGTGTGGACTGCAGTGGCATCTTTCCACAATCAGACAGCTAGATCTTGCATCCTTCATTTCTCTTCTGATTATATATCTTTGGTCACAGAGAACATTATTCAACTTCAATGGAAAACAACAAGGAAGAGAGCTAAGAGTCTCCTAGAAATTACATAATGCCTCACCAATTCCAGAATCAAGTCTTCTACAAAGACAACTCTGATGGAAGGATTTGGGGCAAGGAGGCCTCTTTCCTCTAGAAATAAACATAAGAACGTAAGAAATAGAAGCAGGAGTAGGCTATTTGGCACCTCGAGCCAGCTCCGCCATTCAATAAGATCATGACTGATCTGATCTAGGCCTCAACTCCACTTCCCCGTCTGCTCCCCATAATCCTCGACTCCCTTATCGCTCAAAATTCTGGCTATCTCCGCCTTAAATATATTCAATTACTTCAGCCTCCACAGCTCTCCGGGACAAAGGATTTCACAGATTTACAACCCTCTGAGAAGAAATTCCTCCTCATCTCAGTTTTAAATGGGCAACCCCTTATTCTGAAACTATGCCCCTAGTTCTAGATTCCCCCATAAGTTCTCTCTGCATCTACTTGTCGAGCCCCCTCATTATCTTACATGTTTCAATAAGATCACCTCTCATTCTTCTGAACTCCAATGAGTACAGCCCAGCCAGCTCAGCCATTCTTCATCTCAGGTATCAACCTAGTGAGCCATCTCTGAACTCCTCCAATGCAAGTATATCTCTCCTTAAATAAGAAAACCAAAACTGTACACAGTATTCTGGGTGTGGCCTCACCAATACCCTATACAGTTGTAGCAGGACTCCTCTGCTTTTATACTCCATCCCCTTTGCAATAAAGGCTGACATTCCATTTACCTTCCTGATTACCTGCTGTTCCTGCATACTAACTTTTTGTGTTTCATGCACAAGGACCCCCAAGTCTCTCAAATCATGAATCTGACTTGGCAGCACTTGTTGGGAAAAGTGTTTTTAAACTTCCTTACTTGTGATTGAGGGACATGTGTATTACACAAAGATGGATGAACAAATCAGTACAAACACACTAGTCATGATCCCGAATTAGATCCCAATGCTTCCACACATACCAAAACCTCAAAAATACAGATTGTTGTCCAAAGCAAGAAGGAAGGATGGATTTTTACAACCCAGATATTTCTATGAAGAGGAGAAAGGGAAGACTAATAGGCAAACAGACATTCCCATTTCCAATAATTTTTCTAAATAAAATAGCTGGAACATTACACTTTTAGCTCTCAAAGGGCATAGCAGCAAATCTTTCTGAACCTCCTTGAAGGCTCCACAAGGTATGAGTTCCAATACGTTAAATATTGTATGAACTTCTGAAGAAAGCTTTGGAAAACCCAATGTACATTTCAGCTCTCGCTCCCAATCGGCTCTACTAGGTACTTTGGGAGACTTATTTATCTCATCTGTCAGTGCAGATTTATAATGGATGATAAACACATCTTGTAAATGACAACAAAGTTTAAGAAATCAAGTATTAGCCAAGAAAGCATTTATAAGCTGCATCATAAATAACTCAATAGATTGCGACCATTATCTAATTTTCTAAAAAGTACTTGGCTTTCTTTAGTGAGTACGATGTCAAAGCTATGGTTATTCGATACAGGATAGCACAGCACAAGAACTTTGGTAGTACTGCCAGACTTTTGACAAAAGGAAAACTTGCTCTCCACTATGCGTACATTTCTATTTATTCCCAATTGCTTCAAAAGACCCCATCCTCTCCTCATTTTCTTATTTTTGCCCTTCCCCCACCCTTTTAGATTATATTTCCTTTCTGCAGAAGACAGATTTCTCCATAATTATATCCAATATACAGTAATAATTTACATTTACATTTCAGTAATTGTATTTTTAGTTTATTCATTTCTCATGGGATTTACAACAATTAGTGAAGCCACCCTATTGATCAAGAGCTCTTAAAATTTGACTGATTTTTCTGCATATTGTAATCATTGCTTAAAATAAGGGAAGAAGGGAGGTTTTGCTCCTAATATTGATGCAAATTTATGTTAATGTTACAGTCTGGCTCTTTTGGGGCACATAAGTATTTTAGTGCCCTGGAATCCCATAGAGGGATAGTTGCATAGTAATATAAAGTTTGGATAAGAAAACACCATTCAGTCTATCAATCCTGCTCCATCCAGAGACAATGCATGATTGTTCTATTATGGTCTCCCCACACACCACCTGTTCACCCCTTCCTTTAAGCAACACAATGCTTCTTTCATGATCTCTGGAAAAGAAAATGGTGTCTACAGGGGAGAAATTGGAGTCGTTTGCACCTTCCATTAGCGACCCCTGGGGGCACTAATAGGGCACAAACGATTTTTCACCGGGGCGCGGCACTGCTAACGACACCCACTAAATTGCGTGGGAGATTAGCGGCGGCAGTGACCGGTAGCACCCCGCTCCGCTGCACCGCCGATGACAATGTCATCACCGCGCGCAGCGACCTGTTTTCGCCACCGGAGCGAAAATTCTGGAACGCCCCCTAAAGCTGCACTGAACGATGATAGTGACAGCTTCAGGGGGCATGTAAATGGCGGCCCGCCACTCGAGGGGTGCTTGTCAAAGGGGAGATGGCGTGTGCGTATATAAAAAATTGTTTCCTTGAACATGGGGTCCGTGCCACGATCTGGCAGCCCGGCACTCTGCTTGAGTGCCGGGCTGATGGAATGGCACCCCGCTCCCCGGTGTCCAGGTAGGGCCCCGCAGAGCCTGCAGCTTGCCCCCCCTTTAATGAAGGGGAGGGTCCCTTCTATGTTGCAGCACTGTGCTCCCCAGTGCATAGCGCTGCGCCTGCTCCCTCAGCTTTCTTCCCCTTCGTGCCCCAGAGAGCAAGGGGAGTGCGTTTTTTTGCGCAACACTTGCTCTCGGGGGCGGTAACCCCAATGTCACGAGTGGGGTGTGATTTCCGCGCCTGCCACAGAAACTCCCACTCTACGGATGTTGCCGCCTCAAAACGAGGCACTATGCAATTTCTCCCCTATATCTCAATAAATCTATACCCTCATACTGGACAGACAGGAATCCATGTCCCTTTTGGAGATTTCGATTGACCCTGAATAAGTTCCCTTCTCTGGGAGTCTGGTCCATGTGCCCACATTCCTGTGGAGGGAGAAAAGGAATTTTTTCTCATTTATAACCTTGCTCGAGGCTTGTGAAATGTATTCTTGTGTCCTGCAGTCCCATGCTCATTGTAACTATTTAAAAAAACTTGCTAACTTCAACCTTATCCTTCATTATTCATTATTTCATAATTTTAAGCATCTGTATGATATCTGTCATCAGCCTTCTTGTCTCTAATGAAAATATGTTTAGCCTATAAGCCTTTTGTGCATAGGTTTCCCCATTCCCCCAGCCCCCTTGGTTACAATCATTCTGGTCACTCCTCTCTATTTTTTTAAACACATCTATCAACATTAGAGAGGTGCAATGCAGGCAAGCAGGATGGCCATAGCTTGAGGAGTAGCCCAAATATTCCCATTACTCACTCCTATCCCCCAGCCTGATTTAATAAGGAACAACTTGGAAATATATCGCCATTCCTTCATCATTGAAGGGTCAGAATTCTGGAACTCCCTCCCTAACAGCACTTCACCACATGGTAAAGCAGTACCTTCACCACACGGACTGCAGCGGTTCAAGAAGGCGGCTCACCACCACCTTCTCATCGCCAATTAGAGATGGGCAATAAATGCTAGATTTTCCAGTGATGCCCTCATCCCATAAACGATTAAGAAAAAACACAACTAGGCTGCTCACAAAGATTTATATTTATACACTTTTTGTCTTTCTTTATACACATTGCAACAATGGCCCATTATAAGCTCCAACTTTGGAATCCTTGAGGTGTTATGCACTTTCATTGACACTCTCAAAGGTTATTATGGATTAAAACTTCTGCAATAGAATGGAATAAAGCCCAGAGTACTGTGTTATTCAAACAGGAAAATGTTTTATTACTGATTTACTTGAATTAAATGAAAATATTCCAGCAATTCAATCAAAGCCAATGAGCTCGACTCTTGTGGGACCTCAGCAAATTCTTAAGCAGCAGTTAATGAAAACAGCCTTAGTCTCTCTCTTTGTACTCAAATTCTAGGCCCTCAGCCCAGCAGACTGATGTCTGAAATGTGTAACGAATGTCAAGAAAATCCGCTTGACTCCCCAGTCCAAGAGAACTACAGAAATTGCGTTGGATTTCATTGTAGCAGAAACATACTATCAAGGCAAGAAGCTCATAACTAGCCTTGCCCACCTTAGTAGTTGCTATGTACTTGGCAGTAGTCGCATCCCATGAAAGATTGTTGGCTACCTCTATCTCCATACTTTGGTGATTGATCAAGCAAGGCACCCACCAGGAGTATAGTAGGCTACAGGAGCAGTAGTAAAGAATGTTCCCTAAAATTCTTTCATTGGTAAACTAGGACTCTATCCTGGCTAGTTCTCCCTGAAAACCAGGAATGTCGACATGCCTGAAAACAGGATGGCTATCCCTGCAATAGGAAAGGTGTTTGGAGATTAGAAAGCTGTTATATATATACACTCCAAAATCCACTGTCGCTACAAACCAGTCCCAAAAAATTCTTGCAGCAAATTAACCAGCATTTGATGCTCAGTGATAAGGTATGAATAGTCAGATGAATCACTTTACACTGTGGAAAAAGTCAGGCTAAATCAAACCATACTTTAGATGCATCAGTGGTAGCGAGACCATGTCTCTAAGAGTCAATTACTGTCCAATGCTTCACCGTTGCACTAACAATTGATGTGTACCTACATGCATTGAGTGTCTATTGGATATACTGACACATTGGTGTGGTTCCAAGATCAATCCCAATAACACAAAAGTGCTTGGAATGAACTAAGCTAGCATTACATCACTTCCATTAATGCTTGCCATTTCATATGATTGTTATGGTATAAATTTATGCTTCATAAATTTGGACTGAAAATATCATAGCAATCAAATCAATTGTTTCCCATCTACCCTATTCACTTAATCTGAGTTGAAATTCTTGCCCATGAACAATGAGTTATTTATACTTTCAAAGGGACTTTCGGTCTCAGAGATGCAACACATTTGTGTGCCTACCAAACGTCAGATTGTAGCTCAGCCATTGAATGAGTCAGGCTAAATCAAACCTTACTTTAGTTGCATCAATGGTACAGGGACAACGTGCTCCATGGAGTCAATAACTGTCAAATGCATCACTGTTGCATTAACGATTGATGTGTACCTACATGCATTGTGTGTCTATCTGGATATATTGACACAGAAAAATGTTCCAATTACAGAGGGAATGCCACCATTACGGTAGATAAAAAGACTTCAACTGGGGTCTGTATAACATCAAAAGGATCAAAGATGAATGTTGCTCTATGGGCAATGACAGTGTTCTGGATCTTGTTAAAAAGCCAAATGTGGTCTTCCACACATTTAGGCAACATTTTCATTGGACTCTATTGCAATATAAGCACTTCAAGGACATATTATTGGAATGGACTCACTGTTGTCTATGTCCGTTAAAGAATTTGAAAAGGCAAATGTTCTCACAGATCAACTGAAAATTAGACTCTCAAACTGGCTTCTGACAAGTCAGAAGTATAATGCAATTATCTGGTTTTATAAGACAAAATAATGAGTATGTTCAGTCAAACGGTTATGTGGAATATGTCCCAACTGAAATTGGTTGATTGCATCCTGAAATGTAATCAGGTAATAATTAAACAGTCAACAAGCAAGATGAATGGGTGTTCGACAAAAGCAATACAAATCTCATGGGCTACTTTTAAGCATGTTCAGTTTTGGAACATTTGGAAGGTAATATGTGGAGTTGCATTCATATTTTTTAAGGAACTGGAGTGTGACAAGAGAGTCCCACCTTCAGCTAGAACCCCCTTCAAACATCAAGAACTAGTCACGAAGTCCCATTTCCTGAAGAGATACTAAATTGTACATACAGCTCATTGCATTTGCAAGAGATTGAACAAAAGGGTCAGGGAAGATTGTTCATCACAAGTATTAGAATTTGCAATTTTTCCACCACAGGGTTTTTGCCCAACCCTTGCAAATCTTGTAGCTCTATGGAGATGTAGGTTTGCATGTCAGATTCTAATAAAAGTTTCAAAACATGAATTATGATATTCCTTGCATCAGGAGTGCAAGGCTATTTTCAAGCACTTTTTTTCTATTTGCTAATAGAATAGAATCTACCACTCAGAAACAGACTGTTCGGCCGAAGCAGTACATGCCAGAGTTTGTGCTCCACTTTAGTATGCTTAGGGTTAAAAAGATTGGCATTTATGTGGAGAAGGAGAGATAGAAATGACCACGGAGATACCTCAGGATGCCCAAACTCTTTGTGACCAGTAACTTAACTTCTCACATTTGGAGTTAATGCTAGGTGGAATAATTCACTATATATGAGGAAAATCACCAGTTGAAGAATAGTCTTGCTCCTATGGTAAACAGTTATATATTTCAGGTACTATATCACATCAGATTGGGGATTACAATAAAACTGATTTAAAGTTGATCTTTCATGATATCTACCTTTCAAAGCATCCAGTCATACAGGTTGGGCAGTACATGGAACTTGACTTTGATAGAGTAACGATAATGGAAGCATTGGCTGCAATAAAACAAAATTAACGATTATTTCTAGCACTTACTTTATTGAATCTCTTCTCTATAACATTTGCACCATTCATTAAAGTAATTACACCATGTTTTACAATCTATAACAATTACATTTTATTTTAAATTTATTTTATGTTATTTTCTGCTTGTTTCCTATGGTCCTATCCCATCAGAGGCTGCTCGTATCATACTTAACATTCCTAATTATGACCTGGTAGAATCCAAAGATGCCAATTGTGTCCCATTTTGTCATTTGTAAACTGGATTTTGACAGTATCAGCAGCAAAACCAATAAGTCATTTTCTTCTTTGAGTTCTGACCATTTCAAATCATTTAATTAATTTTATGGGCACAGACTAAAAGCTTGGTGCGTGCTTATTCTAAAATTCCTCTGTGGCCTCTCCACTTCTGCAAAGTTATCACAATTTGGACGATCATCCCCAAAAAAGTCAAAAGGATATAGGGCCCAGATTTGTCCAGGAGTTGCTCCGTTTTTTTTGGAGCAACTTGATTTTTTTGGAGTATCTTAAAAATTGCAATTCTGCACATTTAATTTGCACCAGTGTAAGTGAGTTAGTTAGGATTTTTAAAAGTTTTTTTTTTCAAAAGGGGGCGTTACCAGCCACCTACGCCTGTTTTGGCCATTTAAGCTAGTTTGGACAGCTAATAGTTGCTCCAAAGTAACTTAGGCCAGCGTATGTGGTCACTTGTGGCCTGCACAGAAAACCCTTGCGGAGAGTTAAGAAATCAGTGCAGGTAAGTACATTTAAAGCACCAAGCACTAAACAAAGCACAAAAATAAACATTCAATAACAAATAAAAAATACAAGGAAGCTAAGAGGACCTGCACCTAGCACCAAGACTTACAAAGCACTAAACAAAGCACAAAAAGTAATAAGCAATTAATTAACAAATAAAAAATAGAAGGAACCCTGCACCTAAAACACCAAGACCAAAGTAATAAGCAATCAATCAATAACAAATAAAAAATAGAAGTCCTACCAAATCATAGCCTGCTACGTAGATACAATTTGCACTTTCATGGGCAATTTAATCTACAATTGCAATAAAATCTAGCAGATTTGCCCTCAATCATGTACATGCCAGCATGCTGATAAAACAGCTTAATGGCCAACCCTCACGGACTTTGCAATATGTCAACATAATTTCAATTTTACTTACAAATACAGATATTCTGGTAGCTAATCTGTCCGCCGATGAGGGAGCCCATTCGGCCATGGATAGGGGCGGCATGCTTCGGGCCACACAGCCTGCAGAGCACACTCACAGAATCTGGGGGTGAGGAGCTGCTGCGCATGCACGCACACTCTGGTGCGCATGTGCAGAAGTCCCGACACTTTTCAGTGCCGGGACCTGGCTCCATCCCCCAAATCCAGTTGCTACGCTGCGCCACAATCGAGGAGAGGCTGGGGAGTGGCCAAATTGGGCCTGAAGATTTTTGGCACCCTAATCATTCTACAAAAGCCGTGCACCTCTGGTAAGTGCACCAGAAATCTGTACTGACAAATTTGGACCCTTTCAGAGAAACCTACCTCAAAAAGTGTCTGTATAGAGCAAGTTTCTGTCTAAATCATTACAGTACCAAAAAGAAAGAAAAGATTTGCGTTGGAGATTAACTGTATACAAATACCAATCCAACTCAGTAGCAGGAATGTAATGTATTTGCTTCATGGGTTCTTTGCTTAAGAATTGATAGCAACACATTTTTATTAAGTACTAGTTGGTTTATTAGCAAAGGTTTAACATTCACACTACAAATTACCAGTTCATCCACTGGGCTCACAACCACCTGTCTTGTCATGAATCCCCTAAACCCAACTGGCTGGGGTTTTATTGAGTCTTGTGAACATGACGTGACTGGCTAAGCCACTCCCAACTCAACAGCTCTACAACTAATTTTTGTAAAACTTTTAAATCAAGTGCCCCTTTTTTAAGGGCAGCAAAACCCACAAATTAATAATTAAACATTAAGGGAACCTTGTCAAATTTAATTAAATTAAAATGTTGTTCCCTGTTGAAATGATGCATTCCAGTCCTCCAGTTCCCGTGTTACTTTAACCTCCCTGTTTGCAGTCTCATCTGTGTTAGGAACACAATAACTGGTGACGAGTATACGAATCCAATGCAAAGATGCAGCAAACTGTGGGCAACGGAGGGTGAGGACTGGGAAGCTTATGTCAAATGGCTAGACCAGTACGTTGTAGCCAACGAGCTGGACGGAGAAGGAAGCGCTGCAAAAAGGAGAGCGATCCTCCTGACGGTTTGCGGGCCACTGACCTACATCCTCATGAAGAATATTCTGGCTCTGGTGAAACCCACAGATAAGTCATATGAGGAGCTGTGTACACTGGTTCGGGAGCATCTTAACCCGAGGGAGAGTGTGCTGATGACGAGGTATCAGTTCTACACGTGCCAGCGATCTGAAGGTCAGGAAGTGGCGAGCTACGTCACCGAGCTAAGGAGACTTGCAGGACAATGTGAGTTTGATGGCTACCTGGAGAAAATGCTCAGAGACTTTTTTGTACTGGGCATTGGCCACGAGACCATCCTACGAAAACTTTTGACTGTAGAGACATCGACCCTCAGTCAGGCCATTGCGATAGCACAGGCGTTTATGTCCACCAGTGATAACACCAAATAAATCTCTCAGCACACAAGTGCTAGCAATGTTCATAAATTAATTGGAATTGTGTTTGCGAGCAGAAATGTACAGGGCAGAAACCACGAGTCTGCAACTGCCAGCAGGCCTCAGGTGACCCAGATGACTCAGAGTCCGCAACAAAAATAAATTCAAGGCAATTCACACCTTGTTGGCATTGTGGAGGCTTCCATTCAGCCTATTCATGCCGCTTCAAAGGGTATGTTTACAAGAGCTGTGGAACAATGAGGCACCTCCAACGAGATTGCAGATGAGCTGCAAGCTCTGCAAAACCTGCTAACCACCACGTGACAGAGGAAGATCGGTCCATGGTGGATCAAAGCAATTTCGAGCCTCAGAGAGAAAAGACAGATGCTGAAGTACATGGGGTGCACACATTTTCGATGAAATGTCCACCTATAATGCTAAATGTAAAATTGAATAGCTTACCCGTAGCCATGGAACTGGACACTGGCGCTAGCCAATCCATCATGAGTAAAAAGATTTTTGAGAGACTATGGTGCAACAAGGCATTCAGACCAGCCCTGAGCCCCATCCACACAAAACTGAGAACGTACACCAAAGAGCTCATCACTGTCCTGGGCAGCGCCATGGTCAAGGTCACCTACGAGGGCACGGTGCATGAACTGCCACTCTGGATAGTTCCGGGCGATGGCCCCACACTGCTTGGAAGGAGCTGGCTGGGCAAAATCCGCTGGAACTGGGATGACTTCCGAGCGCTATCACATGTCGATGAGGCCTCATGTCTTTTCCGGGGTGAAGGTGCGGAGCCACTTGGACCCCGAGGCACCACCCATTCACCACAAGGCACGAGCAGTACCTCACATGGTGAATCAAGCTGGACAAGCTGCAACGCGAGGGCATCATCTCCCCAGTGGAATTCAACGAGTGGGCCAGCCCGATTGTTCCAGTACTCAAAAGTGATGGCACGGTTAGGATTTTCGGCGATTATAAAGTAACTATTAATCGTTTCTCGCTACAGGACCAATACCCGCTACCTAAGGCAGATGACCTATTTGCGACGCTGGCAGGAGGCAAGATGTTCAACAAGCTCGACCTGACTTCGGCCTACATGACGCAGGAGCTGGAGGAGTCTTCGAAGGGTCTCACCTGCATCAACAAGCACAAGGGACTGTTCATCTACAACAGATGCGCATTTGGAATTCGGTCGGCTGCAGCGATCTTCCAGAGAAACATGGCGAGCCTACTCAAGTCGATACCATGCACAGTGGTTTTTCAGGACGACATATTGGTCACGGGTTGGGACACCGCTGAGTACCTACAAAACCTGGAGGAGGTCCTCCAGCGACTGGATCGCGTAGGGCTGCAGCTGAAGAGGTTGAAATGCGTCTTCATGGCAACAGAAGTGGAGTTTTTGAGGAGAAAGATTGCGGCGGATGTCATTCGGCCCACAGACGCCAAGACAGATGCTATCAGGAATGTGCCCTGGCCACAGAACGTCACGGAGCTACGATCGTTCCTGGGACTCCTTAACTATTTTGGTAACTTCCTACCATGGTTAAGCACCCTCTTAGAGCCCCTACATGTGTTATTGCGCAAAGGTGAGAACTGGGTGTGGGGAAAAAAACAAGTAATTGCTTTTGAGAAAGCCAGAAACATTTCATGCTCCAACAAGCTGCTTGTATTGTATAACCCATGTAAAAAACTTGTGCTAGCATGTGACACGTCGTCGTACGGAGTCGGGTGTGTATTATAACAAGCCATCGTTGCGGGGAAGTTGCAATCTGTCGCCTATGCCTCCAGGAGCTTGTTTAAGGCCAAGAGGGCCTATAGCATGATTGAGAAAGAGGCATTAGCGTGTGTGTTTGGGGTAAAGAAAATGCATCAGTACCTGTTTGGCCTCAAATTTGAGCTGGAAATCAATCACAAGTCCCTCATATCGCTGTTTGCTGAAAACAAGGGGATAAATACTAATGCCTCAGCCTGCATACAAAGGTGGGCACTCGCGTTGTCAACGTATAACTATACAATCCGCCACAGGCACCGAGAACTGTGCGGATTCTCTCAGTCGGCTACCATTGCCCACCATGGGGGTGGAAATGGCGCAGCCTGCAAACTTGTTGATGGTGATGCAGCCCGCAGACTTGTTGATGGTCATGGAAACGTTTGAAAATGATAAATCACCTGTCACGGCCCGCCAGATTAGGACTTGGACTAGCAAGATCCTCTGCTGTCCCTAGTAAAAAAACTGTGTACTGCATGGGAGCTGGGCCAGCATCCCCGTTGAAATGCAAGAGCTAATCAAGCTGTTTCAGCGGCGAAAGGACGAGCTGTCCATTCAAGCAGGCTGCTTGTTGTGGGGTAACCGCGTAGTGCTACCCAAAAAGGGCAGGGAGATGTTCATCTCGGATCTCCACAGCGCACACCCAGGTATAGTAATGATGAAAGCGATAGCTAGATCCCACGTGTGGTGACCCGGTATGGACTCTGACTTAGAGTCCTGTGTATGGCAATGCAGCGTGTGTGCTCAGTTGAACAACATGCCCAGAGAGGCACCACTAAGTTTGTGGTCCTGGCCCTACAGACCATGGTCGAGGATCCATGTCGACTATGCGGGCCTGTTTCTCGGTAAAATTTTTCTGGTGGTGGTGGATGCTTTTTCAAAATGGATTGAATGCGAAATAATGTCGGGAAGCATCGCCACCGCCACTATTGAAAGCCTGAGGGCCATGTTTGCCACCCATGACCTGCCTGACATACTGGTCAGTGACAACGGGCCATGTTTCACCAGTGCCGAATTTAAAGAATTCATAACCCGCAATGGGATCAAATATATCACCTCGGCCCCGTTTAAACCAGCCTCCAATGGGCAGGCAGAGCGGGCAGTACAAACCATCAAACAGAGCCTTAAACGAGTCCAGAAGGCTCACTCCAAACCTGCTTGTCCCGAGTACTGCTCAGCTACCGCACAAGACCCCACTCGCTCACATGGGTGCCCCCAGCTGAGCTACTCATGAAAAGGACATTTAAAACCAGACTCTCGCTGGTTCACCCCAACCTGCATGATCAGGTAGAGAGCAGGCGGCAACAACAAAATGTAAACGATGGTCACGCCACTGTGTCACGGGAAATTGATCTGAATGACCCTATGTATGTGCTAAAGTGGATCACAGGCACGGTGATAGCTAAAGAAGGGATTAGCGTGTTTGTAGTCAAACTAGACAATGGACAAATTTGCAGAAAGCACCTGGACCAAACGAGGCTGCGGTTCACAGACTGCCCTGAACAACCCACAGCAGAAACCACCTTTTTTGAGCCCACAACACACACTCAAAGGATCAACGACACCACCCCAGACCAGGAAATCAAACCCATCACGCCCAGCAAGGTCAAGTTCACCCAGCAGCCCTGCAGGGCCAACAACATGCCAGCCCAGCGAGGGCACAGCCAACATACCAGAACAGACATTTTTACTGAGGCGGTCCACCAGGGAAAGAAAGGCTCCCGACCGCCTCACCTTGTAAATAGTTTTCACTTTGACTTTGGGAGGGAGTGATGTTGTGTATCTGTAAAGCATGCACTCCCATGTTCCGCCACCAGGGAGTGCATCCCTTGAAGTCCCAAGGGATCCCAGCATCCCTTGGGAGCACTGTATATAAGCCGGCCCCTAAGGCCTGTTCCTCACTCTGGAGTGGCTTAATAAAGACTGAGGTCACTGTTACTTTAACCTCCCTGTGTGCAGCCTCATCTGTGTTAGGAATACAACACCCACCTCTCACGGAAGGACACGAGCATACCAGTGGACACCACAACAGCTCTACAAACCTGTGAGCATACTCACATGTGCATACATTACACTATATAATGGAGTAAATGCAACAGTCACACTGGGGAAGGATGATAAGTTCTACGGATAAATTAAAATGAATAGATTTGAATAATATGTAAGATACAGCAAGAGACTAGGTACAATAAAACCAATGAAGATAGAATCAGTTCACAAGCGGTTAAAGTACCTCTTAAGAACATAATTCTTACACAGTTGGACAAGCATCAAGACTTTTGGATGAAACAGTCTTTCTTAGAACTTGACAATGCAATGTTGCACATGGACAGTACAAATTTCTAATCCATGGATTTGGGTCTCTAGCCAAAAGTAATTCTTCTGTCTTTAAAGGCCTCTGAAGTCTGAGTTGTATAGTCGTGCCTGATCAAAGGCATAATTACGTTAACTATTGGATAAGATGCTGATGGGCCAATGTTTCTACTGCATCATCCCAGTCTCACACACCTGCTAATGCTTTGGAAACATATCATTTGATAAGCACCAAGAATAAAACCTCTATATCCTGTCTAATATTCAGAACCAACAACCTGGCCTGAGTTCTCCAGACAATTTGTCTCCAAGCTTCTATTTCAACTCTAAATTTTTTAGAACTGTTTAATAAAATACCGGAATTCCCCACTTTCATCATAGAGTTCAATCATGTGTTTTCTGCTCAACCCTCTCTGTTCCTGCTGGTTTGTTCAACTTACACTGGAGCATTGTCATTCTTTCTGACCTAACTTTTCAGCCTGTGTTTAGACATTGTTCTGTGCCAAATGTAGCTTAGCCTTTTAATACATTATAGTTGTAGTGGCTTATCTTAGAAACATAGAAACATAGAAAAGACGTTTGTCTTCACTAATCTTTTTCTCAGTGTAATAAATGTTTGTTAACTGTTAATCCATAATCCGGAACCGGCAGGAACATAGCCGTTCTGGATTCTGGGCTTTTCCGGACTTTCGATCATCTTTCTGATGTCATGAATCCGGAAACACCCGAGCCCAAGTTCGGATATTTCCAGATTTCGGAAAGTCAGAAAGACGGGGGGCAGGGGTGGCCAGCGAGGAGGTGTTCGGGCCAGCCAGCCCTGTGGAGGAGGTCGTCGGGTGGGCCGGCGAGGAGGCTCCGAAGTGAGGGTAGCAGCGAGGTGAGTGGCGGTGAGGTGAGGCCTGAGGTCTGCAGCGTCGGCGAGTCCAGATTCTAGAACATTTTACAGATTCCAGATGACGCTGCCACCGATCGTCCCAGAGTCCGGATTCCGGAACTCCGGATTTTCGATGCTGCACCTGTAATTCATGTTTCTACTTTATTTATCTTTACGTCATTGCATCAGAAGGATGATAGTTTACATCTAATCATGGAGGTAAAATCTATACAGTCAAAGGATGGAAGCTTCAACCTATTTGTGCAGTCCTTTCCAAAACCAAAGCTGGTTTTGCTTCTGGCAATTGCCAGTGTCACCAGATCACAAGATAGGAAGACCGTTGAGCCCATCTTAGTTCATCCATGTAGAAATATTCTATAGTTTACCATGGCATCCATATGTTGCCTAAATGATTCCAGGTTTATATAAGAACATAACACACAAGAATCAGGAGCAGGAGTAGATCCTACGACCCCTTGAGCCTGCTCCACCATTCTATATGATCATGCCTGATCTTCGACCTCAATCCTACTTTCTCACCCATTCTCCATATCCCTTGATTCCCCTAGAGTCCAAAAATCTATTGATCGCAGCCTTGAATATACTCAACGATTCAGCACCACAGTCCTTTGAGGTAAAGAATTCCCAAGATTCACAACCCTCTGAGAGAAGAAATTCTTCCTCACCTAGTTTGTTGCCTCTACTACTCTACTCAGAAGTCTATTTCATGTGTTGATCACATTTTGTATGAAGATTTTCCTGATATCAATCTTAAATTTGCCTTTTACTAGTTTGAAGCTGTGCCCTCTTGCCTTACTGCCACAGCTTAGCTTGAACTTCTGTTTTGAATTTGCCTATTCGACACCTTTTACTATTTGGTATACCTCTGTAAGGATGTGTTTTGGGCAACAACAACTAGCACTACTATTTCTGCAAAGTTGCCTTTATGGTGCATATTGGTTCAGACAATGAAATACCTCTTGATCCCAGTATGGCAGACAGATCTATTTCTACATTAGTCTAGCTAGTAAAGTTCTAGAAATATTGAAAGAGATACCATAAGAACATATGAGAGAGAAAAGGCAAGTCAGCCCAACTATCTCACCTTATCATCCTGATTCAGGTACAGGACCTGCTCAGTTAATTTTCACTTCTATCTTACCTTAATGCCAAGTTGCTATTCTTTAACTCAGGAATAAGTCCACTTATTATTGAATTCTTCAGCAAAATTCACCCTGTTAGATGAATCCAGGTCGCTGATTGGAGCGTGGGCAAGTACAGCAGGAGTGGCGCGGTTGGGGCGCAGGAGCGGCGAGTGATCATGGAGCGATATGATTGGAGCCCAGGAGAGGCATGAGTTTGGGGCCCAGAAGAGGCGAGGGCCCAGGGGCAGCATGGGCCAGCCCACACTACGATATGTGTGCGCACTAGGTCCATGCAGCAGAGCTGGTCTCCAGTCGTCTTGGGTAATCCTCGCCACTGGACCAAGACCTAGCTCTGTCAAGCCTGTGTGGTGGCTGGTGTACAATGGCCACCACATGTTAAAAAAATCCACGCACAGGCATCTTCCACCCTTCAACATGCAGTTCAGGATATGGAGTATTAGGTCCTTCATTGAAACACCTGTGAACTCATCCCTTTTTGGCATGGAAGCAAGTCATCCTCGATATGAGGGACCACCTATGATGATGATGTTGTTAGGTGGCAGTTGAATCCATAGATTAACAACTATAAGTTTCTTGAGTTATGGTTCGTTCAAAGTTTCCTTAGCTTTCAATTTTGCTCCATAGTTATCTTCTCCTGATTCAACACGTAGACCTTTTCTACATCCTCCCTTGATTCGCTCAATAATTTTATAAGTTTATATCATGTTTACCTGCCCCTCTTTCTGTCCTTTTTTGAAATAAGAATAGATTTACCTCCCTTAGTCTTTTTTTTATAGTTTATTAGTTTAGGACCCAGTGCCACTGTTACCATTCTTTGACTCCATCTGCGTGATCTGATGAGTCTTCTCCATAGTCTGTCTCTTAATGTCTAGCTCCATATCCAACACAATGGGGTTTCAGTTACCGTGCTCACCGTTGTTTATGTGGAAATTGGACAGCAACTTTCGACGATCGCATATGTGCAATTAAACATGAAACATGAAAATGCCCTGCTCTCCAAAAGCTGCACAATAACTGTATCTCACCGAGGGACTCACCATTCGAATAAATTGAATGCCTTGAAGTCACTGTACTTCATATATGCGAAATAAACTCACCAGAAAAAGTTGGGGCTTGTCCATTCCAATGTAAGAACCCGTTTAATTACTGCCAAACATCTTCTCTGGCATTGAAAATTAACAAGTGTCTCATTCCTTCAGATATTTATTATTGTTGGAGTTTTGAAAAAAGAAAAAAGAAAATATATTGTTTTTAACTTTATCTTTCTCTTGACTCCCTTATCCAATTCTGCTTAAAATCGTGAGCAGGGCAAGATGTTGGAAAATGTCCTCATCTTGTTACTGCTGAACTGAATAAGTGGCTTAAACTCCATTCACTTTGGGGAGAGAGGCGCAGTCAACACCACTTGGCTAGTCCCTTCACTATGATTCAATAGAATTACATAGGATTACATAGGATATACAGCACAGAAACAGGCCATTTGGCCCAATCAGTCCATGTCAGCATTTATGCTCCACTCGAGCCTCCTCCCGTCTTTCCTCATCTAAATCTACCCTCTGTTCCTTTCTCCCTCATGTCCTTGTCTAGCCTCCCCTTAAATGCATCTATACTATTCGCATCAACCACTCCCTGTGGTAACGAGTTCCACATTCTCACCACTCTTTGCGTAAAGTAGTTTCTTCTGAATTCCCTGTTGAATTTCTTGGTGACTATCTTATATTGTTGGCCTCTAGTTATGCTCTTCCACACAAATGGAGACATTCTCTCTGTATCCACTCTATCAAAACCTTTCATAATTTTAAAGACTTGTTTATCCTTTCCTGATATGTATACTCTTGCATTACAGCCACCTCCATGTCTGATTGAGACTTGCCTACTGCCTATGATCCATTACTGCCAACTGAAGAAAGGATACTGGGTCATGGCTGCAGTATCACTCCGATCTTTCCCAACACCTATATGAAGGTCACAGTCAATGTGAATAATAATTCTCAGGAGTCAGTTCAAAGTTCTTTGTTCCTTGTTGAGGAATAAAAATATAAAATGATATTTATAAGTTGTCTGTGCTCCTCAAGATACTATCTCGAAGTAAGTCAGGAGAGTAAGAGATAAATAATTTAAATGAATTAGAACAGATATGAAGAACTCCTACACTCAAAGAATACTAAATATTCCAAACAATCTGCCAGGCAAGGTAATAGAGACAAAAACATTAGAGACATTGAAAATGCAGTTGGATGCTATAACGGGAGAGGTAGAGTACCAGAGAGATAAGCTTGGATGAGCCTAATAGTTTCTCTTATCCTTGGCATTTTTTAAGTCCTTTGTGCCTCACAAGAGCCTTCAGATGGGATATATGTCTACCTATAATTAGCGAGCTGGTGACAGCCAGACCATAGACCATCACCAAACTGTCTATACAATTGATATGAGCTAATGAATTCTTTGTGACAAATATTTTTGGTTCACACCCAAAGTTTACTGGGACACTCTAGGGTAGACCTTGAGCAATATGGCCGGTACTGCATCATCTGCCAGTTATATGCCTGCCGGATATTAAACTGAATGGAATTGGATATCTGGCGGGGCGTATAACAGGCTGCCGATGGGAAACTGCCCATTTTGTGATACCGCCCAATACAAATTTCCAAGCCTAATAGTTCTGAGAAATAAAGCATCAGCCGGGTGGTTCAACCATACAGTCTATGTTGAATGTGTTCCCTTTGCCAGAGGGATGATCGGAACTTTATAATTAGCAAGTGTGTCCCTGGGTTATGGGAGAAATATCAGCCGCCATTCCCATTTCTGAATCATGTCTAGAAACCACTGCGGGAAAGTGTATGTGCGGACATCAAGTGAGAACGCAATGGCTTGGATTTTGCGGTCAATGGTGAACATAAGAACATAAGAAATAGGAGCAGAAGTCGGCCATTTGGCACCTAGAGCCTACCCCGCCATTCAATACGATCATGGTTGATCTGATCATGGACTCAGCTCCACTTTCCTGCCCGCTTCCCATAATCCTTGACTCCCTTATCGTTCAAAAATCTGCCTATCTCCACCTGAAATATATTCCATGATCCAGCCTCCACAGCTCTTTGGGGTAGAGAATTCCAAAGATTCATGACCCTCTGAGAGAAGAAATTCCTTCTCATTTCCATTTTAAATGGGCAACCCCTTATTCTGAACCTAGTTCTAGATTCCCCCACAAGGGGAAACATCCTCTCTGCATCTACCCTGTCAAGCCCCTTCAAAATCTTATAGGTTTCAATAAGATCACCTCTCATTCTTCTAAACTCCAATGAGTATAGGCCCAACCTGCTCAACCTTTCTTCATAAGACAGCCCCTTCATCTCAGGAATCAATCTCTTAAACCTTCTCTGAACTGTCTCCAGTGCAAGTATATCCCTCCTTAAATAAGGAGACCAAAATTGTAAGTAGTACTCCAAGTGTGGTCTCACCAACACCCTGTATAGTTGTAGCAAGACTTCCCTACTTTTATACTCTATCTCCCTTGCAAAAAAGGCCAACATTTCATTTGCCTTCCTAATTACTTTCTGTACCTACATACTAACTTTTTGTGTTTCATGTAGAAGGACCCACTGACACCTCTGTATTGCAGCATTTTGTAATCTCTCCCCATTTAAATAATAATTTACTTTTTTATTTTTCTTACCAAAGCGAAGGAATGGCACCCACCATTTATTATTGTTACAGCTGCCCACAGACTTTTAGTGGGATTTTCTGTGGCAAATTATGGTAATTAGAGATCCATTTCAGCATGGTGCTCTCTACAGTGTTCTGGAACCTTTGTGAACAGGGAAAGCAATAGTGTGTCTCTTCAACCAATCAGATTGAGGAATCCTTATTGAGACATGCAAAGTCTGAACCAGGAAGTGTCAGTTAGAATATTTAATTCAATGTAAAATCATGTACAGAAAGTAAAATAAAAAGAGGAAATTAAAGATGGGACTAACGAGAGAGAGATAAAAGAGACAGAAAGAAAAACATTTTAAAAGTTACATTTTTAATTTGTTTTAAATCTTGAGCAATAATTAAACTTTGTGACTATTTGCATTGTGTTTTTTCTGTCCTTCTGTGACTGCATTCTCTGGACTCCTCTGGAAAGATAAATAAAATCTGAAGGAATGAGACTGCACACTTGTAAAAGTAAACTATCAGTGCCAGAGAGTTTCTTCGGCAGTAATTAAAAATTCACTTAGCCTGGAATGGACGAGCTTGAATTTTTTCTGACGTGTTTCATGGGTAACCAGTGGATAAGATCTGCAATTTTATCCCCTTCTTGTGGTTCAATGCTGAATCTCTCGGCCTGATACTAGTGTAGTGAAGCTTATGGAGGAGCAGAGTGACTCAGAGTGCAACTTCCTGATTTCCACATTTAACTGCGCATCTGCGGATTCCGGGAGTTGGTTTGCTCCATATTAATGGTGTCTGCTGATAGTCTCAATGTTATTTCTTCCACAAAATCGGGGTGATTAGATCTCAGCCAACATTCCCTCTAAGCTGTGTGGCCACGCAACTCGCCGCCGGTCCCATGCAGGATTTGCAATGTTAAATTTCACGCCTGCAGAAAACTGTGAATGGGCCACGCAGCCCCTGAAAGGGGCCCTGCACCCAAAACAAAATTAGGTGCAATATTGGTCTCAGCTTTGGTGGTCCTCATGGAATGATAACCTACTACACTCACTCTCCAGACTTATGCATCAAGAATCACCACTCAGTTGAGGTACCAGAGATGACTGGCAGCTATAATACCTCTAGACTTGACTATTCCAATGCACTCCTGGCCGGCCTCTCTAGTTCTACCCATCATAGACTTGAGGTCATCCAAAACTCTGCTGCCCGTGTCCTAACTCGCACCAAGTCCCACTCATCCATCACCCCTGTGCTCGCCGATCTACATTGGCTCCCAGATAAGCAACGCCTCGATTTTAAAATTCTCATCCTTGTTTTCAAATCTCTCCATGGCCTCGCCCCTCCCTATCTCTGTAATCAGCCCTATAATTCCCCCTAGACCTCTGCACTGCACCTATTCTGCCTTTTGAATATCCTTGATAATTAAATCCTATTTAAATGCTCCACCATTGGTGGCCATGCCTTCAACTGCCTAAGTTCGAAGCTCTGGAATCCCCTCCCTAAATCTCTCAGCTTCTCCATTTCTCGCTCCACCTTTAAGACACTCCTTAAAATCTAGCTTTTCAACCAAGCTTTTGGTCATCTCTCCTAACATCTATATAGTTCGGTGTCAATTTTCTTTTTGAGAACACTCTTGTGAAGCGCCTTGGGACATTTCATTACATTAAAGGTGCTATAGAAATATACGTTGTTGTTGCTATTGTATTCCTTTCAGGAGTGGAGGAAGGGAGAAAATTGGTAGAAACCAAAAGAGAGGATGAGCTAGTGTCATGTACGAGAGCATCTGCTACATTGCTTGGGATATTCTGTATCCATTTAGTTTCATGGACAAGGGAGTAAAGGGTTATGGGGACCGGGCAGGGAAGTGAAGCTGTGTCCATGATCACATCAGCCATGATCTTATTAAATGGCGGAGCAGGCTCGAGGGGCCATATAGCCTACTCCTGTTCCTATTTCTTATGTTCTTATGACTACGCATAAGGTTCCCCAAGAACATTTTACTCAATACATGTAGTGAAAAGAAACAATGGTTCAGGGTTCTCCTATTTTGAATGGACACCTGCCAATAATGGACACTGGAATCCATTGTTTCATACTGATATAAAAACAGGAGATTGGAGTTAATGACTGTCCAAATACCATCTCAATCCAACAGACTTGATCCACTACACACTAGCTAATCTCAGTTGCTGCAGCAATGCTACTGGTCTCAGTGCCCCTGGACTGGGGAGAGAAAAATAGCTCCTGTGATCCTAGATGGATAATTGCACATGAGCACTGGACAAGGTTCGACAGTGAGATATCTGCACACCCTGGTAAAGTAGCCTACTGATACACAGCAGCATGAAGATAAGGGTGAGGTGTAAGAAGGCTTCCAGCATGCACAGTAAAAGCCAACGCCTTCAGGTAGAAAGATGAAGAAAGTTGAATTAAATAAAGTCACAATGGATTATTTTCAAAGATTATCCGATTATCGTATACTTTGCCTCTTTGTGCTGATTATGAGGCGATATGATTTAAGAATTAGCTGCACTATATTTTCACAGGAAAAGTGGCACCAAAGTGGCATCATCACACTTTGGCATAGTATCTAGTCATACTATAAAGAGAGATGGATCTTAATAGCAGGCATGAATCCCAAAGGGAATTGTCTCTGAAAGGATGCAGCTCTCATTCCTCACATCATAAACCATGCAGTACTTCAATTTTGTGATTTATCGTTTACCCTTTCACCAGATTTACAGAGTTAAAAGGTTTATATCCGATCAGTTTAAAAAAACAAGGACCAAAGAAGATTTTGATGACCGATTAATTCCCTGTCAAATTATTCATCTATTCTAGTCAAGTCCTAGAGCAATGCTTCACATAAAACATAAAAACATAGAAAATAGGAGCAGTAGTAGGCCATTCATCCCTTTGAGTCTGCACCGCCATTCAATATGATCATGGCTAATCCTCTGTCTCAAGACCATATTCCTGCTTTTCCCCCCCAAGAATCGATTCATAATCTTGTCACCATTGTAGAGTTTAATGTTAGTCCCTCCTTAGTTGCCAGATGTTCCTTACCTCTTGGACAAGGTAAAGGAGGCTATATTTCACCTAACCAGTATTGGCGATTATCAGAAACTGATTTAGTTACAATGGGCCCAAGTTTCGAGCCGCGCCTAGAAGGGCGCAGTCCCGACCTGGACGCCCGTTTTTCGCGCCACAAATTGCGCCTAAAAAAAACCTCCAGATTCTCCACCTCCCTGCAGGTCCTCTGGCCCTCGGCGCAGCGCAGCACGAGCTGTAGGGGGCGGAGCCAGGTCCCTGCGCTGAAAACAGTGCCGGGACCTCTGCACATGCGCACTACAGTGGGCGCGCAAGTGCAGTAGCTCCAGGCGCACGAAACTGTGTGGGAGGGGCCCGAAGCACGCAGCCCCTAGCCCTGGCCAAATTGCCTCACTGGGGCTGCGTGAATAAGGCTCCTCCCACGGCCAGCTCCTGCTTCCTCCCGACCCGACCCGACCCGACTCCGGCTTCGCCCCCTTCCCGCCCCCCCGCCCCCGGACCGGACCCGATTCCCGCTTCCCCGCCCCCCCCCCGCCGCCCCCGGACTGGACCCGACTCCAGCTTCCCCCCCCCCCCGCCTCCGGACTCGACCCGACTCCCGTTTCCTCCCCCGTCCCCCGCCCCCGGACTGGACCCGACTCCCGCTTCCCCCCCCGTCCCCCGCCCCCGGACCGGACCCGACTCCCGCTTCCCCCACCCCCCCCCGCCCCTGGACCCAACCCGACTCCCACTTCCCCCCCCCCCGCGCCCGGACCCGACCCGACCCGACTCCCGCTTCCCCCACCCCGCGCCCGGACCCGACCCGAACCGACTCCCGCTTCACCCCCCCCCCTGCCCCCGGACCCGACCCGACCCGACTCCCGCTTCCCCCCCTCTCCCCCGCGCCCCCGGCTGGATCCGACCTGACCTCCCTCCCCCCGACCTGACCTCCCTCTCCCTCCCTCCCCCTGACCCGAACCGAACCGACCTCCCTCCCTCCCACCACCCCCCGACCCGACCCAACGCCACCTACCTGTAAATCTGGTGCTGGGGACGGGCCCTGCCCAAAGTCTCGGGCCCGGCCCGTTCAGCCTCCCTCCCCCTTCTCCTTTCCCCCCCCATCTCCTCCCCCCCATCTCCTTTCTCCCCCCATCTCCTTTCCCCCATCTCATTTCCCCCCCATCTCCTTTCTCCCCATCTCCTTCCCCCATCTCCTTTCTCCCCATCTCCTTTCCCCCCCCTTCTCCTTCCCCCCCATCTCCTTTCTCCCCTTCTCCCCCCCTCCCCCTTCCTCCCCCTTCTCCCCCTTCCCTCCCTCTGCTCCTCCCCTCTCTCCCCCTCCCCTCGCTGTCAGAAACACATACACTGACAGACAGAGAATGAGAGACACACACAGACAGACAGAGAGATAGAGACACTGACAAAGACACACGGGGGGGGGGGGGGGGGGGGGGGGAGGGCATCCCAGCACGCTGTTAGAGGGCTCCCGGTGCTGCAGTCGGTAAGTAGAAAATATTTTATTTATTGATTTTTAAAAAAAAATTATTTCTTACCAATTTTTTTTGATTGATTTATTGGTTGATTTATTGATGTATTTATCATTTATTATTGATGATGACTCTTTATTTGTAAAACTGAAGTGTTTAATGTTTGTAAACTTCCCTTTAAACCCCCCTCCCCCATTCCCTACGCCTGATTTGTAACCTATGCCTGATTTTCTAAAGTGTAGACAAGGTTTTTTCGAGCGTACAAAAATCTTCACTTACTCCATTCTAAGTTAGTTTGGAGTAAGTTTTCACTGACGAAACTTTGAAAACAGGCGTAAGTGGCCGGACATGCCCCCTTTTGAAAAAAAAATTCTGTTCCAAAGTGAAACTGTTCTACTGACTAGAACTGGAGCAAACTAAATGACAAGAATTCCGATTTCTAAGATACTCCGTTCTACACCAGTTGCTCCTAAAAATCAGGAGCAAATCATGTGGAAACTTGGGGCCAATAATCTTATATCAGAAAAACGTTCTCTAATCTAAATCATCACCTCTGCCATAAATTGTTGGAATTCTCTACCCAGAGGGCTGTGGATGCTCAGTCATTGAGCACATTCAAGACTGAGATCGATAGATTTTGGATAGTAAGGGAATCAAGGGATATGGGGATAGTGCAGGAAAGTGGAGTTGAGCTGGAAGATCAGTCACGGTCTTATTAAATGGTGGGGCAGGCTCGACAGGCTTATGGCCAATTCTTGCTCCTATTTCTTATGTTCTTAAGACTGTCACAAACCTAGAACTAGTCTTCTCATCAAGTTTGGAAAGAGTGTAATTCGACAAGGTTTTAGCCTTTGGAAACAATTGTATATTTCCTAATGAAGCAAGCTCGCTCTGGATCTTCATTAAGGAACTGTGGATTCATACAAATCAACTATATTTACAGTTGTGGTATTGGTTAAGTCTTCACCAGATCCCTCAAGTTCCAAGAGCATCTGCTAGTCCAGCTCATATGCAATCTTTGATGTAGCCAGATTTGACAATAAATTCTCAGATTCATGGAGATTAGATGTTTTTTCTTAAGCTTTTACGCAACTCCAGAATTTAGTTTTTGTTCATTTCCCTCCCAAGCGGTTAATATTGTTAAATGTGTGATTGAAATATGCCTTAACATCACAAATACTTCAGTTACTGAATACTTGAGTGAAAATGAACCAATACAGCATATCTCAGAGCACACTCAAGACACAAAATCCTGCTATGTGCTTCTTCAGAGAACGCTGACAAAGGAAATCTAACCAGACCTCAATCAACCATCTGGGTCCAATCCACTGGTCAGAGTTCCCAAGTGCTACTTAAAAGGGCTATGACTTAAAAGGGCTACATTGTTCTTCATTGCTTCAACTGTCAGATGACATGTACAAAACCAGGAAATGAGAATAATTTTATAAAGCTAAGAAAATCACAAGTTAAATAGAAACTGAGGCATATAATCATACCGATGGTGTCAACAGACTAGCACAGTGAGCACTAACTTGATTTAAAGCATTCAATAAGGAAGTGGACAGCTTCTTAATTTAACACCAATAATGACTTGCATTTATATAGCACCTTTAATGTAGAAAGCATCCTATAATTCAACAGAAAGTTAAAGGAATACTTGTTTGTTGCTAAGGCAATATGGATATTTAAAAGAACCAATTGGATCTTAAATTGACCAAAGATTGATAAGGCAATCTGACCATGCTAGAAGGTACTTACTTTCTTCGAACATCGGTGAGACTCAGCAGTTTAAGCTAACAATTTCTATTCTCAGATTCACATTTCTGAAGCTGCCTCAAATGATTTAGAACATTAGCTAGGCCTTTCTACATCCTTAGAAGACTATTTGAACAGATTCCTACCCAATCAAAGGTTCAGCAGATAGCTGCTTATCTGCTCAGCAGATCCCACGCACTCAGGAGGTGTAAATATCATAGGTTAAATCAATGATGTTGAAAGCTCCAATAATACTTTGCAGTTTGGGAGTAGCTTCATCAGATATGCTTCTGTTAACAAGACCATAATTGCTGGATTGGCTATCTATATGAAACTTGGAAATGCTCAAAGTCAGGTTCTAAAACTTTTCACAAACATTACTGTAGCATTTTGTTCCTGACACATCTTGTTTTATCCAATTAGTAGTTACAAGAAACATACCAAACATATACAACATCGTATTAAAAGGTAATTTGTTACTATAATTGTAAGATTATTATATAGAAACTTATCACATCTCTCTGGACATCCTAATACATTTTATATGCAATGGATTACTTTCTGAGATGTTGTCATGCAAATAAGCGTGGCAGACAATTGGAGCATAGCAGCTCCCACAAGCAGCAAATGGGCCGAATGGCCCGATTTTTTTGTGGTGCTATTTGTTAAGGGTTGGAAAGTTGGCCAGGGCATCGAGAGAACTCCCTGCTTGTCTTCCAATCTTTCATGACCTACTTGAACCATTTGCTCAGGCAGTTGAGGCTTCAGTTCAATGTATCATCTGAAGGGCAGCAGTGTTTCACTGAAGCATAAGTCAATGGAGATATACTATGAATATAGGAGCTTGTACATTGTTTTGCATTTAATGCAATGATAAGCCGTTATGTCCAGTCCTCCTTGTAATTACCTCTGCCTATTATTTTCCCTGGAAAGTAATCATTTTGGTTCATGAAATCCACCCAAAAGTGTCCAAGTAGAAGATCAAGGTGCCCTTGGTGCAATCTCCAACACAACTCCAATACTACGTTCTATTCAGTCAACATCCACATCTTGCATAGGCCATGTTGTTAATTGACATCGCCAACCTGCAATATTATTGTTGTAGAAGGAAATGTTATCTCTGATCGAGATGCTTTGTTGACATTCTGTCAGGAACTGACTCTCTGATTCCCTTGAGTTTGTAGTGTGGCCCTGGATTGTATTGATCATCGCACAAGTCAGCGTTAAAACATAAGGTTATACATCATCATGCCTTTTTTAATAGGTGTGAAGCCTATATACTTCTGAACTATCATTCCTCACTGAAGTGTTGGGCTGTGCTTATAGATGCTAATATTAAATCAAATCTTATGATGAGAGATTGTGTAGAATGGGCCTATACTCTGGAGTTTAGAAGAATGAAAGGTGATCTCATAGAAACATACAAGATTCTGAAGGGGATTGACAGGGTAGATGCTGAGAGGTTGTTTCCCCCTGACTGGAGAGTCTAGAATGAGGGGGCATAGTCTCAGGATAAGGGATTGGCCATTTAAGACTGAGATGAAGAGGATTTTTTTCACTCAGAGAGTTGTGAATCTTTGGAATTCTCTGCCCCAGAGGGCTGTGGATGCTGAGTCTCTAAATATATTCAAGGCTGAGATCGATAGATTTTTGAAGTCTAGGGGAATCAAGGGATATGGAGATCGGGCAGGAAATTGCAGTTGAGGCCGATGATCAGGGACTGCATGGCCTACTCCTGCTCCTATTTCTTATGTTCTTATATGTTCTTAAATCATGATCCCCCTCATACTTAGTGGAGAATAGTTAAGCATTTCATAAATTCAAGATAAGCAAAACCATAAACTTAGGTGACGGCCTTATGCACTTAACAGAAGAGACTGCAATAAAAATAATTGAAAGCAGTCTTAGTTTTAAAAGCTCTGTATAGTTGCACGGTTAACATGTTTTCGCTTAAACTGAGTAGCAAGCACAACGCATATGTAAGTGTATGCGAGTTAAGTTGCTCAAATATAAGGCAGCACTGGGTGCAGAAGTAAGTGATTATCTCAAGTACTGGGAACCGTCGGTGGAAATTCAGCACCCTCACTCCACTATTTCCAATAAATCTCCGCCAGCTATATATTTCCGGATATCTAGGTAAAACAACACAATCCAACAGTTTCTTTGTACTGTGCCTGTGCATATTTTGGTAATTATCTATGAGTAACTGGCAAGCGAATTCGTTCCCTACGGAAGTATGCGTTGATAAAGTGGCAATTCTGCAGGTGTAATACGGAAATGTAGTATTGTATTCATCAATACATTGTAGTTACCGATTATTTAATTTCCACAAGTCCAGTAAAAATAATTTTGATACACATTTTTTATAACAGCGAAATTCAGAATTGGTATATCATTTATTCGGGCTGTACCCTATCATACTGCAGCAAAAGACAAGGGTCAGACATAATGTTTAATTACCAGGTTTCTCTTTACAAAGCTATATTTGCCAATATTTCTTTGGGAAAATATAAGTAAACTACCAATATTTATATATATATACATTCTTTCCGAGACTGAGTCGGTAACTTTATCTCGATTGCGAATTGTGAGAAAAAATATCTCTGTTCTCTAACTTGTTCTTTATTTTTTTTAATTGTCTCCCTTAAAAAAAAATCCAATTTAGGGCTGAAGCCAAATACCTGACTCTTACACACACTCCTTGGACCGAACCACTAACAGTGTTTAACTTCCTTTGTTTAACAGCTAATAAATACCTTATGCGAATTGAATCGCAACTGGCCCAATTTTACAGCAGAGATGGTTTGCCAGTAATATCAACATAATTAATATTAAGTTACACACTGTATGTTAATTAACGTTATAAAGTATTAATTTATCATGACAAATGTGACAACGAAGTAAACGCAATACATACTCAGCCATTTCATTGTGCACAGATAATTATACAATTAAATTGTGGGTGTATTGGGTATATTCAGCTAATTAATAGTGCAATATCTTGGAAAATAATGTTACTTCACTTTGGCATAAAGGGAAACAAACTTACATTTATATAGTGTTTCAGGGTGTCCTAAAGTACGGCACAGCCACTGAATGGAATTTGAGGTGTCGTCACTGTAGTTAATATTAAGTATGCAAAAATTACATTAAAAAAACAATATAATCTCGTCACATCAATATCATCCCCAGTCAAAAGAACTTCCCCCAATTAAGCCAACTTTATGTATTAGTTCAAAGGCTGCTGTACTGCAGACACACACACATCATGGTGCCAGAATGGTTAAAGGGGATCAATGGCATCCACAGCTGACAGCGACCATGTCATCGTACTGCTTAAGAACGACGTTTTCCTCATCATCAAAATAGAGAAGGTTTATGGAATGTAATGTGTCTGGGACACAGCACGGCGTCACCACCTCTGTGGAAAGTTTCAGTGCATTGACTATGGACTGTACGGCGGCGTGATTGGTGGCTCTGAAGCCTTGCCCCAAGGGGAATGGGCAGGAGCCTTTGCAGTGATAGGCGCTGTAGCCCCTCGGGGAGATGATCCAAGTGGACCAGCCGATCTGCTCGAAGTCCACGTAGAGAGGGTGTTTCTGGCAGGGCAGGAGGCGGCCAGCTCTAAGGACAGGAAGAGATCGGATTCTTCTGCTTTGGGCCAGCAGGCCTGATGAAAGAATGGCATTTTCACCTGGTAATGCTGAAACAGCCGAATCCTTCTGCTTTGGCAATGTGTTGTCTTCTAAACAAATAAGAACCATTGGCTTTATTACAACACCTCGAAATCACATACAATACTAGGAGTACCAGAGACCAGTTATGAGTCAGTATATATCTAGACAATGGTTAATCTTAACAACTCTCGTTGTTAAACGTGTTTTTATTCATTCATGGGATATGGGCGTCCTGGCAAGGCAATATTTATTGCCCATCCCTAATTGCCCTTGACAAGGTGGTGGTGAGCCACCTTCTTGAACTGCTGCAGTCTGTGTGGTGAAAGAAAAACTTGCATTCATATAGCGCCTTTCACAGCCACCCGATGTTCCAAACGCTTTACAGCCAATGAAGTACTGTTGCACCTTTAGCACTGTTGTAATGTAGGAAGTGCAGCAGCCAATTTGCGTGCGCGCATCAAGCTCCGACAAACAGCAATGTGATAATGACCAGATAATCTATTTTTCTTATGTTGATTGAGGGATAAATATTGGCCAGGACACCAGGAATAACTCCCCTGCTTTTCTTCAAAATAGTGCCATGGGATCTTTTATGTGCACCTGAGAGAGCAGACGGAGCCTCGGTGTAATGTCTCATCTGAAAGATGGCACCTCCAACACTGCAGCACTGGGAGTGTCAGCCGAGATTTTTGTGCTCAAGTCTCTGAAGTCTCCTGACTCAGAGGTGACGACGGTAGAACCTCTGAACCACAGGTACTCACACAGTGGCATCACAGTGGTACTCTAAGCTGTGCTGTTGAGGAGTTTGCGGATTTTGACCCAGGGACGATATATTTTCCAAATCAGGATGCTGTGTGACTTGGAGGGGAACTTGCTATTTTAAATGTAAATAGCTGATAACTACAAAATAATGTGATTATATCACAGCTAAATATTTGTTTTAAATTTCAACGTAATTTTGCCAACAGAAACTTCAATGCTGGCAGTGGTCGGGGTGTTAAAAATAATTGAACTGGGGCATTTAAAGTTGGTCAACAAGAACTTAGCAAACTCCTGGATAAATTGCCACTTGCTTTAATCGAGAATGTTTTAATCACAGAAGCAACGGATTAGCAATCCACAAATGTGCCATACTCAGCACCACACCATGTCTGCCTTCACCTGTTACAATACGCGCCGTGGGATTCTCAAGGGCCCCTCGCCTTCTGTCATCGGTGAAGAGCACCAGGAACGGCTGAGAATCGTTCTGATGGTCGCGACTCTTCCCAAATCTGACAGGGCCCAATTCCAGGGAGTTTCCGGACAGGATGCTGGTGGCGATCATGAATCCATGGTTCGAGCTGCTATTTCTGACCCACTTCCATACCTGGTAAAAGTTAGAGACCAGCTTTGTTTGTCAGTACCAATTATTGATCTCCCCTCCTCCCTGCACTGTGCGACAAAAAACATGCTTCCCAGTCTAAATCCTCAGTGCAAAGATTGGGCCTTCTAACTACAGACAAGTTGGGATTCTACAAGGCCAGCTGCGAATACTGCACAGAAAAGGCGCAGCGCCAATTGAGCCAAATTATCTCAAACATGTTCTTGTAAACGCATTGATTGGTGTTAAAAATGAGACAGATAAAATTGAGCGGAGGGAGAATAATAAATTATTGGATTAAAAAAATGTTAACCTTTCGTACTCAGTGACTCAAATAGGATAATAATTGCACATATAACAATGTATTAATAGGCTAGATGAGGCTGGATCAATGTTTGCAGGAGACATGCGGTCCCCTGGTTATCAGGGAAGAATGAATTCTGTGGTGTGTGGCGATTTCATTAATATTTCGACACCAACTTGTGTTTACAGTGAAAGCTAGTCATAACATAAGTCCTACACGCTGCTGATCCCAGTGCACAGCACTTACAGTCTGAGTGACAGTGAATACTTCCCATCCTTCGGTGTACAGAGGGATAGTTTTGGATGAAATCAGGCTGGCTCGAACTCCGCTGCCGTCCAGTAACTCGCACAGGTCGACCTGTCAATTGGAAATAAAAAGCTTGAACAAAAACGTCGGATGCGATCGAATTATAAAATCATCAAAAGGAAAAACAAACTAAAGTCAAAGACTGAAAGTGCTCACCCTGCACAGGTAAGGAGTGTGCTGAGAACGCTCTCTGAACTTAAAGAGTCTCAGCTCCGCTTTGAGGAGCTGCTCGCTCCTTCCAACTGAAGTGACATTGAAATAAAAGTAGGTCTGTCCACCATGAACTGAGAGAAAGGAAAGACGTGTTGTATCAGTGCATCTATTTGAGGTAGTCACTGTCCTTAGTCCGCTTTCAGATTATAATTAACGTGAAAACTGCCTTTAGTGTCACGCTGCATGCTGAAAGTACTGTGTCCAGATGCTTACAATTTAAAGGACTTGCAGATAAACATCCGCCAACACCTGACTAGTGGGCCCCACTGTGTGACCCCGCCATAATATACACAAGCCACTTACACAAATAAAATATAAACATCTCAAGTGACTGTTCTGTGCATTTTTCATAAGATGTGCTTTATTGACTAAGTTGACAATATGTCGCTTCACACTATTTTATTCACCCATATTTCCCTTTACCCTGGAATAAAAAGACCCCAAATAATTTTAAAGTCCTTTCCATAATCTAATTAACTCACTTTCTAAATCAGGAATTGTATTCTATATTAATGAAACTGACCTGAATTTGCTGTTGAGAAGTAGTCACTTGAACAATCATTGTGTGTTTTTAAAATATATATGTTTTACAAACCTTTATCCTCGAAACTTCGCACAATGTTTCCTCCCAACAGCCCGGGAGTTCTGGTGATGCCATTGACATCTGCGACCGCGTTGAAGAGATCCAGCATGTACTGGGGGGGTCTCCTGCGCGGACCAGCTTTCTGTGCGAATTCTCCCAGCTCAAACACCTCCTGGAGCCTGTGGATCGCCTCCGAAAGGACTTTCTCCTTGATCGCTTCCCTCTTCTTCTCCGCCGGGACCCCGAACGAGATAATGGAGAGCGGCGACAGCAAAGCGACCCAGCGCCAAACGAGGCGCGCTGCCATCCTGGCGGTTTGCCCTGGGCCGAGGTTATGGGGAATTGGGAGGTGAGCGCTGCACCCCAGCCTTTCCGAGATACATCACAGCGCACATCAGTGGCGAATGTGTCTTCACCCCAGATTACACCAGCAGCGACAGCAACCAGCTCCATATAAAGCGTCCGGATGCCGAAAGCAAGTAGCAGTGCGTTGTAAATCAAATTGTTCAGTATTTTGACGACATCGGAGAAATGAACAGAACATAAAGAACTCCGCCAGCTTTGAATAAACCCTGTCAATGGATTTATTATTGATTAAGTCAGGGACTGCGTGTGTGCCACAAACATCGCAACGGCATTGGGAATTCGTCCAGATTAGAATTTAATTTATTTAATCTTTAAAAAAAAGTTGTATTAACCAAGCACAACTCATTTCGCAAAATCCCAGCAGCCACTCTTTGTGTCTAAACAGGGACCTTTACTTCTGATATTTTCCTTGTACTGTTCAAATCAATCTCCCCTTTCGTTCAAGTCTTTAGCATTAATTAACGCCAAGACACACAGTTCTGTTGATTTAGGGCTGCCTTTTGTGAACTAAACACTCGACCTGATAAGAGGGTCATTCGGCCAGCTATTAATACAGACACTGATTTTCTTGTCCAACTTATTTAAAAACTCAGGCATCACATTTTTTAGCCTGCATTGGGGCAGACGTGAATTAAATAGGCTATTCGGAGCAAAGTTCCAGATTGCGTCCTGTTATATTATATGCCTCACTTTTCCTGCATATGTTCTTTTCAAAGTTTCAGAATAAATGCGCAGTATTTACAGAATCATTACACTATATAAAAGCAATATAAGGTTCCTTTGCAGGAGGAACTGTGTCGAATTGAATGCGTAATGAAAGGATTTATGTTCCTTTTGCAATTTGTTTACGACTTCCGTTTCTGTCGAGGAGAAATCATGCATTTTATCCTTGCTTCATTGCAGTGTCTTTTGTAACGTACGTTTTGTGTTGAGGTATTATTTTGCATTTGAAAAACAAAACCCACACACATATTACCTATCTTTGCACTGACCTTTGTAGCATTAATAGATGTTCAATATTGTGTTTGCAACAATCTTTCAAACTGCAGAAGTCTTACTGTAGCCAGGTCACATATTATAGGGTGCAATATATTGCAGTGGTGCAGCAGACTGTCACACTGAGGCTCTGTCACGAATTGTACAGGAGGAAAGTGATAAAAGGTAAATGGTTGGTTTAATTGTCAGCAGTTGTTAGAGACACTTGCCCTATTGGGATACACATGCCCTGGTTAATTTCTGTTCATCTCGTTTCCCAGGGAACCTGGTACCGTTATCTGTGAGCTGCCAGCCCAGTCTTGTAAGAGAAAGCAAACGAAAGAAGTGGATCATTGACGCAAATGAAAACCCGATGTTTGTCGCCTTTCTTTCCATCTGGCTTTAGAGGGGAAAAATCTGCAATTTCATGTCAGTTTGCCAATCTGTTTCCATTTCTAGTAATTGCATTGATCAGGAAGTAATTTACACCATTAAACTGAGCGAGCTCCTCATCAATATTTCTTGGTGATCAGATTTAAAGAATCGGCTGTACTAAAGTCCTGGATCACATTGAAATCAATTCATTTAATCATTATTCAAACAGATCTGGGTTTGGGCAGTGAATATATCCTGCTTGGGCAGAGAAAACAGTTCTAAATGTTATCCCGTCTTTACACAAATATGTTTAAACGCAGAAATTCACACGGTTGCACTTTCACAGTATCGTGGCTTATTGTGGCGGTAACTGGGAGACCAACAAAAAAGCTGAAAGGATAATGAGGGGTTAAAGTGAGGGATCTGTGACAAATTATGTCAACTCTTCCGCGAGGCATTTGGAGTTACACCTGGATTATTGCTGTCGAGGACAGGATCCCATCACCTGACACGATTGTAGGTAACATGTGGAGAGAAGCAGGAATGTGATGAGACCAACTTTATTTTTCTTTAAAATATATATATATATAATTTAGACTTATATCATTGTAACATTTCTCATATTCGAGGCAAAATCAAGACATCAGGGAGAATTCAAATATAGAGATGAAAAGGGAAAACATGCCAGATTAGAAAAAATATAGTTCCAAAACAGTAAATGTGAAGGTTTTTTGAACCACATATTTTAAAAATACAATCAGATACTGAGGGGAAAAGGTGCATTTTACAGATTAGCAAACAAAAGATTATCCAAACCTATCACGGTGTATTAACCCAACAGTATGACGAAGCTGGGACTTATTTTTAGGGACAAGAATGTTTAGTTGGTGTTTCTGAAGCTACACTGAGGACGCTGAACAAATCACTTGGATACTTGCTGATTGGGGAATGATTCGGACTACCCTTACAGTACTTTTTTGCGTTGCATTTATTAACTGTTTATTTTGCCTTAAATAGTTGAAACACAGGGTCGGTGTTAAAATGGAAATGTAAGGTTCTGGAGGTTACATATTTGTTACCCGTGTCCAGTTTCCTTTAAAGGTTATTTCCACTCAGCCGTGCTGCTGTTTGAGTTTTGCCGCGAGACAAAACGTGTATTTGCAAACTCTGCAGAACAGTATAAATTGTGATAGATTCCTAATCATGTCTATTCTTTCAGGTACGTTTTGTCAATTCTGTGTTAAAATCATCTGATTCAAAAGACGAAGTAAAGGAAATTTAATTTTGTGTCAAACTTTTCTTTCAGAACAGATTCATTAACTAAAGGGCCCATTATATGATTATAAAGCATTATTTAATGTGTGTGTGTGGTGTGGGGAGAGCAATAAAGGCCCATATTTTCATTAGTACGATCTCATGAGGCGAACCTAGAAGAGCCTCATAGGCGTGTTGTTGTTTTTCATTAGTACATAACAATTTCGCTGACGTGGTTATCTAATCCAATTCCTATTCTATCTCCTAGGTTTCGAGAAGCATTTAAAGGTTAGATCTGGGCGGTGTAATCAGTAAAATGTAATTGATAAGTAGAAGGTAGTTCAGCAAAATGTAATTACACAGATTGATATTAATGCTTCTATTTTGTTGCAGAACCCGGCAGATCATTTGGATTGTAAATGACTCACTGAGTCTCGAAATCAAGGTCGAGCTCTATTTCTGTATTGACTTTGTTGTGGTTTGATATGATGCAGACTGGAGAGCGACGATGTGCACTTTATGAACGTTCAATTCGATTTAGCTTTCTGATCCTATTCAGTACTTGGTCCTGCAATCGATCAATGGAAGGGGAACAAGGAACACTGCAATGTTCGAAATGAGTACATGCTTCTGGTGTTTTATTAAATAAAGTCTAGGTACTGTGACCAGCCTACATCCAATGCACTACTCTGGAACCCTGCCAATTAAAGCAAAATTTGTCATTGAAGGAGTAAGAACATTAACATTTAAGAAAGGGCTTAATGAAAGGTCATCAACCTGAAACGTTAACTCTGTTTCTCTCTCCACAGTTGCTGCCTGACCCGCTGAGTATTTCGACGTTGTCCACTTGCCCGATACAAGACTCCCAAAGCAAGCGCTCTACTCGGAACTCCTACACGGCAAGCGAGTCCCAGGTGGGCAGAGGAAACATTTCAGGGACACCCTCAAAGCCTCCTTGATAAAGTGCAACATTCCCACCAACACCTGGGAATCCTTGGCCAAAGACCACCCTGAGTGGAGGAAGAGCATCTGGGAGGGCGCTGAGACCCTCGAGTCTCGTCGCTGAGAGCATGCAGAAACCAAGCGCAGGCAGCGGAAGGAGCATGCGGCAACCCAGACTCCCCATCCAACCTTTCCTTCAACCACTGTCTGTCCCACCTGTGTCAGAGACTGTAATTTCCATATTGGACTGTAGTCACCTGAGAACTCACTTTTGGAGTGGAAGCAAGTCTTCTTCGATTTCGAGAGACTGCCTATAATGATGATGAGTATTTCCATCATTTTCTGTTTTTATTTAAGAGCCTTCTTTCTTGTTACACGGGATATGGAATCTGTTTTGTTCTGGGCTCACCAAAAACCTGCATAATTGCTTATCTCTTCCCTGATTGCTTACTCAGGCCGTGCCAGGTTATGCACTGCCGTGGTGATCCAGAGCTGAACTTCAAACTCCATACTCTGTCCATCGCCCATCAACATCGCTTGCCTCCAGCTCGATTTCAGCCCCGCCACCATTGAAAGCCTTATCCATGATTGTTACCTCCATACTAGATTTCTCCAATGTGCTCCTGTCATCCTCCCAAGACCTTCCAGAAAATAATTAAAAGAAATAAATGCAAGCTTTTTCTTCTTTCCAGAAACTCCAACTTGTCCAGGACTCAGCTATCTGCATCCTGACCTGTAGTGAATCCCACTCACCCATTATCCTACTCTTGCTGATCTAGACTGGCTCCTGAAAGCATTACATTGAAAATAATCATCTTCATATCCAAATTTCTCCATGGCCTCATCCTATTCTGTATCAGCCCAACACCCCTTCCCATGTCCTGTGACTTTTCTGCACCATTGCTAGTAGAACGTTCTGCTGGCTTGGTTCTACTCTCCTTTCTATTACCCTTCTCCCTATTCAAGGCTTCTTTATACTAGTCTAGATTTAGATTTCTCCAATATCCTTCTCACTGACCTCCCAATCTCCACATTCCATAATCTTCAACTGGTCAAAAACTCAGTAGGCTGTATTCCTGATCACACAAAGTCCTATTGATCTACATTGACTTCCAGTCCCAATAAATTCAACTTAAATCCTTGCCTTCAAATCCCCTCATTGCTTTGCTGCAAGCTCATCTCATATCTTCGCTCGCACTCTTTAGTCCTCTGGCTTTTTGTGCATTCTCGTAGAAAGAGTTCAACTGGTTCAGTCTTATTCTCTGGGATTCCACCTGTAAACTCCACTGCCTCACTTCACCATTAAAGACCTTCTCAAAATCAATCTTTTCAACCGGTATTTTGGTCATCCCTCCTAATCCCTCCCTCCATGGTTAGTGTTTGTTCCCTTATCTATTCCAATTTACTTTTCTCTCTCCCCATAAAGTGTTTTCTTTACGGGGAAAGAGAATAAAGGGACCTTGGAGTGCATGTCCACAGATCCCTGAAGGTAGCAAGCCAGGTAGATAAGACGGTTAAAGGCGGCATACGGAATATTTGCCTTTATTGGCCGAGGCATAGAATACAAGAGCAGAATGGTTATGCTTGAACTGTATAAAACACTAGTTAGGCCACAGCTAGATACTGCGTGCAGTTCTGGTCACCGCATTACAGGAAAGATGTGATTGCACTAGAGAGGATGCAGAGATTTAAGAGGATGTTCACTGGTCTGGAGAATTTTAGCTATGAGTTAAGATTGGATAGGCTGGGGTTTTCTTTTAAACAGAGGAGAACTTATTGAGGTGTATAAAAATCATGAGGGGCCTAGAAAGAATGGATAGGAAGGACCTATTTCCCTTAGTAGAGGGGTCAACAACCAGTGGGCAGAGATTTAAAGTAATGGAGGTTTAGAGGGGATTTGAGGGGAAATCTTTTCACCCAGAGGGTGGTGGGGGTCTGGAACTCACTGCCTGAAAATGTGGTAGAAGCAGAAACCCTCACCACTTAAAAAAAATACTTGGATAAGCACTTGAAGTGCCGTAACCTGCAGGGCTACGGACCAAGAGTTGGAAAGTGAGACTAGGCTGGCACAGACATGATGGGCCGAAATGGCCTCCTTTTGTGCTGTAAATTTCTATGATTCTATGAAGTGGGCTGGGATATTTTCTATGTTGAAGGCATTATACAAATACAACTTGTTTCTTCTGAAAGAATTTGTTGAGGATTCTTGAAAGTAAACTTCATGCTTCAAATTGTTTTATCCAACTTTAATATCCAGTTTTTGAGACAAATTAGCGGTTAAATCTATTCAACAAAAATGTTTTAATGTGGGCATTTTCCACTTATCTAGCAGTAGTCAAATGCCAGAGCCACATTTTACACTGTAACAACAATAACTTGTATTTAAATAGTGCCTTTAATGTAGTGAAATGTCCCACAGTATCAATATAGGAAAAATTAAAATTAGATTTCATTCCAAAATATTGTTCCTTTGAATTTGTCCAGAATTTTATTCATTCTATACTCTCTGGACAAACTTTATCCTGACACAGATGCTCTCCTTTCAAATATCTAGCCAGTAACAGGTGCTGTTCTGTATACTCATTAATACTAATGGAAATTATAATTATTAAATGTGCTTGGAAATTACTATGGAAGCATAAATGCATTGTTGTTGTGAAAATGTGTTTAAATACATTGAAATTTAATTAACACATAAAAGTGCAGTGATTTAATGAAATATGATTTGCAGGAGGGAAACTGAAATTCTGTATGTAGAATATTTAAATTTACAGAAATATCTTGATACTGTATTCTTAGTGGCAGCACAGAGCAATCGGTTAATAATCCAGTTAAAATGAAAGAAATTAAACCGTCTTGGCATTTCTGAACTAATCTCCTTTGCCACCTCATCAAAACCCCTCTTTGATCAAGTTTTCTCTCGCCCCTTCTCGTCTCCCCCTCCGTACTTCGGTATCCAGTCCCTTCTCTATATTTCTATTTACTTTTTTGATCTCTCCTCCTCCCCACCCCCCCCCCCCCCAACCCTCTCCCCATAAAACACCTTGGGGTATTTTCTACATTAAAAGCATTACATTAATGCATGTTGTCCAACTTCATATAGACAATTATTTCCAATTCAGACTATTGCAATGAAACCTTCCCCACAAACATTTGAAGGTTGGTGTCATGTGAATCTCCTCTTGCCAAAAATGATAGAAAACAATTTATTTCAGCAAAAAATGCATTTTTGAAATGCATTTTAATGTTTTGAAAAAATGCAATTAAAATGTGCAAAAAACAACCTCTTCATAGACATTTTACTACATTAATACCGACTGTGACAAATTCAGATATCAGCTTTCTGATTCATTTGGAGCTCTGTTCTGCTAGCTGCACAGCTTAGTTATTACATCAGGGAATTATTTTAACATAGAGGACACTGTAAAAAGTGCTCACCCTTTACAGCCACATTTTAAATCCAAAAGCAGCAAAATCAATGTCTCTGTTACTCTTCACTTGTTCAAAGATTTTGATTAAGAGCAAATGGACAAATTCAGCCACTTTTGGAATAAAACTAAAAGTAGTGGAACCAAGAGTTTACGAGTAACACATGACGAGATGACGGAATATTGGGGGGGGGGGGGGGGGGGGAGAGGGGGAAGATGGGTTAAACAGCTACATCACTATAGTCAATTCGAAAAGACCCTGAAGCTTAAAAGGTAACACAAATAAACAGTTAACAATCTCATCAGGAACAATGATCAAATGAGAACTGTTTCCTTGATTCTGGTGCAGTCTGTAATTGGGCACAACATACTATTCACCTGTCAAAAATGCTCAACGGAAATTCATATTGAAATGATTAGCTTGTTTTTGCAGAAACTTTACTGCAATACTAGAAAGTGTGTGTGTATTCATTGGACAGTGATTATTGTACTCTCAGTCACGAATAGTAGCAGTTGGAGCCGCAGTCAACATTCGTGGGGATGTTGAATGCAAGTGTGTGTAATTGGGAACCACATAGGTATTATTTCTCCTGCTGATAATTTAGTGAAAAAGTTGCTGCAAGTACAAAATGGGAGATTCCATTTTGCACTCTACATTTTTACCAGAATTACTGACAGGAGGAATTTCACCTTCCTCTCTCTCATGGATTAGCAACCTAGAATCACAAATATTTATGTAGGTATATTATTGGCGTAGGTCATGATTTGTGTTATTTAACTTTTCATTTTAAGACAAATAATACTAAAGCAAAGTCAAGTATGGAACTGTGGATTCAATTCGCTATGTAACAGCTTACACAGCACAGGAATAAAACACAACATTTGAAAGAACTTAAAGCAACAATTAAAATGTTGACAACACAAAGAGGAGTTTAAAGCTCAATGTAATGTGTGAGCTGCCAGAAGTCAGTGTTAAAATACCCTTAGCAGGCAGAACTAAATTCCGAAAGCAGCTTGGAAGAGATTGATGCACTGAATCACAAGTATAGGATGACGTTTCATCGTTGTCACTCAATACAAGTAGTAAAACACTTGTTCAAATTGTAATTTAAGTGACACGTTAAGTTCTGTTCAGCATTGAAACAGCAATTTATAAAGACAAATATTTTTAAGATCCACTCTATGGGCCCAAGTTTCGGGCCGCACCTAAAACGGCGAAGCCCAGACCTGGACACCCGTTTTTCGCGCTACAAAGTGCGCCTAAAAAAAAACTCACCTATTCTCCGGCTCCCTGCAGGTACTCTGGAGCTGGGCGCGGCGCAGCATGAGCTGTGGGGGACGGAGCCAGGTCCCTGCGCTGAAAACAGTGCCGGGACCTCTGCACATGCGCGCTACAGTGGGCGCGCATGTGCAGTAGCTCCAAGCGCCCGAAACTGTGAGAGGGGCCCGAAGCACGCAGCCCCTAGCCCTGGCTGAATGGCCTCACTGGGGCTGCGTGGATAAGGCTCACCTCCCACCCGACCGGACCCGGCCCGACTTGACTCCCGCTCCCCGGACCAGACCGGACTCCCCACCCCCCCCCCCCCCTGGCGACCCGACCTCCTCTTCCCCCCCGGCGACCCGACCTCCGCGACTCCCCCCCCGCGACCCGACCTCCACGACTATCCCCTTGCCCCCCTCAACCTCCGCGACTCTTTTCCTCCCCCCCAACCTCCGCGACTCTCTCCCCCCTCCCAACCTCCGCGACTCTCTTCCCCCCCCAACCTCCGCGACTCTCTTCCCCCCCCCCGACCTCCGCGACTCTCTTCCCCTCCCCCCCCCGACCTCCGCGTCTCTCTTCCCCCCCACCCCCGACCTCCGCGACTCTCTTCTCTCCCCCCCCCGGATGCCACCTACCTGTAAATCCAGCCCGAAGTCTTGGTCCCGGCCGTTCAGCCTCCTTCCCTGCCTCCCCTCTCCTCCTCCTCTCTCTCTCTCTATCTCCTCTCTCTCTTTCTTTCCTCTCTGTCTTTCCCCCTCTACTCCCCTCTCCCTTATTGATGATGGCTCTTTATTTGTAGAACTGAAGTGTTTAATGTTTGTAAACTTCCCTTTAAACCTCCCCCCCCCCATTCCCTATGCCTGATTTGTAACCTACGCCTGATTTTCTAAGTGCAGACAAGCTTTTCTGATCGTACAAAAATCTACACTTACTCCATTCTAAGTTAGTTTGGAGTATGTTTTCACTGCCTAAACTTTCAAAACGGGCGTAAGTGGCCGGACACGCCCCCTTTTGAAAAAAAAATCTGTTCCAAACTGAAACTGTTCTAACTGACTAGAACTGGAGCAAACTAAATGCCGAGAATTGCAATTTCTAAGATACTCCATTCTAAACCAGTTGCTCCAAAAAAAGAGCAACTCAGGCCGAAACTTGGCCCCAAAATGTGGAAAAAAAACATACCATTTTTGATGATACCGACTGGAGAAATTGAATTCAAGATCAAAATTTAATATTAGCTTTCATTCTTAATGTAAACCAGGTTTTGTATTTTAAATAAAACTTTTCTTACAAGAACTAAATGTAGTATATTCAGAACTAGCTTGCTCAGTGAGTAACGCTTCTGCCTGAATTAGGAGATTATGGATTCAAGCCCCACTACAGACCTATAGCATCTGCAGAACTTGCGTGGCAGCACCGTAGACGTGCTGTATTAGAGGCGTTGAGACATTAAACCAAGGCCCTATCTGCCCGCTCAAGTGGATGTAAAGGATCCCATGACACCATTCAAAGTGCAGGAAGTTCTCCCAATGTTGTAGCCGACATTCCTCCCTTCACCCACACCAGCAAAAACAAATGACCTGATCACTGATTCATCTGATGTGGGTGGACTCTTGCTTTTGCTTGCATTGGCTGTTGTGTTTGTCTACACAATAGTGAATGCACTTCAAAATTAATTCACTGACTGCAAACCACTTTCAAACTTCCTGAGGATGTGATAAGGTGCTACACAAATTTAAGTTCTTCCTTTTACTCCCAGTGTGGCTACTGAGATCTCAGAATAGTTTAATATTGGGGTATGCTTGTTTGAACCGTAAAGAAACAGCAAGCAGTATTAGTGGAGAGCACTTACAACACCAGGAGTAGAGGTGATGGAGTAATCGGAGGTGATTAATTAACACAAGACGCATATTGGCATGACATCTAAGTCTTAGTGTCTTAAATTGGATTTTTCTATAGCCTATAACCAAAACAAGTGTTATTTTTACTGGAAGGTCCTGTGATCCATGTTAAAATCTGTAATTTGAACATACGTTCTGATTACATTCATCCATTCCCCTAAAACAAATTAAATGTATGAAAATACATTTTAAACAAAAATGTACTTTTGGTTCATTTAGGATGTTTGTATACATCTAGTTCTTAATAATTACTTGCAATAGTATTACCAATCATTAATAGTAGTTATTATTTGAGCTGAGAGAGTTAAACACTCCCCAGATTAGCAAACAGGTCTGTTTCCAAAGAAATCAGGCGATCCAAAAGGTGAAGATTTTCATATATCTTGGGATCAAATTAAATATAGTAATTTTCAGGGAATGGAGGTAATTAAGTGGATTGAAATCACAGATTTAAACTTGACACACCAGTTTTAAAAGTCCTTTTTTCCATATGTGAGGTAGGTAGCAACATCTTCTCAACGTTATATCTCCAAGAAACTCAACACAAATTAAAGATCTTTCTTTCAACTCTACATCACTGACTAAAAAGTACACATTTCAAGTAATTTCTTCAGTATTACATTTTACCCCTACACAGGAGCAAATTGAAAGCAGTAATGTATCTTCAAGTTTTATTTTGTTAACCTTTTTAAAAAATTTCCCATGGATAATTGGGCCTTTACTAATAAAATTATTGCGTTACTTAGCAGCAATTAAATGTCAGTCACACCGCTGACATGATTAACAGCACCACCAGGAATGTTCACCGAAATTCTGGTTTCAGTCTCCAGATTCCGTCGCCAGATGCGCCTCTGTGGAAAGCACACAAGTTCCTGAGAAGTTCTCGAAAAACAACCGTCTGTGCAGTTGATAGCTTGGCCTGGAACTCTTGCAAGAGCTCTGCAGTGGTGGCCTGCCCGTCGGTCCGAGCCTGGAATGCAATGAAATTCCGCATTTCCACCAACAGGTCGTCGTGCTCGGTTGGAACGGGGGGCGGCCCCACCGTGGGCTCGGGGCTCTCGTCGCTTTCGAGCCTTTGGGAGAGAGTCAGATGGTTTCTTGCTCGCATTTTGGCCAGCAGCGAGGAAGAAGATGGAAGTACACGACTCGCCTCCTCTTCCGTTGCAGCACCACTGAAATGAGATCTGGCAACTTTGTCCTTTTCAACAACAGCGGCATCCTAGCCAGAAAAAGTAAAAGATCGTCTCGTTCAATTAATTCACGGCCTACTCATGGTCATTAAAGAACGATAATATGCCGAACAAAACTTAAGAGTTAAGAAAAGAATAACAAGTCAAACTTTCTCAACCCTTGAGGCAGCTATCACAAAAGTTAAGGAAATGAAATACATTTCTGATATAAAATATTAAGTTGATGCACAGCATTTATTTCTAGTAACTCAGTACTCAAGACATTATCCAAAAAATACTGTGTCAGTATTAGTAAAGGTAGAGCTCACGTTATGGTTAATATACTCCGATCACTCGGCCTCCAACATGCTTAGTGTACCAGCGACATCCAATGGCCTAACATTTAATGCTGTTAAACCTTTTCACTCCGCTGTATAACAGAGCAATGTGCAATATGGCCAGTTTAATCCAAATACACATTGAACCACCCTTATCCGGAACCACCTCTCGTCTGGCACCATTCCCGGCCACCGGGTAGCGATTGCGCAGAACTCTGACATGAACAAATTGAAGTCCTTCCTCGCTGCTGACTCCCGCAATCGCTGGCCTGACCCCGCAATCCACTCCCTCCTCCCCTCCACGATCTCTCTGCCGCACTCTCAGCCCCAAGCCAGCCAATCCAGATATCCCCTTGCTCAGTACCTGTACCATCCAATTTAATGTGGCCTTCCCTCTCCTGGCAAAATCCCTTATCCGGCACTGGTCAGGTCCCTAGGGTGCTGGATAATAGAGGTTCAACCTGTATCCTGTTTCTAATAGTTAAATCAGAAGTTAAATCAAAGCAACAGTACTTGGTGAAGGCGTGCTGGCTACTACAAGCTACTGACTTGCAGATATCCTGGCATGGTACTTGTCTGAACTAAGGTTAGATCAACTATCTTTTATTACATAAACTTACTAGCTGGAATTGCGAGCTCAAGTATCTGTTTATTCAATAGCCTCAGCGGGTTCCCACTTACTACTCAGTAGCATTGTTGAACACAGCAGGCCAGTTAACACACCAGACACCAGTTGTTCAACAAGCTTAGAGTCAAAGGACACAAATAGTTGCAGCATCAGTGTGACACAAATAACTACACACCCATTTTATCGGCCATTTAATGGAGCAACATTCTTTCTCAATACTTCATTGTAGGACAGGCACAGGCATTGAATTTCTGCATTTATACTCAATCGGAAATAAGAGTCCTCCGTCCCTGCAGCATGGAATTCATTCAAATTTAGCCTAGGGCTAAACCACCAGTGTTTTCCAAATAGGCATTTGAAGTTTGTTGGGTCCAATAACAACAATTGACATTTATATAATCACCTTTAACAAAAGAAAAATCCCAAGGCACGTCATAACAGGCATAAGGAAAACAGAGGCCAAGCCAAGAAGTAAACACAATGAAGTAAGTACTGGGTAATGCTTTTGAGGTGGAAGTGGTTTTGATTGTTGCTGTTTCGTGTGACAGGAATAGCTTATAGTGGGATGTCTAGTTTGGCTCTCCATTCCATGACCTCCTGAGATGCCGAGTGGATAAATGAGGTGCCTCCTGCAATAGATTTCAGTGGGTAGTTTGAGGTGACCTGTACCATGGTCTGGGACACATGGCCATAATCAATCCTTGGGCCGTCCCCCATCTTCCACTTGCGGGGCAGGTGGCTGCATCGTCTGTGTGTTGAGCGCTGTCCACTGTCTTCGACGGTGGTCGTAGCCAGGGACCTCTGCTGCTGGGTCAGTGAAGAGGCGTAGGTTCTTTATGTTGCGTGCTTCCCACGATTCCGCCCATCTGGATAGTGGGTCGATACCAGTTGCATGAATATAAGCTGCTGTTTCCCAGAATGGCTGGCTCGATTTTAAGCGTGGTTTTGATGATGGGTAGGACGTGAGGTTTCAAGTTCAACTCAGAATTGAACAGAACAAATGGACTAGAGTGTCAGTCACTTGGAGATTAATTTGGTTTCTTTAATAGCATAGTTAACAGCCAAAGTCTGAATGGAGCTGATTAACAATATTGTCAGTCTAGGGAGGGAAAGAGAGACACGTCTTCAGGATGGTTGATGTGCCTGAATAGTATTGCTAATATGGGGATAGTGGAATAACCTTTGTTCCTTTCCTCTGATCTTCAACAGAACCTTTAGGGCAAAGTAGAACAGTAGAAAAGCAAATAGCTGCTTGTAGAAGATTCTGACAATGTTCCTTTCACTTTTAATTTTTCTACCATAGTGTTTTTTTTAAAAACTCATTCACGGGATGAGAGTGTTGCTGACAAGGCTGGCACTTATTGCCCATCCCGAATTGCCCTCGAGAAGGTAGTGGTGGTGAGCCAACTTCGTGAACCGCTGCCGTTGTGAGGTGAAGGTATTCCCACACCGCTGTTAGATAGGGAGTTTTATTTGATTTTTTTTAACTGGACATAGTGATTTTTGTACTTGACTAATTTTACAGTATTATGGTTCCACAAATTTAATGGTATGTCTTACTATGAGTGCAATGTCTATATAAAATCCCGGAATACTTGGCTACAGCCATCAATATGCAGGCTGGCTACTCAAGTCCTAACAACAACCATCAATTGCACTGTGGGACAATGAATACTGGTTAAAGTGATTGTTATAAATTACTTGAATTTCACATTATCTCAATCCTCAATTAATTAACATCCTTGTAATAACTTGCAAGTATTCTATCATTCTTTATTATTAAGTGATTAGTCAAAATCATGTCAACTATACCTTGCATTTCTCTGGCGTGGATTTGGAAGAAGGGCTGCTGGTTGGAATCAGTGGGTTTTTCTTCTGACCAAATCTCAGCCTAGCACACGAGAAAATGGGACAAGATTTTGAACTTTCAACATACATTTTACAAAATGGTAGCCTGCATAATGCTCACATAGTATGTCACTATTAAGCTTTGAATCCATCATACTACGGTTTCAGTTTATAAGAACACTGTTTACACAGGCACGTTAAAACTATTTTAATCCCATAAATCCTCTCACCCGAATCAAATTGGTGCTGAAATTACATTACAAAGTAAATAAAATACAAGAGAAGGAAATATGTAAGCAAGAGGATCAGATGACTCAAATGTATGAGCAAAACTCAACCAGTTTATTATCCAAAGCTGACCACTCTTTTACAAAAATACATCATTGTTAAATCATAGGAATAATTTAAATTTGGATCTATTTCCCCAGGGTGACGTCAAGCAAACCCAAGAGCTGCACTGGAATTGTCTGACTTCAGGAGACTGTACTTTATTCCAGGAATATAGATGTCCAAAATGTAATTTTCCTCAGTCAGGTGGCTTCCCATCATCTTAAAGGTGGCTCTGAAGTTACGGCCCTCACTGCTTACTATGGAGCCACTCCAGGACATGGAAGGATGCTTCCCAGCGACGGCACCAGAGTGGCTTCACAGATCACGAGACCCGACTCAATGTGTTCAGTGCCACAATAAAATTGATTCCTCGACAAGTCTCATTTTCGCCATGAAGCTTGTTACAATTTTGGCTAGTTCCCAATTCATGCACCCTTGCTCAACACAAAAGTCAGTATGCATTGGCAAGTACGCACTCCCCATGAACCAAAACTTGAGCTCAAGAACAAAGTAATTTATGATAATGTACATAAGATTGAACAATAAATCCCTTTTCCTTTGGGTATGCACATAAATGACATGGACTGCACACCATTTCTTCGTGATCAGCAAAAATAAACATGCTAACAGGCCATATAAGCTCAGACTAAAAACTATAAATCAGGTTAACTTATGCAGAAGCAAAGGCAAAAGAGTTAGTTAGATATAGTACTTCACTTAACTTTATCCTATGTTCAAAAAATAATTTTCAATGTCTTTAGCAGTTCCATTCAGTAACTTTCAACTACAAGGCCTGTGTGAAAAGCTTCACACGAGAAGTAACATCACTGTGGCTACAAGAGGTCAGAAGCTGAGTATTCTGCAGCGGGCGACTCACCTCCTGACTCCCCAAAGCCTTTCCACCATCTACAAGGCACAAGTCAGGAGTGTGATAGAATACTCTCCACTTGCCTGGATGAGTGCAGCTCCAACAACACTCAAGAAGTGTGACACCATCTAGGACAAAGCAGCCCACTTGATTGGCACCCCACCCACCACCAAGCCTTCTTCGACAGCATCTCCCAACCCCGTGACCACTACCATCTAGAAGGACAAGGGCAGCAGGCACATGGGAACACCACCTGCAAGTTCCCCTCCAAGTTACACACCATCCTATCTTGGAAATATATCGCCTTTCCTTCATTGTCACTGGGTCAAAATCCTGGAACTCCCTTCCTAACAGCACTGTGGGAGCACCTTCACTCCACGGACTGCGGTAGTTCAAGAAAGCGGTCCACCACCACCTTCTCAAGGGCTATTAGGGATGGACAATAAATTCCAGCCTTGCCAGCGACACCCACATCCAATGAACAAATAAAAAAAAAGAATTCTTGATTAAGCCCCCAACCTGTAATAATGGCATAGCAAATAGGAAACAGAGGGAAATGGTCATCAATCTGGTTTCCTTTAGTCAAGACTGTCAATTAAAGTAGATTTCAATGGTATTAGTGCTGCCTCTCAGGTGTACAGCTCCAATCAAAATCAGCTTCAAAAACACCGATGGTGCTACTGGAACCAAATACCGATTCACATCTCTCTCTGCTTTGCACATTCAATGGATACATTACAGACTGGCCTAGAGATAACTCTCTAATCTGTGAGGCACATGTCCTGCATTCTACATGACAGTAAAAATGGTTTAGTTCCAATACTACACCCGAGACCAATTTTCCGAAAATAAAATACAACAAAATACATAATCACTGTAAAGTAATTGATCAATAGAGCTTTTCATGTAGACACACCTGGGTTGCATTCTGAAGCTAAAATTTATGAATTTGGATTTTGCATTGTGGCAGCATTGTAGTTATTATTTTAAAATAGTTCCTTGCAACACTGGTGAAAGAGCTGGTGGATAAGCAATGTTTCAGAGCTGGACTGCATCTATTGGAGGTTTTAATAAAATGCACTGTTTCTGCCATTTTACTATGTAGGACAAAATAAAAGATACTGTAGCTTACAAGTTAAGGTGGTATCAGTAAAAGTGGCCACGAAGCTGTTGGATTGTCAGAAAAAGCAAATGGGTTCACTCATGTCTTTTAGATAAGGAAATCTGCCGTCCTTACCTGATCAGGGCTGTGTGCGACTCTAGTCCCACACCAACTCTTAACTGCCCTCTGCAGTAGCCCAACGAGCTACGAGTTGTAACAAACTGCTTTCAAGAAGACGACACGCCACCATCGAACTAGGGATAGGCAATAAATACTGGCCTTGCCAGTGACGCCCACATCCCGAGAATATATTTAATAAAAATTAAAAACAAGTTAAACTAAAATAAAAGCGGCAGAATCTCCTGTGTAAGAATTACACTTTTGACAATGTCTTACTTTATACCAGCTGCTGCTCCTGACAGCGGACTGCCGCTCATCCTGGATGGCGCGCTAGAAGAGACACCCAGGCAACGCTGTCTTGAGGCCTTCAGTGCTTTCAAAGCATCCTGAGCGACTCGATTGGCTTCTGCTTCGACCAACACGTAATCAGGGTTGGATGACTCCATGATAACATCGTGCTTCATCACACTGTGGATTCCTTTATAAAGCAGAAAACATCACCCAATTAACAGCGTCATTTCCACAATGGCTACCAACTTTACTGCATTTTTTGCTGTGAATTAAACTGAAATGTGCATTGCTTAATTATGACTTGTTTAGCCTCCCGCTGTTATCAACTTCTAATACATGAAATTAAATGCTAAGATAAAAATAAAGATGGAAAAAAATAAAAGGTGCACTATGTTACAATACAAATCATCCAGCGTCAGATTCATACTAGTACACTAATTATTTTCTCTCCTGCTCAATTATATTTTATGAAATCTAACCACAGGTCTAAGGAGCATAATTACATATCTAACAACGAGCATACCCGAGCTACATTTGCAACATTTGATTCAATGCTATCATGCAATGGAAATCTTAGTCAGACATTTTATTTTTTATTAAAATACCAAAAATGATCTACAACATAAATGTAAATAACGATGTAAACACATACACGATAATTAAAAGACCAGCATTACCAGACTTTTTGAAGAGCTTTTCCAACACATAATCGTCACTCTGCCTACGGGTTTCCTTCTTCTGTTCTTCCTCGTGGTCCTTCCTTTTCTGCCTCTTTACCAAGTGCGGAATGCGCTCACCTTCAAAATAGGCATCTTTTTGACGCTTGTGTTTTCTGTGCTTGTGCTTATCTTTATGTCTGTCGACTGAAAGAGCCATGTCCTGCTCACCCTTGGTTACCTGATGTTTCATTTTAGACTGGTGCTTATGATGGAGTCCAGGACTCTTGCCGGTTTCAACCAAGACAGTGCCAGTTGTATTTTGCAATGTATCTGAATGCAGTGCAGAGTGTTTTCTGTCCTCCTCCGGTACAGTGTGTCCTAGTTTGTGGTCATGATCAGAGAGTCCAGCTTTATTGATGGATGTAGAGTGCAGCGAGGTGTTACATTCTGTATTATTAGAATTGATAGCTTTCTCACGCACAGAATCGGTGGACTGACCACTGCCCGAGTTAATATTCAAACCCTGATATTCTGTTTCCAAACGAGTTGGATGTTCAGTATCTTTCATTTCTACTTTTACCTGAGTAACACTGTCCTCTTTCCCTTCATTTTGTGAGCTAAGAGAGAGTCGTCCTGACTGACGTTTCTCCGAATTGCACCGGAAGGGCAAATCATGTGGCAACTTGAAACGCTTGGTGGAGTCTTTGTCTGATGGCGAGATATTTCTCTTCCATGGAGAAGCAGGGATGCTCCCAGTTTTCTTTCTGTGTGTGGTTGGCATATGAACGTCTGACCCCGTGCCTAAGCGAGAACAAACATATACACTGGCTGTTAATGAAGAGCATGCTAAATAAAATAATTGCATTATTTGAGATATGCACAGTTACAAGCCTATGTGACTACACTTTCAAAGTAATTCATTGGCTGTAAAATGATCTGGGACATCTGGAGACCATGAAACGCACAATGTAAATACAAATTCTTTCTTTCCGAGAAAACCTACGATAATCCTGCCAACAATCCTGCCATCCGAAACCTGCTGCTGGGGTCACCCCGTTTCCTTACCTATTGTTTGGCTCACTTCAGTTTCCCCCCCCAATCCCTTCCATCAAACACACCGCTTTGGCCCATCACCCATTCGCTCGTAGAGCAAATGAACAAGCCACAACTTGAGAGTCAACAACTCAACACTATCCACGCCAACCCTCAGTGGGTAGCACTCTCGTCTCTAAGTCAGGTGGTTATGGGTTCAAGTCCCACTCCAGAAAGTTGAGCACAAAATCTAGGCCGACACTCAAGTGCCTTGCTGAGGGAATGCTGCACTGTCGGAGATGCCGTCTTTCAGATAACACATTAAACCGAAGCTTCGTCTGCCCTCTCAGGTGGAAGTAAAAGATCCCATGGCACTATTTGGAGAAGAGCAGGGAAGTTCCATCCGATATCCTGACCAATATTTATCCCTCAATCAACACCTAAAAACAGATTATCTGGTCATTATGACATTGTTGTTTGTGAGGTATTGCAGTGCACAAATCGGCTGCTACACTTTCTACCTTGCAAGAGTGATTACACTTCAAAAGTATTTAATTGGCTATAAAGTGCTTTGGGATATCCTGAGGTTGTGAAAGCCTCTATAGAAATGTCTCTTTCTTTCTTTAACTCTGCATGGAGATTCACCAAGCACATTCTTCCCTTAAGAAGCAAGATGAGGGACAGCAAGTAATGAGAATTACAATCCTGGTATTCTATTTCACAAAGCATTTTATTCTATTTGTTAGCTTTAAATTGGATAATACCTGCAAAAATTGCACTTGTTTCTGTTCCCTGAGACCCATCTGGGCTGCTTAATGTGAAAAGCTCGCTAAGATCATTAGATTTGAAAAACCGTCTCTGCTTTGGGTCCTTCAGTACTCGATTAGTCAGGAACTGCTTGAAGATTTGCCTGTAATGAAGTGAGAATTATATAATTCATTTAAATAAACCACATATAAAAAGATTTACAACTCCCTCTAATTAATTTAGTAATAAAAAAGGAAAATTCAAATCACATGCCTCTTTAGTTATACTGCAGTTTTCTCAGGAACTATATTGCAATAGAACAAACTAACATATATTTTAAATGTGGTCATATAACCTTTCCACAACTCATCATGAACCTTACACTAGTGTGAATTTATTGCATTTTAAAATTGTTTCATCGCCCAATGCTAATATAACTCTCAGACAAGAATGTTTAAATACGTAGAATATTACTAAATAATTACACGCAGGAAGTTTCAATTTCCTATGGTGCTCATAAAAGGTAGCAATTTAGCATGGTCTCTTTTATAAACATTATGTTTTAAATCATATTGTAAGGGGGGAGGAGTCCCAGCAGGTGTTCATTTCTCCCATTATTTAGTGTGAGAACTACCAGTTCTACTAAGAAGTGTGGTGAAAAGAAGACAAACTGGTTAGTGGTGGGTTATGTGACAACAAACCATCGGTAATAGCACTATTGCTTTATATGGTCCAATGTCACTCAATGGTTTATTGTTCATTAATTTCATAAACTGAGCTCATCTGCCCCCAGCTTTAATTTTGGTATATTTTACATGAAGGGTAGCAACTGTAGAGTGCAAATAATGAAGGACTGTTGCGGAAATACTGGAAAAGTACAGCTGGCATCTGAAAGAGAAAGACAGGCTAATGTTTCAAGTGGGATCCTCAATCAGAACTTCTGGAGAAAGGGGATTGGCAGGTGCAGTGGGGAAAAGACATTGGCTTTTCACGTCTGGGACCTGGGTTCAAATAAAGCCGAGATTAATGGATGAAAATTTCCTCTTCCTGCTGTTTTTAAGGGTCATAAGTTAAATGTGTTAAACCGGACTTAATTTAGTTGCTAGTGAGCATGGGCCCACAGCACAAACCCATGCCTAATTTCAGCACTAATTGTCAATGTCACTCAGAAAGGCATTAGGATAGACAATATGGTCCATGAAAAACTGTCATACCGTCATAATAGGTGTTGCTCTTCTGAGGCAAATCGTTAACCTGAGACTGCTTGACACCAACAGAGAGTGCCTGAAAGGCATAGAGTTCCCATCCCCAGCTGTAACATCCCTCATCTTTTATGGTCGTTTTTAAGAGCCCCAGCTGAAATATTAATCTATCCCTCTCTTTCGGGAAGGGATTTACTTGCTGAGCATTTCCAGCGCAATCTTGTTTCCTTGCATTTGTGTTTGTCTTTTAGATCTCTACATGGATGAATGAAGAAAAATATAATTGTACTTATAACCAAAGAGTACTCTGGGGGGAGGGGGCGGGGAATTGAGTCAATGTCTTAGTGGTCAGCCAGTGTGAAATTAAAATGTCTTTGCTGGCTAAGCCATTAAAAATAAAACAAAATGGATTCTGGGGCAATTTGCAATTTCGACAAAATCAACTGACAATTTACAAAGTTTAACGTGACAGGACAAGTCACAAACAGATATTCCCAGCTGCGGACAGACCTGTGGTAGATCTTTTCTTCAATCGATCCGGCTGTCAGTAACCTGTAGACTGTAACTTGTTTCTTTTGGCCTATCCTCCAGGCACGCTCTCGGGCCTAACAGAACAAGCGTTTAGAAATTATCATCCAGCGAAGCACTTCACAATCAAATGGCAAGCGTGGAAGAGTGCACACACAATTCATTTCTTTAAACAGTTCTAGTTCCAAGTTCTACATTTTTATTGCTGAAATGATGAGCTTTTATTGCAGGGAAGCATTCTACAAGTAGGGCAAAGGTTTACAGTCACATTAGAGCTCAGTAAAAAAATTGTTATAGCCCCACCTGCACAAAGCAGTCATATTGCTCGAATTCCAGCAGTTTTTAATTAAGTTTTCTAAAAGCTTTATGCTCACTCTAATTGCTGACAGCTGAACAACCAAACTGCATACACCCAAGCAAATGTGAATTAGCCAAACTTGTAGGCAACATTTTATTCCAGAATACTCTTAACGGCAGCGCTAAGTGAGCTGTTTAGTGTCAGCATTGGGTCAGACATTTCAAAGCAACTTAGATCATTTCAATATGTACTGCTCTTTCCCAGGCATGAAATCCATCACATTCTCTGTCCCAACCAGCACACTAGCAAGAGGGTGGAACAATTGAAAACAGCAACACCACCAGAGGACATGAGGTAATAAAATGCACAGACCTGCAGATTTTAGTTATTGTTCTCAATGTAACACACTCAAGCTTGCACTTGTGAACACATAATTGCTTAATAACTGCCCTAAATGCACGTGCATGTTTGTGACATTATGTGGGCTACAGATGAGAGATGAAAGCCCAGCAACGATTCAGTGTCGTTTGCTTTGACACAAAGTGAAAAGGGCCCACCTGTATGTCAGTACTTGGGTTCCAGTCAGGGTCGTATATAATAACTCGGTTTGCTCCCGTCAAGTTAACTCCCAAGCCACCAACTCTAGTGGTAAGGAGGAAGACAAATATAGAGGAATTCTAAAATGTGAAAACAGATTTTTGTTTTTAAAATTGTCTTTCAATCAAAAAAGGCACAATTTTTCATCAAAAAAGCAAATGCAAAAGCTAGATGCCCTAACAAGCAGCAAGAACAAAAAACATTCATGCAGCATAGAAACAAGCATGTGTAACGTTTTTCTAAAGTTTCCACCTCATTATATCGAGCAATGAGTGGCTGTCTCGAAGCTATTGTAGTTGTTCCGTCCATTTTGAAATAAGTATAGCCTAGATTTCGTACAAACACCTCCAGGATGTCCAGCATCTAGTGTATAGAAGGAAAAAAAACAATGTGTGTTTATCTGGTTCATGGAAGTATATCTTTATGGAAGTAAAGCTAAAAACGAAGAGAGAGAGAGAGAGAGCAAGCGAGAGCAGAATCCAAATCCATTATTTGCAACAGGGATACAGATCTGACAGTATATTGTAATGACAGCAATACGGTACATGTACAAGATTTTTTTTAAATTCTTAAGTCGGCTTTCATTTTAAACCCAAATGAAATGACAAGAATCTGAATATTGATCAGTTAAATCCCAGTTGAAAATGTACCAAAACTCGTTTTAAGCAATATTACCTGGCATTCTGTCAACTCGCACTTCTATATGTGCAAGGTGTTTGGCTAAAATTCGAAATACAACTAAGCATTGTGTTAAAGAATCTATAAAAGGTACAGTTGATACACAAACACCGTACCAAAAGGTGGAGGAGAAAGGATCAACTCCAACTGTAAGTAATGTGAAACAAAGACAGAGGGATTGGATTTTAAAATAGAATCAAAACAGTAAGGGAAGTGAATTTGTTCTGCACTACATATCCTAGGATCTCGGTTTAACATGCTGACCTGTCGTGATTGAGAAAAAAGCAACACTCTGTGTCCTTGTTTGTACCACAGCTTGAGCAAAGCATCGACTACAATCATCTTTCCAGATCGCTTCCAAAACCCAAAGTGCTCTTCTTCAGTCAGCTGCTCATCGGGCACCCCCTTCAGGATCTTGGGGCCGCCCGAGAAGAGGTCGGGGTGATTACAGATCTTCCGGAGAGCTATCAGGCCAGAGAATACCTATGTTTGGGTGGGGGGGGGGGGGGGGGGGGGGGGATGAAGGGGAAAAGAGAGAGACTAATCAGCATCTGGATTGTTTGCTCCACTATCTAAACATTAATGTTTCTACGCAAGAACACAAGAACATCTGCGCAAGAGACCTCTGTACACAACATTGGACGGAGCGAGTGTGTTTGGACTACACATGTGTCCATTACTGATAATAAGCAGCTTTGACGTCACAGCACTGAATGGAATCCCTTAATTATTTATCAAACACTCGAAGCTCCATTTGTTACCCTCTGTAAGCACTCAGGGATTCATATTAAAGTTAAAGAAGAGCCTGTCATTACTTCGTCAGTAGACAAAAGAGGGCAGTTCACTACTCTTGCAGCGCTGTGCACCCCCCTCCCCCCCGACCCCACAAAGTAGGATCAAGTTCCCATGTTGAATGTATAGCAGCAGCAATACCAGACCTGCATTTCTCGGTTGAGAATCTGATAAACTTCCTTCGAATCTATAAAGGTTTGGTAGACTTCACGTTGTTCTTCTGTTAAGCGACAAAACAGCACCTACAAAAAAGGTTTCAGAGTCAGTTTTGCGTACAGTGTCCAGTATCACAACCCTGTAATTTGGGGTTAATGTTTTAGTACAAAAATCTCTGTGACATGCACCGATTATCTGTTAGCACGCAACTTTAATTTCTTCACGCAACCAATAAAATGCCACACTTGCATGGTGTAAAATGTAGTCTGGAAAAACGTTGTTCAATCCAAAACTTAATAGAACACTAATATTAGCAGCAAATTCATTGATTCAAGAATATTCAAAAGATGAGTAACACAAATTCAGAACTAAGTGCAGCAGTGAGAGCTCAATGCTCAATAAAAAAAGTAATCTGTATGACCAGTGTCTTTCAATTCAACCAGTGCTGCCCTGATCAAACGACAACTTAACGACAAACCGTTCAGATCACATTCCAACAATTAGAATGCCTCATTGACCATGTTAAACCAACAAGATTCACAAATAGAATGAATTCAGATCAATATGTAACTAAATGCAGTAAGACAAGGTATGAATTTTGCGTTAGGTTTGCGATAGATATTTCTATTTCTGTTTTGCTCAAGGTCTCTCCCACTCTTAAACGATTTATCTTCCCGAGACAGGACTTACTCAAGGAAATGCATACTGGAAATGGCTTTTTTGTTTCAATAGCTTCACATTTTTCCATTTTTCTGATTATGTATGAATAAATTGCTTATGTTCTATTTAATGGAGGGAACGGTAGCATAGTGGTTATGTTACTGGACTAATAACCCAGAGGTATGAGTTCAAATCCGATCACGGCAGCTGGGGAATTTAAATTCAGTTAATTAAACAAATCTGAAATAAATAACTAATGGTGACCATGAAACTACTAGATTGTGGTAAAAACCCATCTGATTCACTAATGCCCTTTAGGGAAGAAAATCTACCGTCCTTACCCGGTCTGGCCTATATGTGAATCCAGACCCACAGCAATGTGGTTGACTCTTAACTGCCCTCTGAAATTGTCCAGCGAGCCACTCCGTTGTACTAAACCTTTTCAAAGAACAGCGGTTCAAGGCGGTGGCTCATCACCACCACCTTCTCAAGGGAATTAGGGATGGGCAATAAATGCTGGCCTTGCCTGCAATGCCCACATCGCATGGACATTTAAAAAAAGTGAATAACCACACAATGGGTATGCAGGATAAACTCAATTAAGGTGTGGTGACTGAAATCTTAAAATAAGATCCAGAACATTGAGATGAGTGAACGTATCCTATTCGATGAAGAACTAACCATTCAAACAGCAGAAAGCAAACCCAAAAGCAAGCAACGGGACAAAGTCACGAGCTCCCTAATATTTCCACTGGATTATCAAGCCTCCCTTAAATCCACAATACAGTCACCACACTAGTAGACAGGTGTATGCTAAGCTCCCGAAATAGGTTCTGACATTAGACCAGGAAAGGACAGGAATGGGGAGGGGTGGGGGTGGGGGTCCAAACCAATGTTCTGATTAAGCTGCACGGCTGCCTGGAGGTCCCGCGCAGGCCTCTTGCTGGCTTTACAATTGAAAAATCGCACGTGCGGAAATTTGAATGGACCACGCAGCCCCTTAAAGGGGCCGTGTAACCCCCCCCCCCCCAAAAAATTTTAGAGGGAACATTGGTCCAAAATAACATTCTCTCATCATCATAGGCAGTCCCTCAAAGGAGGGGAAGACTTGCTTCCACTCTAAAAATGAGTTCTTGGGTGACTGTACAGTTCAATACGGGAATTACAGTCTCTGTCACAGGTGGGACAGATAGTGGTTGAAGGAAAGGGTGGGTGGGACTGGTTTGCCGCATGCTCCTTACGCTGCCTGCACTTGCTTTCTGCATGCTCTCAGCGACGGGACTCGAGGTGCTCAGCACCCTGTATAAACATTCTCTATAAAGCTCTGCAACTGGGTCCCGCATAGCCCAGGACCGGCTTTTTCAAGGTATAAGTTTTGCGGATGCACAAAAAACGTGAATGGGCCGCGCATATAAGGGGGAATATTAGTCAAATCCCAAGGACATTTTTCTTGGCTCAGTTGGGCAGTCTGGAATACTCTCCAACTGCACCATTCTCCATGATGTAAGGATCAAGATAGCACAAGGCACATCACAGGAATCAGCTGCATCAGCAAGCAGATGATCTAAAAGTCAATCCATTGGCCGATCAATAGGATATTAACTTGTAGACCCATAAAATAACGCTGTGGATCCACTGCAGAAGTAGTAAGAGCAATCCTTTTAATCACATGGCAAAGTATCTTCTGAAACCAAGACAAGCTTGGACTTGTTGACTCAGTTTACAACCCACGCACCTGCCAAGAGTCTTGCGGGACCACAGAATATTACCCACGAAGCTTTACAAACACAAAGCAAAGCTGGTGGAGTTGCAACTCTTGCGGCCAACTGCAGTTAGCAATATGGAGCAGAACAGATGTCCTCCCATTCATTCTTTAAAATATTAATGTTTAAGTTCTGCCTCAAGCCCTCTCCCAGGGCTAGGGCTTACCGGATAGCAAAAGTGACTAAAAGGTGCAGCCTTCCTTTGTCTCTAGAGGAAGTGGGGGGGGGGGGGGGGGAGAAAAGAGAGAAAAAAAGTGCTGTACTGCCATCAAATAAAAAGCAACCTGCACAGAGATTTTGGGATCTTCAATGCAGTGCATTCTTATGATGGTTTCAAAAAACATTACCAATCTCAAGGTAAAATTCCTGCTAACGCCAGTTATATAATTGGACCCCCTCCACCCCAATTCTTCCTAATCAATATATGCTTAAATCCTTTAACAAATTACTATAAGCATACAGGAAGCCAGTACTAGTATTATCCAAGTACAATTCAAGATTATTCATTTCCAATGATGGATGACAATTTAAAAAATAATTCTCGGGATGTGGGCATCACTGGTGAGGCCAGTATTTGTTGCCCATCCCTAATTGCCCCGAGAAGGTGGTGATACAACTAAGTGGCTTGCTAGGTCACTTCAGAGGAGAGTTAAGAGTCCAGCACTTTGGCAGGTCCTTCCATAATGGACATGAAATGAACCGGTGGGGTTTTATGACAAGCCAACAGTTTTGTGGTCACTTTGACTGATGCCAGCTTCTTAGAATTATTTTTAAAACTGAATTTAAATTGGGAAACTTCCATGGTTGTATTTGAACTCGTGTTCTCTGGATTATCAGTCCAGGCCTCTGGATTACTGGTCCAGTAACATAACAGGACTGCGCAGCACACGTCAGGAAATATTTATATCTTCTTATAAAGTGATGATGAATGTTACATCTACGGTATAACGCAACAGCATTAATGAATGAAATGCTGTGCATTATTGATGAATATTCCACTTTCTGATTAGTTCTGTCTTTAGCTTCTGTTTTTAAACTATTCATTAGTTGCTCTACGCAACTAACACCTTTGCTGGGATACATTATTGCCAACTCTTTCAAAATAAAATATTAAACTGCACTAATCTTAGTTTATGCGTGCTTGCAGTGCGTTTGATATTGAACTAGTAACTAGATTGATAATTATACTCAATTACAAGAAAAAGGCAATTAAAAATTCACAGGGCACAATTTTAAAAACATAATCGGCATCTGTGTTCGCAGATGTGAAGTGCTCTTATTTTTGGAGGACTGAAATCTTTGTTATTTTGCATTCATTTCCCCTGCTGGCCTCATGATAGTATTTCAATATTTAATGCAACTACTGTCACACCAAGCTCCGAGAGAGGACTGGTGAAGTTCTGGAGGTCATTCCTCCTAATGTAGTGTTCATCGTTTTTTTAAAGCAAACTAGCCATCACCTGGGACTCTTGTCCCATTGTGATCAACATCTCTCTTAAATTGGATTAGCTTTTAACTTTACAATTAAGATAGTGCAGCCCTTACTACTATATCCCGCGAAAGTGATGCAGAAAGAATCAACTTTTTCATTCTGCAATGCACAAACCTCAATAACTCAGTAGGCAATTGTACATAGAGTGTGGCAGTGAGTTTTAACAAATCAACAAGATCCTAGGCACATTCCCCAAACTGTGCTGTCAAACAATCTGAACCAATGCAATGATTGGCACAATAATTGGCCAGCACCCCCTGCTAAGGGCAGGAAATTTCCATTTCCGGACAAAACACCTTTTCTTTCGCGATAGGGTAGGAATGTAGTGCCCTCATTAAGCTACATTATGACAATACTTGGATAACTGAATGAGCGAGGGCCAGGCAGAAATTTACTTGAAGCTATAAAATTCCCATTATTTTACGCACCTGTTCACTCTTGTCTGGTAATGCCAGATTCATTTTGACGTCTGCTTTTATTCTTCGCAGCAAATATGGATTTATGGTGTCCCGTAAAACACAAGCACACTTATAGGCGGTTTGCACCTGCGAACATTTTAGAATAACTTTTAGAAGGATACACATGCAGGTACCAATAATAATAAATCAGCAGGGACACATTTACAAAGAGTAGTTAAAGCACATTGTGCTTTAAGAAAACCTAAATCACCACTTAAATAGGGTCCTTAGACACAATATATACAGTAAATTCATTTTAACACATTATGAAGACATTTTATAAGGCACAATAGCATTGCGTCAATGCTGCCTTGTGTGTGTTTATTTGTCCAAATTAAATTGAAAAATAATGCAGGTCAGCTAATTAATACTGCAATATTACTATTAACTACAATAATCTTCAAACAATACTGCGACTTCTAGTGGCAAGTGTGGCTTTTATGTTTAATTCTTAATGGTACCAGTGCTCCGTTATACTAATGGTTGGTCCTACGTATAATGGTTTGGACTCAACAATGGAATATAGTTCAGAGCTCTCAGGAGGACACGAAATGGAAGTTTTATTAGCTGTGCAAGTCTTACCCTCAGGGAAAAGGCCCTTTCATCAGGGTATGTTATCTTTGTGTCTAATCCTATATCAGCCCAAATGCCATTTATCACTAATCTGAGTGGTCTAAAGATCAAAAGGAAACCTGCAGGAGGCCTGCAAGATGCTACATAGCACAGAAAGATTAGTGCCCACTTGACGCTACCAAAGTAGGCTTAAGGAAGAGAAACGATCAGCACACAAACAGAAGGTTGTTTTTAGTTTAAGGAACATATGGCAAAGTAATGGATCAGTCATACAAAAAGGCAGGTATTAGTACACATGATTCAGACACCTACTCAATTAACTCAAGAGCATTAACCTAAACAATACCTCTATTACTCAAACAAAAACTAATACACCATACCAAAACAAAGATACAACATCAATCACTAAAATACTGACAAGGTTAAAAATAAAGCTGCACATTCTGAACAACAGCCGTCAGCATTTAAATATCTACTGTAATGGAAAGAAAATAGGTATTGTCAGCTTTTCAGGAGACTCTTTAGCAGACATTTAACCACTAATAGTGTCGTGGGACGCTAAAGGTTTACATTTACATTTAATAGTAGTATTTCCATCTCTATTTCTATCTTTCCCCCATTCTTTGTCAAGCCCAATTTTTGCTTTGTGTATATTTTTCCAGTTGTACTCTCCTGTGCAGCACCCAAAAGGTATGTGTGTGTTAATAACGTGCTTTCTTTCCATTAATATAGTAAAGATTAAACGTCTGGATGTTGGAAATCTGAAACAGAAAAGTTTGGAAATACACAGCAGGTTGTCCAGCATCCGGAATACCCAAAACATGAACCCTGATCTTACTCTTTTTATTCATTATATTGTATAGGAAGCACTATTTTCTCTCCTCGTACCTGAACAGGGGAGGCGTTTTGATAGCCTCCCATTGTGATTGGGACAGAAAACTGTTCCATAAAGACTTGCAACGTTCCAAGCTTTCCAGGAAAAACAAAGTCAAATAAGGACCAAAGTTCCTTTAGGTTATTCTGCATCGGTGAGCCAGACAGGATAATGCGATGTGGAGTGCGGAACTGCAAACAGAATGAAAAATAAATAAATTTATGAAATAACCATGTCTCTCCAAAATGCCCTCAAGCCTAGAAGACGTAAAAGAAACGGGAATGAGTATCCATATCCTACAATAACACTCAGAAAACCATCTAAACAACAACAAAAATACACATACTGCTCCCCCGAACACTGAAATTCAATGATTCTGTGTGTAAGGGTTATACATGGGACAGTTTTAATGTACTGGAATCCAACCTATAAACTTTTGTTAGGGTCTCAATAATGGACAATGTATCTGTACCCGATCAGGTGCGAGTTGTTCTATGAGCTGAATTGTGGAATTCTCTAACCCAGAGAGCTGTGGATGCTCAGTCGTTTAGTACATTTAAGACCGAGATCGATAGATTCCTGGGCACAAAGGGAATCAAGGGATATGGAGATCAGACAGGAAAGTTGAATTGCTGTAAAAGCTCAGCCACGATCTTTTTGGGCCGTAAATTGCGGCCTCTCCGGGTGCGCACGAAGTGCGGACGGACCCGGCGAGGTCTCGCAAAAGCCGGTTCTTGGGGCGTGATGCACATGTGCCGAGAACCGGCCTTTCCGATCGGTCAACATTTCTTTAGACAGATCCTACGCATCTCCGCAGGAAGGACATCCACACAGGAGAGATTGGGCTATTTGCCCAGCGAATGTCCTTCAAACTCTTACTGTTTAAAGAGTTTTAAAACATTAAATTTAATCATTCATTTTTATATTAAAAACCCTGTCCATTAAGGTAAATTTATTTTTAACCCTATTAAAACACATTAAAAAAAAATGTCAATTTTGTTTATCTAAAACATTTAATTACATTCCATTTCAATTAATTTTAAATGAGAGTTTTTTTTAATTTATCGTGCTGGGTTTCTTTTTTGAGGGGGTTTCTCATTGATAGTCATGGGACCTCGTACAAACAGAGCTCCCATTATCATCAATGAGAATACTAGTGATTGGTGGTCCAGGCCCACGTGATTCCAGCATATGCTTTATGTCCCTCAAAGACATGTTCCTGTGCACTGCGCAGCGAATGAAGGCCCCCGACCAGACTCCTACGTTCCTCCGGGACCACCAGGTATTTTTGTAGATTTTTTTTCGGGTCGGAGGCATTCGGCCCAATGAATCGTAGAGCAGGCTCCTGTTCCTATTTCTTATGTTAAGTGTAATCCTATAGTTAAAGCCAGTTCCTAAAGAGACGTGACTACCCGACACTTGGCTATTGCAGGTGATTTCCCCCCCCAAAGAAACCTGTCGTTGTTGGTTTGCTTTGTACTGCTGCTTCAAGCTCTCCATCAAATAATAAAATTTATAGCACTGCAGTAGAAAGATACCGTGACTGTACATTTTAATTTTTGCTACGCTTAGATAAGTAGTATGCATTAACAGCACTGAGTGCAAGATCATCGTGAAACTCACGTCAAATAAATCTCTTTAAATATTTATCTACATTAAAAGCTATTATGATTCAATAAAGCAATGCCAAAATTAAGTTCACAAAGATACTTTTAAGAGCGGTATCAGGAGGAATAGTTCAAATAATGGTATGTAATAAGATTTACCCATTTGCAGACAATGAATTAAAGAGGGGATCTCACCACTGTTTAAATATTAAACTGTGAAAAGTTGTGATTAGCTTTTCTTTCCCATCAATTTAATTTGTCTTTTTTATAAATATTTCTTTATGTGGGTAATTAGGTCTCATGAAAAGTCAAGGCACTACTGGTTGGAACAAGTTCCACTCCAGAAGACTTGAGCACAATAATCTAGGCTGACACACTAGTGCAGCACTGAGGGAGTGCTGCACTGTCAGGAGGTGCCGTCTTTTGGATGAGACGATGAACCGAGGCCCCATCTGCTCTCTCAGGTGGACGCAAAAGATCCCATGGCACGACGTCAAAGAAGAGCAGGGGAGTTATCCCCGGTGTCCTGCCCAATATATATTCCTCAATCAATATCACTAAAACAGATTATCTGGTCATTATCACATTGCCATTTGTGGGAGCTTGCTGTGCGTATTTCCTTCATTACAAGTGACCACACTTCAAAAGTACTTCATTGGCTGTAAAGCGCTTTGAGACAGCCAGTGGTCGTGAAAGGTGCTATATTAATGCAAGTCTTTCTTTCTTTGTTACGTCTGTGGCTGGTTCCTTTAATTGCTCTCCTTGAAATTGGTGGGTGTCAGCAGCAGTGATAAAAAGCTAAAATCCCTGGGAATCAGGACCCAAAGAGAGCAGGCTCATTTGGCCAAATGCCATTTTCCTATCCCCAAAAATTCCTATGTCCTTAACTACTATCAACCGTTACATGATAATTATATTCTTGAAACCTTCAATGTGTGGATGAAAAGATAAAAATTATTAGGAGTGCTTTACATATTCTATAAATTGCTACACGTTAGTGTGCATTGTATTGAAAAGTGGGCAAATGCATGGGATCAGTTTTAAAAAAAATGCAAATTGATCCCTAGGTAATTCTTTAATCGTATCTAAACTTAGAAAATAGGTGTAAAACTCAGCTGTGCAATATAGATGAATGAAAGTTTTTGAATACATCCAAGAGGAGTGTTATATGTAAAGATTTCCATTGCTAATAGTAGTTTAAACTCTGTTTTAAATAGAAAATATTGCATGTTGCTCAGATAGATTAAGTATAGCCAGCAATAATAACTTGAACAAACATAATTTTGTAAATTAAATATATCTAAAGTACAGGAAAGGATTTATTTTCAATAACTATATCAGTGCACACTACAGCCCCCTTTGAATTGCAAATGTAATGAATCAGGTCATGTGTACAACCAAAGCGGAGCTTTAAACCCCATCGTATTGATCACCAGGAGCGCTGGCTTTCGCCTTCATTAACATCGCCTGCGTCTGCCCTCATCTCACCACCACCAATGAAGCCCTTATTTACATGTTGATCACCTCCAGACTTGACTTCCTCAACGTCACTTCATCCTCCATAACTCTCAACTTGTCCAAAGCTCAATTGCCTGCCTCCTGTCAGACACCAATGGCCAGCAACAATGACCTATACTGGCACCCCAAAGACAAAATCTTTGTCCTCACATTCAAATCACTGCGCAACCTCTTCTAGCTTTATATCCCCTGCTGCACCCTTCAGTCCCCCGAATCTCATGTTCTGTGTATCCCCATCTCCCTTCACCCAATCATTGGTGGCAACAGGCTGCCTCAGCCCAACTCGCTGGAATTTCCTCTCTAAACTACCTCTGCACTCACTCCACATTTAAAAACTTCCTTAAAACCCGTCTTTTTGACTAAGCTTTCAATCAAGTCTCGTAATTCTCCCACGGTTCAGCATCCAATTCTTTTATTTATTTTAAGTCTTTGCAATGCACCTTCGGATGCTTTCTGCATTAAAAAAGTGCTGTATAAATCCAAGTTGTTGGTGGTTTAATATCGACTGAAGATTTTATTCTTATTCCTCCTCACACAACCAAGAGGTCAGGCAAGCATCTAGCTCCAAGCTTATTTCAAAATCATTTGGTAAAAGAAATAGACTTGAATTTATCTAGCGCCTTTCACGACTAATGGATGTCTCAAAGCGTTTTACAGCCAATGGAGTAGCTGGCCAATAGGAGGCATACATGTTTAGACACAGAACTGGCATTTGGGAGTCCTCTCTGTATAAGAACCAGCCGAAGTCTACCTCGTTTGATCAACCAGTCACTGTAATCAACATGATGTGGTCAATTCTTAATGGGCTCTGAAGTGGCTTAGCCAATCACTTGGGGATGAGCAACAAATCTGGTCTCACCCGTGCTGCCCATACCCCAACATCAAATGAAAAGAAGGAAAAAACATGTCTAGGATACCTGTTTACATGCAACAGTAATCGCAGCACTTGGGTTTCGGATTTTGTGCCCTTCATCTAGAATTACATAATGCCAGTTGTAGTGTGCAATAGACTCCTGCATAATCCGGATGTAGGAATAAGAGGTGATCAGAATACCATCACATGCTGCAATTTCTCGAATGAGCCTCTCCTGCAGGGATCAAAATACATAGTGTTGCAATTGCAATAGAATAAGATATATACATGTAATTCTCACTGTTTGTGTACCAAGACCTCCATCAGCAGATGTAAGACTCAAATCATCTCCCGCGATTTCAAATTAAGTGCTTGTAAAATATGTAACCTCTCCCAGTTTTTGCAATTAATAAGGGACGTCTGCAATTAGCCTAACGCGATGAACACAGTTCTGCTATCATTAAAAGACATTTTGTGAAAGTGCTGCTGTTATTATTGATGCTCTGGAGACCAATCCCTCCTAGAGGGCAAACAGTGGACTGTTAGAAAACAACAGCCATAAATCACACTGTCAGGTACCAGCAAAACAGGACTTAAACGCAGGCACATGAAGGCCATTCACAGCAAACAGAGCATAGGAGGTTCACAGTCATGAATTGCTGAACCTGTAATTAATTTAAACTTCCTTCAAGCAAAATTTTAAATAAACAATGTCTTGTGCTGACAAGGAAAAAAAATGAGTGAGGAAGCTCCATGTGAAAATAAAATAGAGACTAGTCTTTGTCAAACCTCAATAATGTACGCAGTAAATAAAACAATCCTTTTGTTCCGTTTTCTGCACTACTAAACCCTCTAAAGCTAAAGACAGTGTTTTTCCAATGGAAAATATACAAAGAGATTTATTTCCAGGATTACTTAGAAAGATATGATTAGTGCACTATTCTCAGCACATTACCTCCTTCTAGTTATTTATCATTAAAATCAATCTCATTGGCACATGATGAGCTGATCCACAGATACACATATACATGGATGGCGCTAGATCAGCAAAATATTGTGAACATTTCATGGGCAGAAGCAACTGCTTTCAAAGAATCATTATTTACAGAACTCGGATTTCTTCAGCTAAACTCATGCTACTAAAAGCTGTTTGAATTGCAGGTGTCCAACGAATCATAGCGGGTTTCTACATGTAGCCACTGTTGGGATCAACTTGAAAGTAGAAACACTTCCAAATAATGAAATGTTCATACAGTTTTTTTTTTAAAACAGGTGAAGATTTTGCTGCTTTTCTGCTGGGTCAAATAGTACTTAAATGCAAAATAATGGATAACTGTGATGGATTACAAGGCAATAATCTGATCAATGCGTTCAGATGACGTATTAAATCATCATCTGACTATATAAGTATTGATAAGGATTTGGAAAGTAGTGACCAGGACAATTAAAGGCCTTAGGGGACTAAGGTATGAAGAAAGGTTCAAATGACTGAACTTATTTTCACAGGGCAAAAGACGGAGGGAAGATGTGATGTAAGTTTGCAAAATATAAGATATGGATGAAGTTAAAGTAAACTTATCTTGAACAATCAGCACTGAACCACATGTCAGAAATACAAAATTTACCGGCTTGCAGCATGGTAATAGATCAGAAAAAACCTATCCCTCTCCACACAGGATAGTGAAACTCCCAGAGAAGGTAGTTGATTTGGGCTCAATTGCCATCTTTCATCACCAGTTATCAGACGTGGCCTAGTTGGTAGCACTCTCGCCTCAGTGTCAGAAAGTTGCGGGTTCAAGTCCCACTCCAGAGTGCGAGCACAAAAATCTAAGCTGACACTCCAGTGCAGTACAGATTGAGCGTCCGAAATCCGGAGTTCCGAAATTCGGAATGTTCCGGAATCCGGGCCGATCCTTGGCGGGGTCACGCAGAATCCGGAACACATTCCGGAATCTGGACACCTTGCCAAACTGATTATCGCCGCGAATCGAGCCCAGGGAAATTCCCAAAAACTCACAGAACACTCAAGAATCAAAAAACTCCGACCCATCTCTTCTTGCAGGTCTTCACACCTGCAGGCACCGCTGCTCCTGGGTCCGCAACGCAGGGCGTCTTCCCTCGGCCAGAACATGGGTGCACCAAAACTGCAAAGCACGCCGATCACAGCACCCCCACTCTTGCACACCGGAAAGGTGCTCCGAAATCCGAAAATACCCGAACCTCGGCTTGGGCGTTTCCGGATTCGTGATGTCAGAAAGACGTTCCAAAATCCGGAAATACCCGGAATCCGTAACGGCCTCGGTCCCAAGGTTTCGGATTTCGGACGCACCACCTGTACTGAGGTAATGTTGCACTGTTGGAAGCTGCTGTTTATCGCATGAGATATTAAACCGAGGCCCCGTCTGCTATCTCAGGTGGATATAAAAGATCCCACGGCATGGTTTCCAAAAAGAGCAGGGGAATTATCCCGTGTGCTGGCCAATAGTTATCCCTCAATCAATATCTGTCCATTATCACGTTGCTGTTTGTGGGAGCTTGCTGTGTGCAAACTGGCTGCTGCGTTTCCCACATCACAACAGTGACTGCACTACCAAAGCACTTCATTGGCTGTAAAGTGCTTTGGAACGTCCCAAGGTCATGAAAGGTGCTATATAAATGCAAGTCTTTTTTTAAAGAAAGGAGCTGGATCAATATCTGAGAAGCGAGATCGAGGGTTATAGACAACACTACTTGATTTTATTTTTCAAGGGTGGTCGGGAAGGAAATGAATGTTTCGTGAAGTATGGGATGAATAAGTGGTGTGAGAGAAAAGACCATGATAGAATATCAATCACAGGAACTCTGGATGAAGTGGGCTCGACAGGCTAAATGGCCCTTTCTTGCTCTGGATTTTTAAAACCATTCTCTGAGATACAATTACAGCCTCACAGCTCCTCCCATATATCCATTTAAACAAAATCTTGTGAAATTCTTAAGGGAGATCCTAGTTTTCTGTTGCCAAAAAAAATCTTGACAGTTGCTGACAGTAAGTCATAATAATTACTTGATTAAATTTCCCAAATTAAGAGGTAATTACCAGGAAATATGATGAACGTATATTACACAGAAATAATAATTATATATGGTCAGAAAATGATGGTGTAAAATAAATAACGGTCTATCTCACAAGGAAGATTAATTTAATATTCCACTGTTCGTAACCTGGTTAGATCAGAAGTACATGTCTGGATAAACCATTTTAAAATGTATTTTAAAGTTAGATTTTTGAGTAGTGATAATCAACACTTTGTGATGAAGTTACTGCAACCAGTAGCAATTGTGACATTAAGTAGTATTTATACAGTTATTTTTAATATGTGGACAAAGCACATTTATAACAGAATTATAATTCCCAGGGCTCCCCGATGGCTCTGTGATTCCCCGTTTGTATTGGATTAGCTGATTTACGAAAACAAAAGACTTGCATTTTTCATCATCATAGGCTGTCCCTCAGAATCGAGGAAGACTTGCTTCCACTCCCAAAGTGAGTTCTTTGATGGCTGAACAGTCCGATACGAGAGCCATAGACCCTGTTACAGGTGGACTGACATTCGTCGAGGGAAGGGATTGGTGGGGCTGGTTTGCTGCGCGCTCCTTCCGCTGCCTGCGCTTGGCCTCTTCACGCTCTTTGCGTTGAGACTCGAAGAGCTCAAAGCCCTCCCGGATGCACTTTCTCCACTTCGGGCGGTCTGTGGCCAGGGTCTCCCAGATGTCAGGTGTGATGTCGCACTTTACCAGGGAGACTTTGAGCATTTGTGCAGCACCTATCACAGCCACCAGCCGTCCCAATGAAGTACTTTTTGCAGTGGTCACTATTGTAATGTAAGAAGTGCAGCAACCAATTTTCACACAGCAAGCTCCCACAAACAGCAATGTGATAATGACCAGATAATCTGTTTTAAATGTTGATCGAGGACTAAATGTAGGCCGGGACATCGGGGATAACTCCCCTGCTCTTCGTCAAAATAATGCCATGGGATCTTTTACGTCCACCTGAGACAGCAGACAGGGCCTCAGCTTAACGTCTCATCCAAAAGACGGCACCTCTGACAGTGCAGCTCTCCCTCAGTACTGCACTGGAGTGTCAACCTCGATTTTTGTGCTCAAGTCTCTGGAGCAGGACTTGAACCCCCAATCTTCTAACTTCAGAGGCGAGAGTGCTGCCCATTGAGCCACAGCTGACACTTTAAAAGGGGCATTAGAATTAGCTGCAGTGACCCTAGGATAGCGAGGGGCAAACTGGCCACAGTTACCACCCCCACTGGAAATCCACATGCTGGCATTTGACGAGGACAAGATTGGAGTCGATTGTCCAGCTCTTCATGGTTACCAAGGCTCACCGCTGAGGAATGACTACTTGAGAGGATACCAGAGAGCAGCGGGTGCCCATGTCACTGTACCTCAGCAAAGAACAAACCTTCAGGAGAGCAGAGAGAAGAAAACGGGCTAGAAAAAAATAAATAAAGGGAAATAGTCCTTAACATTTATAAGGTATGGCTCAATTTTTTTAATGATTTCAGAAATTAGCTAAAGAACAATTCTCTACTGCAGCACAAGTTTTGACGAAAGGTCACTGACCTGATACGTCAACTCGGTTTCTCTCTCCACAGATGGTGCCTGACTTGCCGAATGTTTCTAGTATTTGCTGTTTTTATTTCAGATTTCCAACATTGGCAGTATTTTGCTTTTGTTTCTACATATAGTTTACTTCGTTCAGCTACGATTGGAATTACATTAAAAAAAATAAACTGCCGTGGAAATTGCAGTTCCTACCAACGATTACTCCAGGCGTTGAGTGATTGTCACATGCCTAGAACCCGTAGCAGCAACAATGGGACCGCCAACCCAACAGGTCAAGGAATTTAAAAGCTAATTCTGATGGTACTGCAGAAACGATCTTCCACCATTTTAAACTTTCGGACCGAGTGTGCAATTGATCACTGGACGCTACAAACCTTTTTTCGAATGATTGATCCAAATACTTGAAGACATCAATTAAAAAGCCGGCTTCTTAAAAACTATTTTCCACGATACCGGTGAGGTGCATTTAAAATAATGGATACAGCAAGGGGAAATTCAAGCAAATGCTTCTGATGACATTATAAAGGAAGACAAAACCTTTTTAATGTTAACGAAACAGGATTCCGAATGACAGCGTGTAATTACCTCTGCAGAAATTCACGCTATTTTATACGCCAGCTACAATTCTGTAAGCTGTGCAGCACTAATGTTCACGGCTGGTCGCATCAGCAATGAAACTGGCCAACACATGATTGATTTTAAAAGTGATTCGAAAGGTTGTTTAGGTCTTTTTAAAAGAACAAATAGACTTTGAAAGAGGCAAATCAAAATATTTTACTCAATAGGACTCGTGAGATGAGATCCAGCATACACACTTCTACATTTTAACCCTCTCCTAACTCAGCCCAAACTGCACCATGTTGCAGCTAATGATGGATTTTAATTGGTCTCGAACGAATGAATGGTTAAACATTCCGATAATGCAGCATATCTTTACATTGTGCAGCAAATAGGAAATACATCAGTCAAACATACTGTATCCCAAACCACTGCCAACTGGACACCAGCAAATAAACATACCAGGTCAACCAAGAATGTTCCTTGCTAACCCTTTTACTCCAAGTCATTTCAAGAATCCCATCACCTTTAGTTGGACCCTGACTGACAAAAAAAGAGCTAACCCATCGATAAGGTTGTTGGGTCAGAGTTATTGCATGCTGAGTGACTTGTAAGCTGTCAGATACAGACTTCCATATTTAACCAAACTACAGGAGTTTATTAACACTCCCTGTCCAACACAGCTATTAAAAAAAAATTAGACACTAAAACAATGAAAGTTGTGATAAACCAAATTAACTCTCAATGTACAAGAAACATTTTAAGGACACACCTTTGTGCTGTATTTGAATATTTTTTAGTCTCCAAATCCAAAGGCGAGTTATGCAATAAGACAATCATAAAGCTGTGGGTAGCACAACACATGATAAGTACGATATTTACTCAGTCCCGTGCTCACCACAAGACTGACAAGTTTACTCTGTTCTAAAATCGTCATCATTTATACAGTGTACCAGCACTAAATTCTTAGTGATCAAGTACTTTACAAAGAACTGCAATGAGTGTGTGCTGTGCAAAAGTAACAACACACCTTATAGATCACTTTATTATGAGCAGACTGACTTCGAACGTATATTAAAGTTTCCGGACTTCAATGATCCCTGAATAGGTTTGCACAATTTTGATCTTGAAGTAAATACATAAACAACCTGATTAATATCAGCATGTCTGGGGCCAGGATAAGATTATGCATTTCATAAATATGAATCAATTTCTATCATTTTGTACTAAACAGTTACCGCAATATACTTATCAAAATTGGGCAATGATTTCCCTACATTCATGAACATCCTCAAAGCATTTTGTTGCCTTGTATGAAACAATATCACCGTCCCAGCCTCCCAAAATACCAACCTTCCTGCTGGTGAAGGAACCTGTCTCATGAAGAACCGCCACTCTGAATGGCGGCCACCACGTGTGGAATTCTTTCACCCACTGGTGCATCACCGTGGCTGGGCAGACAATAACCACAGGTCCCAAGCCCTCGTATCTTAAATTTAGATGAAAGAAAATACAAGACATCAACTTTAATACGTTCATATTTCACTTAATTCAACACAACAACTTTAAAAAAAAAAATCAAATTGTCTCCTAAATGAAGGCACGCCTTATTTAGTTGATGTACATATCACTCGGCTCTGATATAGGCAAAGGTCGCTGCTCCGCAAAACACCCCCGGGATTATCCAGGGCACAGCTGAGTAGTGTCCTTACGTAAACCAACAGCTTGCAGAAGAAAAACAAAGAGGTGCAAGTCTGCGGGGGCAGTAAAGTACATCTGCATAATGCAGTCTTTTTAAGCAGTGACTGACAGCATCCAAACATATTCATTACTGTGTAAAAGCTGCGGACATGGTGTGCTGCCAAAAGGAGATTGTAATGCAAGATTTAATAAACTAAGCTAACTATTTATATACGCGATTTAAAATTCTGTTTCCACAAACTATTGATATTGAGGCATAAGTGAGTTTGCAAACAAACCCTATTGTGAAGGGTAACCTTATGCAACTTATCGACCCATGGCATCACATGTTTCTCTTCGGTAAAGTGAAGTTTCAATGTTTTGCCATTCATTAAATGTGTTACATGTTTAATTTCCCTTGCCCTTCAGCTCCTGCATCTCGTAAAAATTCCCTTTGATGGTTCTACTAAAAGAATTAAAGGAATATTGTAATTGAAATGTCATTAAAAATTCACGAGTCCCTCCTACAACAGCAATACAACTGATGAAATATTAATTGAGCTACACAGACTGACAGTCTGCAGAGGGGCACTTGCCTGTAATTCGAGCTGCGTGTTCTTATCTTGCTGTAGCTCAGGCCTGCCAAAAAGGCAATTATCTGGATGGTCTTGCCGAGCCCCATTTCGTCTCCCAGAATTCCCCCTGCCTGCTGGCAGTGCAATTCCCACAGCCACCTCACACCTGTCTGTTGATACCTGGGAGCAGTAAGACCAGATTTTGCTTTTACACAACATAATGGAAAGCATTCATAAATGAGTTAACTGCCGTGTAATCTCGAATTCAATTGAAAACCAGAAATAATAACATGCTGCAAGCCTGTCCTACCACAGCAATATTTAACCCATCGTGCAATTTTGATACAGGGAGACGAGGCAGTTCTTTACATAAAAAAAATGCTTGAAAGCGCAATTAATTTGACAAAACACATTACAGAGCAGTATTTTATAGTTTATTTAGTCAATATCTCAAAGTAAATGACGAATCCCGTAATGTTTTATGAATATATATTTCTTCGAACTATACATTTCTTAATAGATTTTAAAAGTGGGCATTGAATTTTTCAACTAATTCGTTAAATGCAGCATGATCCATTTCTATACCACTTAGAAATGGTTATTAATTGTTTCAGCGGTCAATAAAGTAACCGAGGAAAGTACAGAAGTTTGCATTGCTCTTTCTCACAGCCACACAAATGGATAGCATTGAAAACTGCCCTCCCCAAGATTGAAATGTATGCAGCAGATTGTCTCGCCACTTGACCAAGGCCAGTAGGAAGTAAATACATATGCAAACCAATTTGACTCAAATAAAATTCAAAGACACTGGCTCTGTTACTGCCAATGAGTAAACATGTAGTCCTCGCAAGTTTTAACAATTCATTTGTTTTGCATAACCCAATACATTCCCATTTTAGCTGAGAGCTCAGCCTGGTGGCGTCATCTACTTTTACACCTGCTGGTGCTTTTTACCGAGAGGTAGAGAACGATCCCATCATGTGAGGTGGGTTTCCCATTCTGGAAAATGAATACCACCCCCCCCCCCCCCCCCCCACCCTTCAGTTATATTAAGTATTGCCTCCAGGGATATGTAAATGTGGGAGCCATCCTTTTCCTGCCTTTACATACTTGTATAGCTTTCTCCAAAAGAAGCCTGGCACCTTGAAACCCTCATCAAACTCGGCATCACTTTCATCAGACGCAGCACCTTCTCCACTGGCTCTCCGCTCTTCCTTTTCCAGCAGACGCTTCCTTTTCCATTTCCTAGGTGATGACGAGTTAGGCTATGTTAATATAGAAAGAGCGTGGAATCGAACAGTATAGCAATGCCCCGTTTTCAGTCCATGGCATGACGCGTGCGGCTGAAACGGTCACGTGATAAACAATAAAAAAACAAGGCATTTTAAAATTAACAATACCATCCTTCATCCTCACCAGACTGTGAGTAATATGGCTCCTCCAAGGTTTCGTGGCCAGCTTTGCTTTACTGCCCAATATTTAGCCCTCAACTGACATAACAAAAGCAGATTATCTATTCATTACCACATTGCTGTTTATTGGGAGCTTGCTGTGCGCAAATTGGCTGCCACGTTTCCTACATTACAACAGTGGCTACACTTCAGAAGTACTTAATTGGCTGAAAGTGCTTCAGGACATCTTTTCTAACAGGAGGTTCACATCCACATGGACAGATCGCTGCTAACTCAGTCCTTTAGTAAACTAAGCCAATGGGCTAGATTTTCAGCTTATTGTTGCCTCTGTTTTCGCCCTGGAGGGGCGGCAATAAGCTCTTCCAGGCAGACGGCCAGCTTCCAGCGCCCTGCCGGGATTTTCAGGCCTAGTTTCGGCGGGGCACGGAGCATTACCGCCTGGAAGCGGCGAGCCGGTGTACAATGCCCCTGGTTGCGACACTGGCTCCATTTATGGCTCCCGCCCGATCCGTAGCGCCCCGCAGTGCGCCCTGCTGGGAACACCTGTGAAAGCGGGCGATCCGACCTATACCGACTGTAGTGAGCTAAGTCTTGTCGACCTCAGGTAAGTGTGATTGTTTCTTATTTTTTATTTGCGATTTATGTTGTGGGATCGTGGGCTATGTATAGGGAATGTTTTTGGTGTTTTTTTTCCCCTCCCCAGGCCTCTCTCAAGCGCTCCGTTTAGCTCGGGATTTTCACTTGCTCAGCCGGCCTAGCGCCCCGAGAGAGGTAACACCTCCCTTAACACTCCGCCCCACACTCAGGGCCCAGCTGCCGAATTTTGCTGACTGAGGTGCAAACTGTTCCTGGGTGCAAGCATCACTGCCATTACCTCCCCGAAATGAGCAAAGCTGAAAATCCACCCCATTGACTTTTATGTAAAGAAAAAATATTTCCACCATCAAAATATAGATAACTGTTGTGCACTTCTACACAGTTTCTACGACATCTCCATTGCTAGCTGCAGACTCCGTTTCAAAGCTCAGTGTCCTGGCAATTACAGATGATCTATTCTAAAGTTAATGCCTCATAAATAGGCTGCACACTGCTGCACAAAACAACAGTGCTATTTAACAGGTTTGCAATTTTTTTTTTTACTAATTACTTCAGGGCTTCCTTCTGAGTATCATGTCAGGAAATGTTTCTAATATCTGCAAGCGGGAAATGCTGAAAGACAAACCACCACAACATGCCGACATCTGAGAAGAAACGCTAGCACATCAACAAGTTGGGTTTATATAACCTTGCAAGGATTATAACAGCAATTTGTAGACTGCACTGAACAAACTGTTGTATACCGTGGCACCCCAAGGGGTGCTAATTTGCACGATTTTCCTAGAACAGATTCTGTTACTCACTGTTGGAGTTGGAGGCCCAAGATGATTTCTCACTGCAGAAGCTGAATAATACACTTGTAACAAGAGGAACATGGGAACAGGAGGAAGCCATTGGGCCCCTAAAATCTGTTCCGCCATTCAATGAGATCAGAGCTGATCTGCGACCTAACTCCATATACCTGCCTTTGGCCCATATCTCTTCAATACCTTTGGTTAACAAAAATCTATCAATCTGAGATTTAAAATTAACTATTGACCTAGCATCAATTGCCGTTTGCGGAAGAGTTCCAAACTTCTGCCACCTTTTGTGTAGAAGTGGTGTTTCGTAATTTCACTCCTGAAAAGTCTGGCTCTAATTTTTAGACTATGCCCCTGAGTCCTCGACTCCCAAACCTATAGAAAGTTTCCCTCTGTCTACCTAATTAAATCATTCCATAACCGTCTAAATTCTACAGAATATAACCCTAATTTATGTAATAATACAACCCTAATTTGTGTAATAAGAGGCAGATTTATCTTAACTTTACCTAAATTGTGCTCTGATTGAGAGGGGTGGGAGGAGTAAATAAGAGGTCGGCCATTTAGGACAGAGATGAGGAAAAATGTCTTCACTCAGATGGTGGTGAATCTTTGGAATTCTCTACCCCATAGGGCTGTGGAGGCTCAGTCTTTGAGTATATTCAAGACAGAGATCGATAGATTTTTGAATATTAAGGGAATCAAGAGATATGGGGACAATGCGGGGAAGTGGAGTTGAGGTAGAAGATCAGCCATGATCTCACTGAATGGCGGAGCAGGCTCGAGGGCCCAATGGCCTACTCCTGCTCCTATTTCTTAAGAAATAGGATAATTACTTTACACTGAATGACACTCCACCCTCCTACTTCACCATCTCCTTTTCATTAAAGATTTCTGCGTGACACTAGTTTTGTGGAGGAGGTCCACGATTTGATTTGCATTATACTATACCCATAAATGATGAGTTGAGGACCATGGAGCTTTTGTCAAAGTTTAACTTTTTACTTATTTTATCAGTCTGTACCCTCAATAAAACAAGAAAGCAATTATGATGGACGAGAAATAACACAGGAGAGACATTGCATGCCAGTGGCATGGAGACACAACGAATGCAGAGATAAATACACCAGAAGGAGAAAACTGACAGCCAGGAGGAGCGACTGACAGGCAAAATGCAAAGGTAAGCACACAAGGAACAGAGCTACCGTGAAGAAACAAAGAGCTCATGGCATCTTCAAACTCATTGGGGCAATGCTAATAAAAACACACACTGAACACATACAGCCACACTAGACTTTCAACACTAGTGCAAAAAAACAATAAAATGCAACAGCTACCATGTTGACTTATTTTGTTTTTAAAAAAGGGCACCCTTCTAGAACAAGGGATCACAGTCTCAGGATACGGGGTAGGAAATTTAGGACCGAGATGAGGAGAAATTTTTTCACTCAGAGGGTGGTGAACCTGTGGAGGCCAAGTCACTGAATATATTTAAGAAGGAGATAGGTAGATTTCTAGCCACAAAAGGCATCAAGGGGTATGGGGAAAAAGTGGGAATATGGTGTTGAGATAGAGGATCAGCCAGGATCATATTGAATGGCGGTGCAGACTCGAAAGGCCGAATGGCCGACTACTGTTCCTATTTTCTATGTTCCTATGAAACAGTGAACAGCAAGCTTAAAAGGCTGAATTCAGATTGGTAGAATGCAACATAGTGCGACAGTGTGAAAGGCTCAGATTAGCTATCTCAGCCCACCTAACCTGTGGAATGATTGCTATTCAAATTTATAAAAGTTTACCAAGCAATGTTCCCTGTAATTTTTTTTCCCCGGCTGCATGGCCACTTTTAACGGGCCATTCAAAATTTTGTGCATGCGCGGTTTTTTTATTTGAAAGCCGGCTCTCCGGCTGCACAGTTGCAGTAGCTTAAAGGGAACATTGATACCAAGAAGAGCTGGCACCTTAAGAGAAGTCGCAACATCAAATGTAAAACAATTAGAGGGATTCAGAAATTATTTAGGCCTAGATAAATAAAAATGGATAAATAGATGGATGGATGGATGATGGATGTAGAGCTTGTTATCTAATTTTGTATATAAACTAAAAATTATTGCTTTGTTTTTCTACAAAACTTGATCTCGGAGTTTATCTCCTGTTTAAGACTTGACAATTCGGAATACTCTGCCCCATGAAAATAAATGACTCAATTTTGCTCTCTTCCAGCTACAGTCTCCATCAGGCAATTCCAATCAAAGGGAATTCTTTAAGTTACCACAGACGCAGTCCAAAGGCTAAACAATGTTTAGTTGCAGATCATTTAAACAACTTGGAACTGCACAGAGTTTACTTCTCCTCATATCAGCTTACCTTTTTAATATGGAGATGAGGTTTCTGTCATATTTTATTTCTGGTTTGTGTCGGGTGGGCATCAGGGATAAGTGCCAATGTTCTCAATATAAAATCACCTAATTATGGCTGACGCTATGAATTTAGTTTATAAACAAAAATAATGCGAGGAAAAATCATGAATTGTGGAAACTTGAATCAAAAACAGAATACAAGAAAGATTTGAAAGACTTGCATTTATATAGCACCTTTCACGACCACCGGTCTCAAAGCGCTTTACAGCCAATGAAGAACTTTTGAAGTGTAGTCACTGTTGTAATGTGGGAAACAGCCAGCAAACCTGTCAGCAGCTGAAGAAGACATGCTAGTGCTTTGGGAAAAGGTTGGACAAGACCTTTATCAAACTGATGAAAGCAACAAGTGGAGAAAGCAGGTGAAAGTTATAACCTTAGTGGTACGAATATTACAAAGGGAGAGCTAATGGGTTTAACAGTCTGTAAACAGACTCCCTTAAAGAGCGAGAAAGAGATGCAAAATGCGGATTATATGCAAAGGTCCCTCAATCAGGTTGTGATAGATATTAGAAAGCCTAAAGGGTAATAAAACAATCCTAAAATGGGATGCGTATAGTGAACTGTGAATGAGAGAAAGGCTGAACAATGAGAAAGGTTTGAAGCTGCTAAAGGCAGAAAATGCTGCAAAAGAACATCAGAAAGGAGAAAATCGAATCTGAAATGGGCCTCCACCCACAGAATGGGAGCTGTGCCCATACGAGGGCTTTCATAACATAAGAATTAGGAGCAGGAGTCGGCCATATGGCCCCTCGAGCCCACTCCGCCATTCAATAAGATCAGGGCTGATCTTCGCCCTCAACTCCACTTTCCCGCCCGATCCCCACATCCCTTGATTCCCTCAGAGTCCAAAAATGTATCGATCTCAGCCTTGAATATACTCAACAATTCAGCATTTACAAACCTCTGGGGTATAGAATTCCAAAGATTCACAACCCACTGAGTGAAGAAATTTCTCCTCATCTCAATCCTCATGAGAGGGTGACAAGGGCAGACTTAAAACGGAGTAACAATGGAGCTTTCTGACTACAGTAGAAAGGAAGTGATGGAAAGAAAGTCCCTGGACACGTTCCTTAAGAAGAAAGGCATAAAAGGCATCTCCTTTGGGTTTTAAAAGGCATTTCTGACTCCAGCAATATTGCTCACTTGGACACAAAGGACCAAATAAGTCACCTACCAATTACTCAACAACCATTTGTCCTGTGCACTTGCTTTTACTACAGTACATCGACAAGAATAAGATTCTGCAAAGGTATATTGTAATAATTTCATCAAATTAGAGTGACCTCCATGGCTCCTGGAAGTAGAGTGCTTAATTCTTAACCTGATTACTTCCTGGCACAAATCCCAACCTTGAATATCTATCATTAGTGACAGAGACAATTAGATGCACTTCTGGGGTGAGAGGTGATAGTGGGTATTGTGAGATCTATCAAAAACGGGATGGGTTTTGAGCCTAATTGTGTTTTCCATTTCTTAAATGTCCTATTTTTGTAGAGCGAAAGTCTCACCCGCCCTCAGGATTGGGGGTTTGCTGTATTAGGAAAGGGAAACGAAGACTGACGAGGAGCAGTCTATAGATTCTATAGAAACTATAGAATCAAATCTTTTATCAAACATTTTCCCACTTAGCAACAGTCCTAGCAGTGTTAAGCAATCATCTTTGTGTAGACCCTATATGCACTAAAACAGCTGATCAGTCTCAGATGCCAGTCTTTAGTGCAACTACATGATCCAGAGGTACTCAAGGTACAGCATCTACATTCCGCACTGAAACTGTTCACAAATGGATTCTGGCACACTCTCAGCTGAAGAAAGAAAAATGGCTGTGAGCTACAGCAATGAAAAGACGAACACAAATAGGTAGGAAATAAATAAAGACTTGCATTTATATAGCGCCTTTCATGACCATTCAGATTTTTTGAAGCAAAATTGCACTCCATAGTACTGTGTAAATGAAGAAGCAAAACGAGCTTGTATTTTTGATACAAATGTTACAAAACACCTCTAGTCCTGGAAGACCAATAAGGGTAGACTTTAGAGCAGTGAAGATATTGTTTCATTTACATTTTCTGTTCCTTTTAGAGCATAATATTCTAACATTCATAAGCAGAAACTGCTGCACTATAAAAGGATAATAAGAACTGGAATTTGATTTAAGTATTACATTTGCTGGCTCCATACTGTGTTTTTAATATTGTTAGTGAGTCTAGGCAATTTCTCATCTATTTAAAACAACACAGCATCCTCAACTGACTTCTCTAATTCAGTATATTAGGATGTTCAATGCAATTGCGTCTCTATCTTACTTTTATGGCATATCTGAGTGGGTTTAATTGATGTGTCTTAACTTCATAATACACACATTTATTGGCGCTTACATCATCTAGCAAATTAAGATTGATAAAGCTAATTATACACTCGAGTAAGAAATTAAAGGTGCACACGGAGAGTTTAAGATAGCTTCCCTCGTCCAATTCCCAGTTCGGCCATTTTAACAATCATGCACCTTCACTATTTTCATGCCTTCGCAAGAACCTGCTGCGTAATTAGTCTGTGAGATAAAAAAAAAATAAACTTCAAACAAAAGCAATGTACATTTAAACAAAAAAACAGAAAGTTGAAAATGTGGATTGAATCAGTCGCTCAGGAAACTGCACAAGCTTAAAAGACCCAAAACTCATCCAACAACTTGTATTTATATAGCGCCTTTAACGTAGTGAAACATCCCAAGGCGCTTCACAGGAGAATTACGAGATAAAAATTTGCCACCTAGCCGCATAAGGAGAAATTAGGGCATGTGACCAAAAGCTTGGTCAAAGAGGTAGGTTTTAAGGAGCGACTTGAAGGAGGAAAGAGAGATAGAGGGGTGGGGAGGTTTAGTCAGAGCTTAAGGCCTAGGCAACAGAAGGCACAGCTACCAATGTTTGAGCGATTCTAATCAGGGATGGTGAAGAGGGCAGAATTAGAGGAGCGCAGATATCTCGGGGGCGGGGGGGGGTTGTTGCAGCAGATTACAGAGATAGGGAGAGGTGAGGCCATGGAGGGATTTGAAAGAGCATACCTGTCATAGTATATAACTAACATTTTTCTCCTGGGGCGAACAAATGGAGCAACTAGCTTCTTGTGACAGAAATTCAGCATCCCTCTGCACTTTTACACTTTCAACAGACTTTGAAGATTGTTTCAATCTGTTCTTGCAACTAAGTAATCAGCTGTGTTTTGCTTGAATCAATTCTACCCCATCTGGGTGATAAAAGTTAAGTGCACTTTGAAAGGAGAATGTTGTGGCATGTATGCATATTAATAGAATATATATCATGTAACGCCATATACAATGTTCCCTTTAATTTTTTTCGCGTGCATGGCCCCTTTAACTGGCTGCATGGCCCATTTGGATTTCCACACATGTGCACTTTTTCCATTTAAAATCCGGTGAGCTGGCTGCACGGGACCTCGAGACCGCTGTGCGGCCGCGCAGCTTAACAGGAACGTTGGCCCTATATGTGCAATGTGTACATGCACATCAATACCATATTATGTATATTAATGGCATTGCTGTTTGGCTTGTATCGGTATATGGGGAAAATGACACTTCCTGTTGCAGACAAATCATTCTATAGGCAAGAATAGCAAATGAGATTTGGGGATTTCAACGAGTATAGCCGCACCACATTCACCACATTAAATCTGGACCTCGTGTTGCATTCGTGAACAAAATCCATCTCTGTATCAAATGTAGCGCAGTGTCAGAAGAGAAAAATAACCTTGAACTTAATAATTCATGGAAATGGATAAAAAGAAATACATAAACAAATCAACTTTTGTGTGCACTTTTAATTCAATCTGTCACCATTCATTGTAAAGCTATTATTTAAAAAAAATATTGATATGTTTGTGGTAGAGCATCCCTCACTGCGTCCAATCCTGCCTGTTTCTGCACTGATCTAGGACCAGTTGCTGAGAGATACGAGGGGCTCATATCTCGCTGTATACAGTACTCTGAGAAACAAAATGGTGCCTATGGGAAACCAGGCACAACTTTAATTAACTTACTTATTATGTTTTCTTCTTAAAAGGCAAAGTTTCTCTTGTGTGTATGTAGAAAAGACATCTGCTTTAAATAAGAATTCTAGCAGAAATGAGAATGCAACTTCGACATCAATACCGCTTTTAACAGAGAAATTTTGCTCAGAATGACAAACTGTAGTTTTTGGTAACTATTTTTATAAATATAAGTCAATATTAATGATAATTATTGCCATGAGTTAACATTTATCCATAACAAAAGATGCATACGTGTACAATAAGTACACTGTGCACATGGAGCTGTGTGTGCTCCGCCACTAGAAGACACTGCAGCATAATATTAAATGCCTCCTTCCAATCTGTAGCCCTTCTACCACAGATGTCATCCAGATTTGATTTTTCCTCTTTTAAAAAAATAGACAGCTCTTATAGTTGTGATACCACTTGTAACCTAAAGAGGCAGCTGGACTGGGCAGCAATCCAAATGGCATTTTAACTACTAGCAGAAATGTGATGTTACATCAGCATGGGAATTACATTAATACGCCTACACATTAACTTTCAAAAATAGCCATTTCAAACAATTGATAGAAACCTTATAACACACAACAGACTTTAGGAGGTAGGGCTATCCCTCAGCAGAGAGGTCAATAACCAGGGGGCATAGATTTAAAGTAATTGGTAGAAGGATTAGAGGGGAGTTGACGAGAACTTTTTTCACCCAGAGGGTGGTGGGAGTCTGGAACTCACTGCCTGAAAGGTTGGTAGAGGCAGAAACCCACATCGCATTTAAAAATACTTGGATATGCACCTGAAGTGCCGTGACCTACAGGGATAAGGACCAAGAGCTGGAAAGTGGGATTAGGCTGGATTGCTCTTTTTTGGCTGGCGCGGCACAATGGCCTCCTTCCATGTTGTAAATTTCTATGATTCTAAACTGGGGACCGAGGGCCTTTGGAGTTGTCAGATGCCATCTTTGCAAGCACAGTCTGTCAAGAATTTGGTTTTCTGTTTCTTTAATCAACACAGTATAACTGTTTGTTCTCTACTATTGTACTAATAGCACTGATTTCCATTGGGTGCCTGACAGTAATTTGGAATGTGTTGCTATTGACGGAAGCTCTCTCTCACAGAACAGTCTGAAAAACATTTCTTTAGAACACAACTTCACAAACATTAGCTAATTTATATGGTGTTTAGTTTCTCGGAAAGTCCAAAACTTATTTTTTTCTCTTTCTCACAGTTATTAAAGACAGCAGCTTTTATTTAAAATGGATACTATGTTTTTATTTAATGTCCATTCTATGGTTGAAGTTAATTTAAAACCTGAAATTTAGTCGAGATTCAGTAGGCAGCTCTAAGTTTAAATATGTAGAATGTATACACAGTGATTGCAAAATAGTAAAAAGTACTCTTAATTCAAAGTTACTTCATTCAAATTGTCAGTTCTGGTTGAAATTGTGCAAGAAAAAAAGCATCCTGTGATGTTTTATTCAAATTGTTTAATTTGAACGACTAGATAATTTGGAACTTTTTTAGCAAAAAGATTTTCTCTGAATTAACAGGGGTAGACTCTATCATAATTAAACAGCTGTGGCTCAGTGGGTAGCACACTCACCTGAGTCAGAAGGTTGGTTGTGGGTTCAAGTCCCACTCCAGTGACTTGAGCACATAAATCTAGCTGGCACTCCAGTGCAGTGCTGAGGGAGCTCCGCTGCACTGTTGGAGGTGCCGCCTTTCAGATGAGGCGATAAACCGAGGCCCCGTCTGCTCTCTCAGGTGGAAGTAAAAGATCCCGTGGTACAGCTTCGAAAAACAGCAGGGGAGTTATCCCCGGTGTCCTGGTCAATACTTAACCCTCAATTGACACCAGTAAAAACAGATTATCTGGTCATTATCACATTGCTGTTTGTGGGAACTTGCTGTGTGCAAATTGGCTGCCGTGTTTCCTACATTACAACAGTGACTACACTCCAAAAGTACTTCATTGGCTGCAAAGCACTTTAAGTCATCCGGTGGTCATGAAAGGCGCTATATAAATTAGTCTTTTGTTGTTTTTAAAACTGAAACCCATTTCTAATCCATTCCATTCCTCTCCACTGTGTGCTCGTAACAGGATAAACAGCTTCTTAATTAGAATACATGAAAAGCGAAGCAAAGTGACAGCTAAAGCCTTGCACTTTACTCTGACGAACAGTATTTACCAACAGGCTTTCAACGTAGCTCCACTTTCTAAATGACATTAGGTTACAGTTGCAGTTTGGTTTTGCCCATTACATTGCTGAACTGCTAAAGCTACTTTGTATCATGGGCGCTGACGAGCTTGCCTCATTCTTTCACAGTGATAGTTTACAGCAGTGGTAAACAAAAAGGTGATCTCTTGCATCCCTTATTTTAATATATATGCCACGGATTTCAGGGAAACTGCATCATATTTTTGTAAAGTGTTACCAAAGTAAAGAGATTGTATCACAGCACATGTCATTCGCTTCAAAAAAACCTCAGGTAATTGTAGCCTTTGTCTTACAAATTTGCCAGAAGCTTCCGATATGAATGAGCAGCAGCTCATGCCAAGGGTGCCTGCCGCTGACAGGATAGGCGTTTAAGTGAACGTACATTTTACATTAAAAAGTATCCAAATCAATGGCTAAGAAATTCCTGTGGGGGTCTTCCCGCAGGCAACTGCCTACTCGCTGGAGAATTTTTACGAATCTACCTGGTGGTCTAGGAGGCGCCCTGGATTGCGTTGGAGAGACCTTTTCTTCCCGCGCTGCGAAGCGCACTCCCATCCGGAGGGTTCCCACGCAGAAGATGCAGTCATATGTGACTGCTCAGCCAATCAGGTAAGTATTTCACAGGTTCCCATTAATAGCACTGAGACTCGCGTAACTACGAGTTCTGTGCTATTAATGGGAACAAAACCAAACACGCAAATTAATAAAAAAATAAAAAACAGATCACATATTTAAAATTAATTGAAATTATAGTTATTATGTCTTATAAAAATAAAATATTTTCCCGAATTTAAAAAGTTTTTTTAAAAATTATGGTTAAAAATAAACACCGTAGTGAGGAGGGTTTTTAACAATAAAATGTGTGTTTATAATTTAATTTTATCGTGATTTTGTATGTTTTAAAATACTTGCGACTGTAAAAGTCGGCTATGCGCCTGCTTTTATCAGGCGCAAGATTTGTGAGGACATTTGCTGGGCAAGATACGCGTAAATCCCGCAATCTTGCCCAAGAAATGTCCTCGCTCCAGATTTGTCTACGATCTGTCAAGCTCCAACTTGACAGATTGGAAAAGCCAGTTTTCAGCGCATGCACATTGTGCGCTGAAAACCGACTTTTCCAATGCCTTCCCGGGTCTGTAGAAACTTCGTACAGGCCCGGGACATCAGAACCCCCATATCTCTAATATATTAAAAATCATATGTCTTAATGCAATTCCTGTCCACAATTCCTGTTGTCATGTTTTTGTCACACTTTTATTCTAAATTCCTATGTCCACAATTATAATGGAAACTGGCTATGTAAACCTGTCACACTGTAATTGCACACTCTCACCAGTGGCTGTGCTGTAGAGCCTCAGATTTGCATCTACCAACTCCTCAGCCTGTACTGCAGAGTAGAAATAATAATATAAAATCAAATATAGTATATTAAAATAAGGCAGAAAGTATGACTTTGAAATGGGGATTGAATCGCATCGACATATTCTGGTTCAATTATCTCCACCCTCTTTCTGTAAATCACCCAAAGACTACACTTAGTCTTCACTCCCTGTGTAGAACACAGAAGTTTGACTAGTGGTACCTGATAAATAATTGGAGAGGGAAATGGCTATAATTCAATCTCGGGTTTTGATAAAACTCAAACTTATGCTTTACTCTCTCACCACTATCTTACAGCTCCTTCCCACCGCAATATCAGTTCTTAATCCCCACTCCACTATAGGCACTGTTTACCTATTACACTATAATTTAATGAGAACATAAGCCTATTTTTGAATGGTTTTGGACACTGATCATTTCCTTGTCTCATAAAACCTATCTTTGCACATCACCAAGTGACAAAAATCTATTTATATGGACGCTCATGACATCATCAAGTCATCTCAAAGCACTTCACAATCCATGGATCACTTTCGAAGTAGTTACTGTTGTGTAGGCAAATGCAGCGGCTAATTGTACACAGAAAATCCCACATAATGCAAATGAGACAAATCTTCAGCAATTCTTTCATGATAAAATTGGCATTTCACATGAATAAGTAATGGCCACCAAAAAGGCCTTGAAATCCATGTCAAGTTAAAGCCTGATCCTAATAATATGGATTTACCTGCTGGGAATTATCATTACTTAATCAACAATAGACCAGTAGGGAACAGACACATTGCAAGCATCCCTTTCCGGCCAATTAGACCGGTAAAACAGCCAAAAACAATGGGCACATAGCTGAATAACTGACTCATAGAAATTTACTTCACAGAAGGAGGCTATTCGGCCCATCGTGTCTGTGTCGGCCGACAAAGAGCCATCCAGCCTAATCCCACTTTCCAGTCCTTGGTCCGTAGCCCTGTGGGTTACGGCACTTTAAGTGCATATCCAAGAATTTTAAAAATGTGATGAGGGTTTCTGCCTCTACCACCCTTTCAGACAGTGAGTTCCAGACCTCCACTACCCTCTGGGTGAAAAAAATTCTCCTCAAATCCTTCTACCAATTACTTTAAATCTATGCCCCCTGGTTGTTGACCCCTCTGCTAAGGGAAATAGGTCCTTCCTATCCTCATAATTTTATTCACCTCAATAAGATCACCCTTCAGCCTCCTCTGTTCCAAAGAAAACAACCCCAGCCTATCCAATCTTTCCTCATAGCTAAAATTCTCCAACATCCTCGTAAATCTCCTCTCTAGTGCAGTCACATCTTTCCTGTAATCTGAAGATGGACATATTTTCAATTAGGCTATCGGGTCTAAAAATTGAAAGTCTGTAACCTGTTTTATGGATTGGGAGGAGTTCTTTAGATTGAAATCACTTCCCCCAACTTGCTTCTCTATATTCCCATGTTTAATCATTCACTTCAGCCATTAAATCGACATTTAATTCTGAAATATAGTTGCTGGACTAGCCGTCTCCATTGTAAAGTAAATTCCATTCACCTTAATCTTTTCCTGTACAGCTCCTCATTTCCATCGTCCTTGTGCGCTTTTATTTTGCGCCTCGATTTATCATCTTCTGAGCTTGGCAAGAAATCTTCGTCCGAGCGTCTCAGTTTCTGCCTTTTCTGTTGCACTTTCTTAAACCTGCCATTATCCGACAACGTGTCGTCGTCATCATCATCGATCCCATCGGGGTCGAGCAGCTCCTCGTCAGGCACGTAGAGAGACTCTTCGCTGTCGGAGCCTTTGTCTTCTCGCTCTCTCGCTGGCCCTCGCAGGGAGGCCTTCTCTGCCGGGATTCCCGCTTTAAATTTAATCTCGAGAGCTTTGCTCTGCATTTTCTGCAAGTGCTTCTTCAGTTTCCGGTCTGTTCTCGACATGGTGCCATTTCGCTTGCGGCCACTTTGGGCATTTTGAGCTTTGCCGAGTGATGGCTCGGCTTTGGCTTGGTTGGTAACCGCTGCTTTCTTCTTCTTGGTTCCTCGAGTAAAAGACTTTCTCCGGATCGCAGACATCTTTGCCTGGTCGGCCAGATACTTCTCAAAGTCTGATGTATCATTCAGCATGATCTTGCGCGGTTCCCTTTTCGTTTCTTTCGGAGGTATTTTAGTGCCGAAAGGGGTCATCTGTCCCGTACGGATTAAATGCTCCCATTCTGTTTCCTGCACTGGCATCAACATACTTCCCAGTGATGAAGGACTTGGTTCTGTCAGGGAGACCAATAGGATACTATCAAATCCAACAAGAAGTCACCAGCTTTTAAAGTAACATTTCCTCCATAGTGCATATAGGAATGTAATTTTGTTTAACGTTAAAAAGGGGTCATGATGGGTCTGGATAGAGTAGATAGAGAGAAACTGTTCCCATTGGCAGAAGGGTCAAGAACCAGAGGACACAGATTTAAAGTGATTAGCAAAAGAACCAAAGGCAATGTCAGAATAAATTTTTTTATACAGCGAGTAGTTAAGATTTGGAATGCACTGCCTGAGAGGGTGGTGGAGGCAGACTCAATCTTATCTTTCAAAAGGGAGTTGGATAAGTATCTGAAAGAAAAAATATTGCAGGGCTATGGGGAAAGGGCAGGGGAGCGGGATTAGCTGAGAGTCGGCACAGGCTCAATGGGCCGAATGGCCTTCTTCAGTGCTGTAACCATTCTATGATTCCAAGGTATTAACTACAATTTCAAATAATGTGCACGAGGGATACATGCAACTATCCGTTTACAGGTGTACAAATTGCACACACTTCATGTGAGCATTTCACCCACAGATGTGAATGTATCGAATGCAAAGTCTTCCAGGTTGCATTCCCCAGTTTCATCTTTCACAGCCACTCCCAACCAGCAGCTCATCAATACATTGACATCTCTCAATAAAACTAAAATACAGAGTTGGAAATGGAGCATGTTTTCACTCTTTGCTTAGTGTGTCAGTAACAATACACCTTAGGTGCTAGTTGAAGGCCCTGTTCTAATGATAAAGGTATTTATGGAGCACCTTTAACATCCTAAGGCGTTTCACAGGAGTATTATGCGATAAAAATCTGACACCTCGCCACATGAGTAGAAATTAGTGCAGGTGGTCAAAGAGGTATCTTTTAAGGAGCATCTTGAAGGAGGAAAGAGAGGTAGAGAGGCGGAGAAGTTAAGGCAGGGTGTTCCAGAGCTTAGGGCCTAAGCAACAGAAGGCACGGCCACCAACAGTTGAGTGATTATCGTCAGGGATGCTCAGGAGGGCAGAATTAGAGGAGCGCAGACATCTCGGGGGGGGGGGTTGTGGGGCTGGAAGTGCAAAGATAGAGAGGGGCGAGGGCCATGGAGGGATTTGAAAATAAGGATGAGAATTTTGAAATCGAGGCGTTGCTTAACCGGAAGCCAATGTAGGTCAGCGAGCACAGGGGTGATGGATGAGCAGGACTTGGTGCGAGTTAGGACATGGGTAATCTCAGTCAGCACTCCCTACTAGACGAGGATAACAGTTGTATCCATGCCTACTTAAGATGGGCACTTATGGCTGAATTGCGACCAGTTTTGTGCTGTTAGTCAATATCAAGTCACCTACTGCAGTTATGGTGCAATCTCCAACACCTGTCATAAGAGGGGACCCCATGATGGACAATGGGTGCCCAAAATTTGGTCACGCATGCAAGGTACAGCAATGAAAACCAGTGCAGTACAGATAACAAAAAAATCATTATGCGGTTTTTGCATTGAGAAAAAATTGAATAGAAATGCGAGAATGTCACAGATAGGACAACAAAAAACATGACCGTAGATGTTAAAACTGACACTTGGTAAAAGAGTAAATAATGAAAAGCTCAAAAATGCATTGTTTAATTTTACAGAATGTGACATTCAATTGGAAACTAAAGTTCATTGAAGGATTTGATGCCATATTCAAGAAGTTTTGCTATTGAAAACTCAATGTGACTTGTTCCTCAAAACTTTTTCAGAAATGGCAAACTTAAACTATTGAAATACTGTAGATAGATACAAGAAGCAGGAGATCATTAGGTTGTCTCGCTTTCTGGGAAATCACGTGGCTCCAGAGAGTGGGAAATTTGACTTTGAATGCACGTTAGCTATCCCACATGCTGATGCACCATGCACTCACATGGGCGAGAGACTGGGAAGTTACATTATTTTAATTAGCCAAGAACGAAAACCACCAAGCAAAGCAACTTGTAAGCAATGGCAGCCAGATAGCATTTTAAACAGATTGTATTTTATAAAGAGGGGACCATGCAGACCGAGAGCTTGAGAGGTTAGTGTCAGACGAGCACCCAGAGGAAGGGGACAGCTTAGCACTAGCTCGAGATAGGGCCCTCAGTAGTGCTGTAATATTCACCCTTATACATGGGTCAGCTTGTATCTAACGACCCAGAATTTGCGACCAGCAGCAAAGAAAAGGCAATCGCTGCTGACACCGAAGTAAGCTGCCAGCAAAGATCTCGCAATCTCTGTGGTGAGAAGTTTGCCTTTTTTGACACACAAGTAATTTCAGTGCAATATAATAGGGACTCCCTAATGTGATCTAATTCAAATGTAGTGAAGTTACAGTAAACTTGTATAGGATCCTGGTCAAGCCGCACTTAGAGTACTGTACTGGTCTCTGTACTGTACTATAAAAAGGGCACAAGAAGCAATGGGGGGGGGGGGGGGGGGGGGAAAGCACCTTTCATGACCACCGGACGTCTCAAAGCGCTTTACAGACAATGAAGTACAAAAAGGATTTACAAGGATGGTACCAGAACTCGGAGATTACAGTTATCGAGAAAGATTGAACAGGTTGGGGCTTCTTTCTTTAGAAAGAGGAAGACTTGGATGAGACCTGATAGAGGTCTTTAAAATTATGAATGGGTTGGACAGGGTAAATGTGGAGTCGTTGAGCACATTCAACTCAGAGATCGATAGATTTCTGGATAATAAGGGAATCAAGGGAATAGTGCGGGAAAGTGGAGTTGAGGTAAAAGATTAGCCATGACTTTAATGAATGGCGGAGCAGGCTCGAAAGGCCTATTCCTGCTCCTATTTCTTATGTTATGAAATTTAGACAGTACCATCCAGCAACACAGCACACTTATCACGTACAAGAAAGTAAGCAATCAATCTTGATCATTAAAATAATCTGAAACCACAATTAGCTTTTGTCAGCTACAGTGCAGGCCCCAGTCAACTGCAAAGGGTTAAAGGTCAGATATGTAACGGGTTTCAATGTCAGCCACACAACTCATGGATCCATTTAATAAAGATCAAAAATTGATAGGTGAAAAACTTTACAATAGGGCAATTCAATATAAGCATCGAGACCGGTCTTCACTTTACCTTCATCGTAAGGTTCATATTCAGCTTCAAGCTTCTGAATGTCAGCACCGCTGAGCACTGCCTGCAAGCGTTTCTGTTTGGCCGTTATCTTCTTCAACTGCTTCTCCTTGGGAATGGGAACAAAAATAAACGTTAAATTAACCAGCAGGAAGAATAATATTCACAACTCCCTCCCTCCAAACATGGCTTTTCTTCAAAAACCTTGATTTGATGAAAACAGAGATACTAAACAGAGAACATATGGTGATTGGGCAAGCCTGCAGTAACTTTGGGGTTCATGCCCTAATCTCGATGGGGGGGGGGGGGGCGCATAAACGTATTGCTTGCTTAGATGCTCTGATCACTTGTAAGGTACACTGTTTTATTATCACTATTTAGACCATAAGAACGTAAGAAATAGGAGCAGGAGTAGGCCATTCGGCCCCTCGAGTCTGTTCGCCCGCCATTCAATAAGATCATGGCTGATCATCGACCTCAACACTTTCCCACCCGATCCCCATATCCCTTGATTCCCCTAGAGTCCACAAATCTATCTATCTCAGCTTTGAGCATACTATACGACTCAGCATCCACAGCCCTCTGGGGCAGAGAATTCCAAAGATTCACAACCCTCTGAGTAAAGAAATTCCTCCTCATCTCGGTCTTAAATGGCCGACCTCTTATTCTGAGACTGTGCTCCCTAGTTCTAGACACTTCAGGCAGGGGGAAACAACCTCTCAGCATCTACCCTGTCAATCCCCTTCAGAATCTTGTATGTTTCAATGAGATCACCTTTTATTCTTCTAAACTCCAGAGAGTATAGGCCCAATCTGCTCAATCTCTCCTGATAGGTCTTAAGCAATTTCATTTTCCGATTTCCCATCCTGTCATTTTCTTTTGCCTATTTAATCTTTCGAGCTTATATCTTTCTCTCTAGCTATTTCGATAGTCATCCTCTTTCAATTTTCACCTCTTTCGGTCAATCATTTTCAAATCTGGACCATTCATTTCTTTTTACAAAATTACTGAAATTCTGACCAAATTACATCTTCATTTTCTCAACTAATCCTCAACTTAGGCAACCCCTCATAAACTGAATAACTGAAGAATATTTGCTGATGGTTAAAAGTTTCTTAGTGGAGGTCAAGGGATTCTTTTGTTCTTGCCCTATGAGGTTTCTGTACCCCCACCCCGAGAATTTACTTCACTTCAGAAACTGTTCATTCTAATAGTGTATTATCCACAATTTAATTTAGAGTTCATATTCACTGATTTAAAAAAAATCAAATGGCAAAAATGCCATATGTAAAGGATAAGATCAGTAAACTAAAGAATTGCAATTCCACTTCCCGGACAAGAGTGCATCTAACCTTCACAGACAAATGACTGTTCATGTAGACAACTATGCCACAGCATAAAGTCCCCTTTTCCGGTTCAAGAAATGTTAAAGCCGTATTATGAGGCAATAAAGAAATGAAGGGCCCCTGATGAGATGGGACTCGTATTTTGGAAAATAAAGTTATCTTTATCTGCTGCTGCTAAAGGACAGTTCAACATGTCTGGTTCATTCAGTGGGTAGCACTCTCATCTTTGAGCTCATAACCTAAGTCGGCATTCCCAATGCAGTTCTGAA